>NC_133367.1:16341748-16421730 GCF_049309525.1 Garra rufa | reverse complement strand
ACTATTTAATATGTTGGATGTGTGACGTGTTTGAACATGGGCGCGGCGTCTGGCGTCACACTTGGATGTGGGCGGGGTTGGATGTCCACCGCAGGCTGCAGCGAGACGCTCCTCAGTCTAACACTGATCATATGCAAATGCAGGATGTGAACTATAGGAGGGTCAAACGCTCTCAGTGGAGAACTCACACAACACTTTAGCAGGTCTGCTGTTAGATCGCACACTAAACCACTGAAGAAATGTTTCACAAGCTTGTCGTCTTCTATTTGTGCTGCTGGAGTCTAACTGGTAAGTTAAATAAAATTATATATATATATATATATATATATATATATATATATATATATATATATATAACAACACTGCTGCTCAAATTATTTTATTTAAATGTTTTATGTTATGTACTGTACCAAAACAATTTTTGGAACTCTGTATGACTATAATACAAGATTGACTAATTTTCAGATCTGGAAAAGGTCATGAAAATAATGGAAATCCATACATTGGAAATGTTCAGAAAGTGTGAACTTATTGTTGAGCTGCTTTCAAATATCAGACTTTTCTTTTTCTTTTTAATTTTTAAAAAATGAATGTATAAACATTTAAAAATATTTACGCAGTGATCATAAACATCCACATATGTACGACTCAAAAAGTGCAAGAACCTTCTAGTCTAAATGAGACTATCCAGTAATCTTACAATCTAAATCTCTCATTTAATTTAAAAAATGTTTTTAAAATATCCAGCACAATTAAAAATGCACTTTCAATCTACAATAATTTTCATGTATTAATTGTCGATACGTTATGAAAATTTCAACACTGATTGTCTCAACACTAATTGTCCCCTACACTTTAAAACATACTAAAGACTAAGAATGTGTTACACCAATAAGCATTAAGTTTAAAACTAAATTAAAACAAGGTTTACCTAATAATTTATTTGCACTAAACTTTTTAAGTTTGATATGAGTACACTTACATTTCAATCACCATTTTGATCCTAGTCTTACTTCGTATTTAAATAGATTCAGTTCAACCCTTCTATTTTGATGTAAACTCTTTATTCACTTATTTGCCAAGTGTGTGCAAAAGCACAGGGAATTTGTTGTGGTTTTTCAGGAGCTCTTGGTACATACATTCACATATGTATACATACATGACATGAGAACAGAAATAATATTTAAATATGTAAGACTCAGAATTATAATATTAATAATGATAATATGTGGTATATGTCTGGAACAGAAGAATTATGTACAGATTTGTGCATTATGCACTGTTTATACATATGCGTTTAATCTAATACACAGTGCTGCTCTGTCAGCTTTATTTCTGCATTACGGTTAAAAGTTCACAGCCTACAAAAGCCATTTATAAATTTGGCTGATAGTTTATTTATTTTCTCTCTCTCTCTCTCTCTCTCTCTCTCTCTCTCTCTCTCTCTCTCTCTCCTGTTCTCAACTTCACACGTAAATGAGACCGATTTCAGGCTTTGTGTAAAATCTGTGTAAAATCTATTCATCAGGTGCTTTTGGTGAGTCAGTGTCAGTGATGGAGGGAGATTCTGTCACTTTAAAAACTAATGTTACTGAAATATCTAAAGGCGATGACATACAGTGGAAATATGGATCTGAAAACTCCGTCATTGCTACAATGACAAAAAGTAAGCAAAACGTCCAACATAATGATGCTGACGGGAGATTCAAAGACAGACTGAAGCTGGACAGTCAAACTGGATCTCTGACCATCACAAACATCACAACTCAACATGCTGGATATTATCAACTAGAGATAAATGGAGCGAATATAAAAATAAAAACATACAATGTTTCAGTCTATGGTGAGATCATTTGTCGAAATGTTCATGTTCTATTTACATAGTCAAATGTTTATTCATTTTATAGTTTGAGATGACACTAAACACAAAACACTCACTCAACACCAAAATGTATTACACTGATTTACTGCAATTTAAATGTTGAAAATAAGCTGATTGTTGTGTTCAAATTCCTCTTATTGTCTCATGTTTTCAGCTCGTCTGCCTGTTCCTGTCATCAGCAGTAACTCTTCACAATGTCCTTCATCATCGAACTGTTCATTGTTGTGTTCAGTGGTGAATGTGAGTGATGTGACTCTCTCCTGGTACAAAGGAAACAGTTTATTGTCCAGCATCAGTGTGTCTGATCTCAGAATCAGTCTTTCTCTACCTCTGGAGGTGGAATATCAGGATAAAAACACCTACAGCTGTGTGCTCAACAATCCCATCAGCAACCAGACTCAACATCTGGACGTCAGCAAACTCTGTCACACATGTTCAGGTATGACAGTGTCAATTTGTGTTTATTTAGTGATCTGATCTCTGTCTTATGTTGTAGATCGAACTGATTTAATCACTGACATTACATCTCTTTTACTGTCCTTCATATCCTCCAGATTCAGTCTCTCTGATAGTGCTGATCTCTGTTGCTGCTGGACCTCTGTTGATTGTGGCAGCCGTCGTGATCGTCTGCATCTGCAGTAAACAGAAAGAAACTGATATAGAAGGCAAGTATCTATAAGTATGTATATACTGTAAAATATAAAAATATACTTAAATGTTGATTAAATACAAATAATGTAAAACACTTTGTTAAACATCGCATTTGGGTTTGATTTATATATAAATTAATTTGTGATTTATGTGTTTCCCTAAATGTAATGATGTACACTGTTATATGAACTATGTGTGTGGGAAAAGTTACAGACGTAATGCTACAATTTAATTTGTTAATGCCATATTTGAAACTGTGCGTGTTACTTTGGTGTTACATTTGAAAACCCTAATAATAACACATAGGCTGCGAAGAACCAGATCTAGTTTTGTGGTTTTAATTAAAGTAATTTTGTTAAAACAGTTGAGACTTGTGAAGTAGTGATCACTTATGCCGAGACGACATTCTACAAAAGAAACACACAGGAACCGGTAAGACTATTCATTGTTGATTTGTTGAGTATTTGTATAATTGGTACCACTTTATAATAATGTGTCATTTGTTAACATTAGATAATGTATAAACTAACACGAACCAACAATGAACAACACATTTACTACAGTATTTATTCATCTTTGTTAATGTTAGCTAATAAAAAGTACAGTTGTTCATTGTTAGCTGATGTTAGCTCACAGTGAATCAACTAGTGTTAACACAACTTTTAATTTAATAATGTATTAGTAAATATTAAAATTATTATTAACTAAGATTAATAAATGCTGTAGAAGTATTGTCCATGCTCAGTTCAGGTTAACTGAAGTAGATAACCAATGTTGCCAAAGGTAACTTTATTGCAAAGTAATTTTTGCCGAGAGTCCAATGTAGATCAGTGTGTAATTTAGATTTTGTCTGGATAATATTGTGTGTATTAAAAATATACTGGATAATAAAAAGTGAATTTCCACTACATAAGAAAAAGAAATTATGCTCTGGTTGATCATAATTATGACAAAATTAGAAAATATGACATACTAAATTAAAATTGATATTCAAAATTCAATATTAGCATTAAAAGTTTAAATTAAACAAAATAATTAGTGAGATTAAATATATAATTCCTAATTGTGTGTATAACCTAACCTTGCATATTTCATAATCTGATTTAAGTAGGCTAAATAATTTGCAATTTTGTAAACTCATAATTTTGACTTTTTAACTTCTTAAAAGGATTTTATTTACAAGAGCTTTATTTGATTACATATATTTTTTCATTAGAAAAAAAATAAAACAGCACAAGTGTTATGCAAAAATGCATTCTCTTTCCACTGTGAAACTTCATTAATGCTAGCTGTGAAAGAGCACCATTTTGCATTATTACATTTATATATGCAGCAGAACAATGAATTGTAACTTTGGATTTATTTGGACTTTTTCTTCTATACTGGATTCTTATAATACTGTATTACTACTACTACAGTTTTTCTTTTTTTTCACAGAGAGTTGAAGAGGAGAGTCATGTAAAATATGCACCAGTTAGAATCAGAAGATGATTGAACCTAAATGTTGTTCTAAGTACAAGACCCTTATTGTCACAATATTTTCAGTGGAAACCTCCTGCAACGACCTACGGATGAACATTTTCATTGCAGCTTTTTCATGTCTGCAAAACAGATGCAACTATCCTTCAAAAGGTGTCAAAGTGAACTCTGCTGTGGTATCCATTATTTACAACTAAACAGAAATGTGGTTTGATCTGTTGGGCAGAAAAAAAAACAGCTTGTGCATGAGAACACGTCTCTACTGCTGGATGTCGCATTTGTTGTCAGTTTGTTAGTGTGTGTCTAAGGTGTCAATAGTGTCTGTGCGAGCGTGTGCCGTGCGAGTGTGTCTGAGGTGTCAGTCTGTGATCAGCCTGTCGTTGCAAATTTTTTTTTTTTTCATTTACACTTACATAAAACCATTTACTTCTGCTCTACAGGGACTACAAAATACTAAACTCATTAATGCTGATTTTTGGCAAAAAAAAAAAAAAAAAAAAAAGCTCTCAATCAAACTGTGATATTTACAGTATGAAAATGTAAGATATTCTATACATTGTGTGCATGGTGATCTCATACAGTGGTCCTGCAGTTAAGGTTCAAAAGCTGATATGTGCAGTGCCTTTTCAAAAAGTACATGTTTGCATCATATTTATCCCTTAAGGGTGCATATTAAAGGATAACTATTGCCAAAATGCAACCTGGGCTGTTTTTTTTTTTTTTACTGTAAACGAGACAAACATATATCTAAAAGCATAATTACGACAAACGAGCCGTTTTTGAGATTGACCGTGATTTCGTTTTGTGGCCAATGGCCGGTGAATGGGAGAACTATATATGATGTATATGATAAATAATAATTTCATATCAGTAAGTGATATGTCAATGTGATATGTCAATAAACGTATTTTAAATTATGTGTGTGTGTGTGTGTGTGTGTGTGTGTGTATATATATATATATATATACACACACACACATAATTTAAATACGCATTCTAGTGATCATTACATCTTCCTTCCTATTTCCAATATGTTTCCTCATTTTTCCAACTTTTCCTTGTATCTTGTATAAATGTCTCCCAGTTGATTCAAGTTCCCATTCTTTTTGCCATCTTTTCCTTACTTCGCATGCTATCATACTTTTAACTTCTGATTTGCTTAATGCAACCTTTACTTCGATTTCTGACTTTTTTAAAGCCATTTTTGCCTGTTGATCGAGTAAGTCCTCGCTGCAGTCTGTAGCGCGATGACGTAGCTGGATCAGGTCCAATACGTACTGGACGTTGTAACCGGATGCGCGGTGGTTTGTTTTGCTGATATTTCAATATAAAAAGTCACAGGAGAGAAAACGGCTTGGTCTGACAGCTATGATCAGTTTGTATATTGAATCTAATATTTAATGTTGTTTTTTCCCCATATATGTACATGCCCTGCTGACACTGGGTTCTGCTTCAATTTGCTGATCAATGTAGATCACTGTAGGAAAATGAGTAGCCATTAAAGAAGGAACTCTTACCAATCAAAATATCATTAAGCACACTCCTTTTTTTTTTTTGACTTTTGACAAGATTTTTTTTTTTTTGTGCTGTTTTTTTTTCTATTTCCCTTGAAAGTGTAGGTATTTCAAGTACTTTACATACCTTATAGTAACTTTAGGATTAAAATGACATAGAGACATATTTTTAAAATGACACATAAAATAACACATTTTTGCTTCCACTCAACAATAAATATGTTGTATATACACTAACTGAAAATAATACTTGACAAAGATATTATGCTTTTAATCCATTAAATTTAAATTTAAAAGCTCTTAAGTTATGCGATTTAAAACTTTCAAAATTTAACATTTTGCATGTGTGTAGAGAGCATCACATCACAACTTAAGCATCACGTTTGTGTAAATTATTATTCATCAATTATTACTTATTAATAGTCATCACTAGTACACAGGTTAGAATATTATCAGAATACAGTATTGTCCCTTTAAACCAGCGCATTCGTATTATATTCAGAGATAGCTACTGCGCATGTGTGTATGACGTCGGCAAAACAAACCACCGTGCACGCGCCTAACTACGTCCATTATCAAAAAAAGATAAAATTAACTAATATTTCATCATTAACCTACTATTACTACTTGCAAAATTTCATATTCACCGCTGCGAATTCACTCAACAAAATCCTTTATTTATTTAATTTAAAAAAAAAAAAGGGTCAACAGTATCCAAACTATTTCATCATCTAAAAATCTTAAGGCTTCTAAAACTATCAATTTGTTTCATCTTTTAAATTTATATTGTTTAAGGTTTTGTTTTGTATTTTTTATTTATTTAATTATATACATGTATAATGCTGACATTTTTGTACTATTGTGCTTTGTACCTTGGCAATAAAAGAAAAAAAAGAAAAAAAGAAACGTCCAGTACGTATTGGACCTGATCCAACTACGTCATCGCGCGCGCTACAGCCTGCAGCGAGGACCTCTTGTGTTGATCTGCCTTCTCATTTCCTTTAACTCCTATGTGTGATGGAATCCACAGAAATTGGACTGTTATTCCACTTTGTTTTAACCTGAACAAGCTTTGTAATACTTCATATACCATATCTTGTCTAGTTGATGATATTCCACTAGTCAAACTATCTAAGGATGCTAATGAGTCTGTACATATGACATTTCTCTTTGTCTGTACTTCCTCTATCCATTGTAAAGACAGAGATATTGCTATTAACTCTGATGAAAAAACAGACAAATTATTTGATAGTCTCTTATAATAGTCTCTTATAGTAATTTAACGAAACGTCTCTCACTCCTCCACTGTACCGGAGCTTGATTCGTTTTTGGCATAACCATGTGACTGCTTCATATTCTGATTCAAATAACGCGAACAGGTTTCGAGTGTCATTCACCATAATATGAATAAATATGTACATGTGTAGTTTTGTGCATGTTCATTTTGTAGTAATCCCCGCTTCACAGCACTTATAATTAATAATAATATCAGTCAACTTAACAATATTTTTAATTTACTTTGATCATATGCCTACCATGCTTATACTTTTATAATTTTTTTTTTTTTTTTTTTTTTTTACAAATTAATTCATTTATACCTTGTGTAAGTATAATGAAAATTGTATTTGTTTATTTAGTTTTCTTAGCACAAATTGATTTATTTTATGAAACTGTCTAAAAGTCGCTTTGGACATCTGGGACGTGAAAGCAACCTGTGTGCAACGTGTTGAAAAGCTTCAAGTAATTAACCTTCTTAAGATACAGTTGAGAGGAAAGCCTCAGTGCTTTCAAAAGCTTAATTTTCACATACTGAAAAATACATCGCTTGACCACTAGAGGACGAGAGTCTTCTTCTTCTCTTTTTAAGAGGTGCATTATCACCATCTACTGATCTGGCGTGGGAGTGAACATAGATTTGGTAGGGTAAGGCACTGTTAGCACTGGCACTCTCGTGAATGGTGTCAGAGACAGTTGTTGAATCAAGTCATTATTTTTGTTTTATTTGCAGACAAAAAGTATTCTCATAGCTTTTGTAAAATTAAGGTTGAACCACTGATGCCACATGGTCTATTTTAATGAAGTACTTAGTACCTTGTTGGGCCTTGAATGTGGTAGGATCCTTGCTGTCTATGCAGGGTCACAAAGCTCTCGGATTTTAAACTAAACATCTTAATTTGTGCTCTAAAGATGAACAAAAGTCTCATAGGTTTGGGAAAACATGACGGTGGGTGAGTAATTAATGATAGACGGGTAAACTATCTCTTTATGTTAGGCACTGAAATCTTTAGCGTCCTAGTTGGCACACTCATCTCCCATGTCGGCGACCAAAGTTTGAGTCCTGCTTGGAGCAGAGCAGTTTGAACCAGAGGGGTTACACATTGTCAGAATGTATTAGTAAATGTATTGAATTCTTGCAATGCAATGAATGGGATAAAGCATATTGTGAACATATATACACCATTTTACATGAAATGGCAATGTTTTTTGCAAGTGATTTTTTTTTTTTGTCCAAAAAAATCCTCTTTTGTGTGGTGTCACTACGATTATTTAACTGCTCCCGATCGAAGCACAGCGTCCCTGAACTCAAAACGTAAATATCAAACACATTTGATTTACGACTCTTCATTAGGCTGCCTCTGATGTAATTCCCATGATGCCAGTGATAGCGATTAAGTGCCACCTACCAGATGTTGTGTGCTTAATTCTGTAGCTGAAACTTGGCAGCCACAAAAATGCCACGAAAAAAAGAATACTGTTCTTGTAAGTTTGTTCTAGTAAGTCTCCGTGAAATCTCATGTCTCACAGTCTTGGTTGAATCATCGAGCACACCCATTCCCGTCTTCATGTCTGTGGTCTCCCATGGTTTCAAAATAATCTAGTGTGTGGCCAGCCTTACTTCACTAAGTGGCCATACACATGTGCAGTACCTGATCAGAGTGCGGCTACTATAACATAAAATTCCGAGATTCCAACTTGTAAAAAGCATTCACGTCAAACAAGCCAATTTACTGCTCTCGAGAATCAGAGCATTTCTAAGCCCACAATGGCTATTTGATGTTAGAAACACAGTGTATAGTTCAATCCTTTTTTATTTTCTTATTTACATTTTTGGAATGCAATACTTTCAACTATTGTGTTACACATACATTCTAAATCATTAACATCTTCTGGGGTATGGGTATCATGGGTATGTAAATTCAGACATCAAATATACATTTTCATGATGTATGTGTCCCGTCAGGGAACCTTAACTTGCATTATTAATTTATTTTTATTTAATTTATTGGTCTGTTTTATTTATTTATTTTTTTGCCTATATAATTAACGCTATAGTCACCTCAGGAATGATGGTCTATGAACTAAACCACCCATTATAGGATTCTTTTTTTAAAAGGTTAGAGGCGTTTATTGTGAAACTCTCCACTTACAGGAAAAGTCACAGAATTGCATCACAAGCTTGTGTATGAATCACTATCTTTTTAATTATTAACTTCACACCAGAATTATCAATCACCAGAGCCCAGCTTTAAAATATATATATATGATTTAATTTCAGTTATCAGATTGGATCAAATCTGGAAAATGCACTGTTCAAAATAAAATAAAAAACAAACAAACAAAAGAGATTCTGATTTAATGTTACAGCACTGGCATTATTATCTAAACTGAAGAAAACAGAATTATTCATACTCAGTGGCTCCTAAGGTTCGGGTAACATTAACAAAAACAATACACTTTGCAACAAATTTGACTATCAATGTCCTTCACATTGTCAGATATGAATGTTAACATGTTCATCTTTTAACCAACATGATTTCACCCATGTATACAGTGGCACCAAATAGTATATGGACATCTAAACCATACAAAAAAATGTACCAAGGCAAAACTAAGGTGTCAATATGAATGTATTGTAGCATTAAATACTAAGAAATGGCATATTTCTTGGTTCTTGTTGAATAACATTTTTACTATTTTGCGTCATTAGTTTCTCTGGAAATGCAAAGGAATGCAGGGTTTCAATATCTTTTTTGTAAGCTTATGTTTCATTTCATGCTTTAAATTTCACCTTCACCCACCCAACCAACAAACACCAATAACTTCAGGTTTAACCAGTTAATGACAGAAAAGGGGGCAGGCCTTCTTTTTAAATCGCTATAAAATCGTGTGTGCTTCCTTTAACTGTTGCCTACATTTAGATTCTTAACAGAAAGGTAAGACTATTCATGATTTTTTGAGAGAGTTTTGTTGCCTTATGAAAGTATATTTAGCATAGCATATATTCTACATTCAACCAATAGTGCAAAGGATATAATATAATATAATATAATATAATATAATATAATATATGTAAGAAAAATTGATGAGGACGTAGAAGATCTCGATGAAGATGTTTATTGCAGCATAGCAGTGACAAAGTACATGTTGTACCTTGGGTTCAACGGAGTCGGAATGAACCCAGAACATCCTTGGCTCAAACTTTTTATAGCATTACAGTTTACTACCCTTAATGTAAATGAAGTTGCTCCTGTCGTAATAGCTGTGGTCTTTATGTTAATTAAGTTCTGACACCCCTTTGTCTAAGATGGTAATCAGTGTCTCACACCCGCTCCCATTCTACAATTGGTCACCTTTTGCTTGGGATGAGATTATCCCAAATGGTCTTAACTGTTCACTTTCTTCTTCTCTATAATAATTCGGCCATTTTGGGGAATGAGCATGATTAAACATATATTGCGGAGTGGAATCTGGGTCGAGGCAGACTATATTTCGTACAGTCCCCCGTTTGATGTTTTTGGCCCGGAAGAAGCATCACATCCACTCCCTTACACAGATTACACCTCCCTTCCCGGGCAGGTGCCCAGTGGCGGTGAAGCCCTGGCTTAGGTTGTCCTCTTAAATGGCCATCAGAGAATCTTACCCGTCATTGGGTCATCACCTCATGCACACTGGTTATCGTTCCATCCAATTGGGCAAAATTATCATAGAGACCTTTTCTAAAATTTAGCAAAATGACATACAAACATTTTCTTGGGTTTGGGGGAGGAGCACTTGAGAACCATAACAGCTAAAGGAATTATCTAAATGTACTAAACATCATGACAGTACAAATATAGCCAAGAGCCTAAGGAGCAAAACATAACTCAATAGCATGAAGTGTGTGTGAATGTGTGTCTATGTGTGTAGGCATGTGCGTGCATTGTGTTTTCTTCACGTGCGTTCTGTCCTTTTTATCATTGTGAACATCCTTTGTCCACATGTGCATTCAATAGACAATAATATATTTTCTGAATATTAGGGATGCACCGATACCACTTTTTTGGAAAACGAGTACGAGTACGAGTACTTGCATTTCAGTACTCGCCGATACCGATACCGATACCGAGTACTTAATAAAAACATGATTTAAATTTACAGGTAACAACTTTATTTATATAATTAAAAAAAAAAAAAAACACAAAAAAATTATAAAAAAAAAAACGCACTCTCTATTGTGAAAAATATATATGTATACCTAAAATACTCGTCTCCTCTGGACAATTTCGCTGAGCACAATTTGCAGTCCGCCTTTGTTTTGTCGTCTTCATTCACTTTGAAAAGTTCCACACGGCTGACATGCCTAGCCTTCTCCCCGCTCTGGAGCTGCAGCCGGGGCCTGGGGGCGGGCACTCGGCGCCTGTGATTAACCCCTTGCACGCCGCTCAAACATGGACATTTCTCAGACCGTGGTATCGATCCCTGGTATCGGGGGACTTTTAACGAGTACAGATACCGGTATCGGTATCGGTGCATCCCTATTTCTTACATATAATATAATATAATATAATATAATATAATATAATATAGTATAATATAATATAATATAATATAATATAATATAATATAATATAATATAATACAATATAATATAATATAATATAATATAATATAATATAATATAATATAATATAATATAATATAATATAATATATGTATAGAATACATATCGTCACCTTAGAATTATAAGGTTCTATCTGACATTTTTGTCAAAATTGAGTTATTCACATATTCTTATTCTGTGACAACTTATTTACATTATTTGATGTTTCTTTTGTAAGTTGTGTACATTTTGGGCCTTTTTTTTAGACAACTAAAATGGTTCTATCTACAGAAGTCTATGGAATGCAAAAACTTTGAAGCTCAATATCTCAAAAGTGCTCAGAATGCAGATAGAACCTTATAATTCTAAGGTGACGATATAATATAATATAATTGCATTTGAAATGTAACCACACATGCAATTATACATACTATTGCATGACTGTATAATGACCAGATCATACATTAGTGTTTTGCCACAAGGGTGGATTGCAAAAAGGAGAGAATTAATTAAAAAATATATATTTTTGTTTGCAAGACAGGTGCTGGTAGCTATTGTTTTCATTAGGTTTGCCTACTTTGTAAGGCAGAACGTGATTGGATAAGTAACCATGGCAATTATCTACCATATGATCCAGTGAACCTGTAATCAACCCTGTGTGGGAACCATTGCTTCCTAACTTTCATTTTATATATATATATATATATATATATATATATATATATATATATATATGAATGTTTTTGCTGTCTGGGATTAATCATAAATCACAATCATAAAAATCCTGTAAATCCTCCTTGCAGCAGCATTTTATTTAGTAAACATGATAAACCAAAAAATGAAGACAATACTACAAATATTTCAGAAAACTCAACCAATGAGACCATCACTAAATAGAAACAAAATTAAAAGCTGTTTAAAGTAAAAATCTTTCCGTTTTTTAAACATTTTGTCAGTGGTGTTGGATCCTATTGCTTTTTACCAATAATTCAGTGTAATCAAATGGAACAAAGGAGATTGTCAGGCAATGGTAAATTACCTTGGTAGTATGGTTGTAGTATATTGGTTTTATTTTATTATTATTTTTAATCTAAATTAAGACAAGGATATTTAGATAAAGAAAGTCTTTTCATTTAAATTGGACACAGGGCACTTGTTCCTCTCACATTTAATACTACATGTTTTTCTACCACACATTTAATTTGGCAAATGTTATAGATGCAGTGGTTCAGTTTCACTTATCAACATCACTGAGGTGTACAAAGGTGTATATGTAATTTATATATGACATTGTTTACTTGTTTCCTTAACAACAAAGTTACTTACACCAAAGCACATCCTAGCAACTGTTAGTCGTTGCGTTAAGGCTTTAGATTACAAGCCGCAAAGAACTACGTAAGTAAACTGAATTTACAGTGTATGTTTCTGTAATTATAGTCAGGGTTCGTACGGGTGCTTGAATTCCTTGAAAATGCTTGAATTTTAATGTAGTGTTTTCAAGGTTTGAAAAATGCTTGGATTTTTGATGAAGTGCTTGAAAGTGCTTGAATATGCAGTTGCATCGGTTTCATATTAATTCGCTTTCATACTAAATAGTTATTTTTTTGTTATGCTTAGTTATAATATGTAAAAGAAAGAAAAGAAAAAAACAGCTCCGCTCGAGTGTGCACGTGAGGCTAGTGTGATCCGCCGCTCTTTCTTGCTGCGCGCCCTCTGATGGAACAGAGCGGTAGATAAAACATGCCAGTTATCAGGAGGTTGTTGCATCAGTCCTCGACATACCTGTCAAGTTTTGGATTTGAAAATAAGGGAAATTTTCCGGCGCCTGCCGCGAGCAGTCCCACCACCCCAACCAAGCTCCAGTATCCCTTACATTTTTAAATCAGGTGACAAGAAAACTAAAATCACCACTTGTCAGCCACTTATAAACTACAATTGGCTTTATGCACAGCTGCACTACTTCCTGAACTTCAGGCATCTCCTTTGTTTCCTGTCTGCCATTATTGGACAAACTGATTAATCCACATTGGTAGGCAGTTATCGCGAGGCTAGTGACAGAGCTCAGGGGGGGGGGACTTTTTTTTTTTTTTTTTTTTTTTTAATAACGCAGGTTAAAATTAGTGATGGGAAGTTCGGCTCTTTTCAAAGATTCGGCTCTTTTGGCTCGGCTCCCTTAAAAGAGCCGGCTCTTACGGCTCCCAAATGGCTCTTTATTTAGTATCACTCTGGGCCTTCAATTTTAGCCCAATTTATCAATTGTGAATGTTTTGTGTATTGGTACGCAACTTTTTAATTCCTTATTTTTCATTTTAAAAAATACAGTTACTATTATTTAATATTTTAATAAAACTTTAATTGAACTCAACCACAGCATAACCTAAATAAAGGGAAAAGTCTTAACATATATAATAAACATATATAACAAAACACTTTTGTCTTTAGTGCAGGTTGGCATTGAGAAATATGAGATGCTTCAGCTTGGATGGGCTGATGCGATTTCTCCTCTCTGTAATTATTTGTCCTGTTTTTGAGAAGACTCTCTCTGAGGGCACCGGTGTTGCAACAATGCAAAGTCTTCCTACCATTACCTTAACCAGGCGTCTGCACTCAGCTTTGCAGTCTCCAACATCATTGAAATGCAGCTAGATGCTGCTGCTTTTTCGTTTTTCACTCATTTTTTCACTTTCTCCCAATGTACTCGCATTTAATGCCGTCTCCCCCGCTTCTTCCTGTCGCTCTGTGTACCTGGCCTGTACCACTACACTCGCTATCTTTAAAGCACGCGCCCCCTTTCCTTCTTTCACATAATGGTACGATCCCGCCCCTACTTACGGCGGAAGATTCGGCTCTCCCCGACGGGAGTCGGTTCTTTTCGTTCGACTCGTTCGCGAACGACACATCACTAGTTAAAATACGGGAGATTTACGGGAAAATACTATTACGGGAGGATGGAGGGAAAGAAGGGTAAAATACGGGACTTTCCCGGCCAAAACGGGATACTTGACAGGTATGGTCCTCGATGGCTTGAAAACGACATAAGAATTATGTTTAAAACGAGAATTTGGGGATCGCAAAATTGCCTGCCCGATGTCCCGGGGCTATTGTGTTTTCCAGTCGGGCTGTTTCACCGGACTATCTTAAAGTAGAGGGCTCGTGCGGGTCATTACAAACTCATCAATTTAGCCTTATCAAAGTTAAGGCCATACAAAGTTTTAAATGTATTAAATAGTATATAAAAAAGGTTTAATTATAAGTTTAAGAGTTAGGGACGGATATACGAGAATCGCGATAGGGTTGGATAAAACTTAAAAAGGCAGTTATGCAAGGGGCAACCTTCCGGTCTCCCTCGTGAAACCAACATGGAAGTGACTGAAACTGCAATTCATTGACTGGCCGCTTGATGCTGGCTGCAAAAGGGAGTCAATCCCATTGACACTCCATGTTAAAATGCCCAACTTTACAGCAGAAAAAAGTATGTTTACAGCCTGGTTCAAAAAATGGTTTTGGTCTATATAGCTAGTTTTGCCCTTCATGTCAACTGTGAGGGGGGTGAATTTTTTTATAACTCATCGGTTTAAGTTATATTAAGCCTTAAAGTTCAGCATAATTAAGGGCGTGGCCACTTGAGTGACAGGGGGATTGCTGCTGCTGTCACCACTGTCGCTCTAGGCGGGCGTGGTTTCAGCAACCAGCTCCACCCACATCCCGCCTTTTTGCCCATTTTTGATTATCCGGGAGTGACGCACGATGACGCGATTCCAAGATGGCGACGGCCGAATCCCGCCCACTATGAGCTTCAAATTAGCGCTTCAGAATCCTACGGGTGACGTCACGGATACTACGTCCATATTTTTTACAGTCTATGCAGTTATGTCATATTAAATGAACATACACACTGCAGGTTTCAAAGTCAAAACGTGGCATGGATGTCTTTATATGAATGTATCTGAAGAAACGTGTCGTTGGCATTTTCATTTCATGTCTGATAAAACTGCGTTAATGCTGATTTGTGTACAGCCGTTACTAGGAAACCGTTTAATTTCAGCACTCCTAAAGCGCCCCCTCGTGACAGGGAATGAATTTGCGAATATTCAGCTGTTTAGTAAGATTATTACCAATTTTGGCCCATGTTTTTATGCAGCAAACACATAAGAGTTGTAAATGTAAAAGTTAGGCTATGTGCTTTCTAAAAATTTAAACAATTTAAACAATTAAGACAGTAATATTTATGTTTTAAATAAATTGTACTTGATATATCAATTTTAAAGGTATAAAGGCTGAAATGCCATTGTTTTAGATGTTTTGTTTTTGTGAAAATCTGAATTATAAATCATGTCATTTTATGGCTTAATGTTACTGTACATTGTTCAACCCCACTACGGCGTTGATTTTACTTGTGCAGCTCTTAATAAGGGTCATAAATTGCCTTAAATTGATATTTAAAAATTCTGCAGATACACTGTAAATAGTGAAAAAAATACCTTGATATTTGTTAATAGGAAATCAGATAGGAGTCTAAATGTCAATCAAAAATATTTTCAATGTTTAAAAAATTGTCTTTTTTCATTTGAGCCAGTTAAATTTTATTATTAATTTTATAGTGTCTTTTTGACTACCTTTTAGTACTTTTTGGCTGGAATGTGAAATTTATTTGTGAAAATCCTTCAAGTTTTAGAAAGTTTAGTTTAGAAAGAATTTTAGTTTATCATATTTTTTACAGTCATTTTATAGCAGTCATTAATGTGTTACCATATTGCCCTACTCCACTCATACAGTGTTACTTTTATTTGTGCAGGTCTTAAAAAGCCTTTAAATTTTATTTTTAAAATACTACTGATACTATTATATGAATTATATATTTTAAATTATATAATTTGTATACTGAATGTTGACTATTTATATGGGGCAATGTTGTATGCAATCTAGACAGTTTTTTTTTTTTTAATTTGCACAGTAACATCTGATTTAAAATTTAGAACTCATGTATGTGAATATGTAATTTACCACGGTGCTGGAAAATCTTGAAAATGCACCTTGAAAGTGCTTAAAAAGTGCTTGAATTTTACTTTGGAAAAGGTGTAAGAACCCTGTATAGTGTACCTATAAAGAACGTGCATGTAGGTATAAGGGGACAATATGTTAAATTTAGGTAATAAGGGGGTAACAAACCAGATATGCAACCTGCAAAGAACTACATAACTATACTGAATTTACGTGTATGTTTCTGTAATTATAGTGTACCTATTAAAGCACATACGTGTAGGTATAAGAGAACAATAGGCTATGCAGAGGTGGGTAGAGTACCCAAAATCTGTACTCAAGTAAAAGTACAAGTACTTACGGAAATATTTACTCAAGTATGAGTAAAAGTAACAATCTTAATAGTTACTTGAGTAAGAGTAAAAAAGTATCCAATGGAAAAAGTACGCAAGTAGCTAGTTACTTCTGATCTGATTGATATGAAGTGAAGACCCAATTTCAAACTATTCAGAAAGCTTCCGCACACCTCTCGTTGAAAACATAACATAGGCTGAAGTACTCTTCAGATTTTGGTAGCACGAAAATTAATTTAACTAGCTCAAATAAAAAATACCTTTTTTTAAATATAGAAAATCAGATAGGAGTCTAATAAAAATGTTTTTAATACACAAATATAAGCAAATATCAAGGAAGTAATTTTATTTCATTATATTTATTTCATTTAGTGTATCTGCAGAATTTTAAATATTAATTTATAAAATATTAATAAAATTTTTAAGATCTCCACTAGTAAAATAAACAGTAATGGGACTGGACAATGTAAAGTAGAATATTAAGCCATAAAATGGAATGATTTAAAATTCAGATACAGTTTCACACAAAAACAAAATATGTTACACTATGGAATTTCATTCTTTATAA
Source organism: Garra rufa (assembly GCF_049309525.1). Classification (NCBI taxonomy): domain Eukaryota; kingdom Metazoa; phylum Chordata; class Actinopteri; order Cypriniformes; family Cyprinidae; genus Garra; species Garra rufa. Next base: position 16,404,443 of record NC_133367.1, on the reverse strand, counting down.
CATTAAAAGGGATAAATTGAGTATATAATTTATTATATTTATTTAAAACATAAATATTACTGTACCTGTTTAGATTTTTAGAAGGCACCTTAACTTTTTACATTTACAACTCTGTGTTTGCTGCATAAAAACATGGGTCGATAATTGCGATCATTTGACCATAAACAGCTGAAAAAAAAATGTATTGGAAATGAAAAATTAATTCTCTCTCACGAGGGGGCGCTCTAGGAGTGCTGAAATATTACGGTTTCCATAGTAACCGCTGTATACAAAGCAGCATTAACGCAGTTTTATCAGACATGAAATGGAAATTCCAACGACATGGAGGACAGTAACGGAGGAACGCCATTGTCACGTATCTGGTCTATCCTGTCATCATGAACTCTTGCACCACACATCATGGACTTCATTCCCCACAAGCCACTGCACTAATCACTGCATTCACCTGCTCTCACTTTACCGATTACTGCTCACAGCTGCACCTCATCACACTGACTGCATTTAAGCTTCACACACACACAGCCACTCTGCGAAGTCTTATTGTTCCTTCTGGTCATTATTTCCGAGCGTTTATTCCCGTGTTTGATTTCCTGTGTTTTTGATTCCTGGACTCCTTCCCGTGTTTTGATTCTCGCTGCCAGCCCCGACCTTTTTGCCTGTTTTGACCACGATTTCTGCCTGCCCCTTTGTGCTTGTTTGTTTGGAATAAATGCTGCGAATGGATCCGCACGTCTCTGACCCTTCCTTGTGACAGAAGACTTCGCCATTACAAGGATCCAGCAGCGAGTATGATGTCATCCGGTTCCAGCACGAACTCCACGGTACAGATCATGCTTCTCAAGCAGGGGGAGCGGACAATTGAGGATTATGCTATGGCCTTCATTGAATTGGCTAATCAGTCTACGATGGATGAGCAGTGCCTGATGATTTTCTTTCGGGGAGGACTCTTAGAGCCATTAGCTTCACTCATGCCCATGTTCGAACCTGGCTGGACTTTACAAACGTACATTGACTTTGCTCTGCAAATGAGTGGCTCTCCTTTTACTGTGGGAATTCAAGAAGAAGACGACAACAATGTCCCCACAGTAAACTCCAGCTCAGAGCCACCACACAAGATGGCCGCTAGCCCAGAACCACAGCACCCACATTTTACCACGGCTTGGCAAAGGTTAATGTCTAACGTGGAGGACCCACCGCTGCTGTCGGCTCGAGCAGCTGGTCTCCCAACCAGCCTTCCGGAGCCTCCGCTGGTTCAGCCCGGCCTTCCAGAGTCTACGCTGGTCTCGCCCGGCCTTCCAGAGTCTCCGCTGGTCCCGCCCGGCCTTCCAGAGTCTCCGCTGGTCCCGCCCGGCCTTCCAGAGTCTCCGCTGGTCCCGCCCGGCCTTCCAGAGTCTCCGCTGGTCCCGCCCGGCCTTCCAGAGCCTCCGCTGGTCCCGCCCGGCCTTCCAGACCCCCCGCTGGTTCCGCCCGGCCTTCCAGAGTCTCCGCTGGTTCCGCCCAGCCTTCCAGAGCCTCCGCTGGTTCCGCCCAGCCTTCCAGAGCCTCCGCTGGTTCCGCCCAGCCTTCCAGAGCCTCTGCTGGTTCCGCCCAGCCTTCCAGAGCCTCCGCTGGTTCCGCCCAGCTTTCCAGAGCCTCCGCTGGTTCCGCCCAGCCTTCCAGAGCCTCCGCTGGTTCCGCCCAGCCTTCCAGAGCCTCCGCTGGTTCAGCCCAGTCTTCCAGAGCCTCCGCTGGTTCCATCAAGTCGTCCTGAGATTCCTGTCTGCCCGGTTCTGGTCACGGAGCTCATGCATGGACTGTTCCCACCCACCCTCCCTGCTGCTCCAGTCCCGCCACCTCTGTCTCCTGACAGTCCCTCTGCTCACCCACATCCCACCTTCGGTGCAGAGGACTTGCCGTGGGACTGCCAGTCTCCATCGGTGTCCAGACTGAAGGATCCCTCACCATCACCTCCAGTCTCAGTGTCCTGGACTCCACCTCGGCCCTCCGACCCTGCGGCTCCACCCCGGCTCTGTGCTCCCTCGTCTCCGTTATCGGCCATCGGCCCACCAGCTCCTCCGGGCTCCATCGTCTCTCCGGCTCCGCCCTGGTCAGTCGTCGCCCCACCTTCGCCTCTGGACTCTACTCCTCCGGCTGCGCCTCGTCACTCCGTCCTGCCGGCTCTGTGGACCTCCTCCCTCCCGTGGGCACAGCCTCGATCCTCTGTCACTCCGGCTCCGCTGCGTACCTCCGGACCTCCATCTCCGCCAGGGTCGCCAGAGCCTTGGGTTCCGCCTTGGTCCTCCGGATCCTCTGTGTCGCCCAGGACCATCGACTCTCCAGTTTCGCCTCGGGCTCCACCGGCTCCACCTCCCTCGGTCGGCCCCAGGCAGGAGCCAACCCTTCCTCCACCATGGCTTCTCCCTCCGCCGGCTCCGCCTCAGTTCGTGGTTCCAGTACCCCTACATGGACCTGGCCCTCCATCCCTCCCCCTGTTCCGCCTCCGCTCCACCACCCTCCAGGTTGTATTAGGTGGTTAGAGCGTCTGGAAGCCGCTCCTTGGGGAGGGGCTCTGTCACGTATCTGGTCTATCCTGTCATCATGAACTCTTGCACCACACATCATGGACTTCATTCCCCACAAGCCACTGCACTAATCACTGCATTCACCTGCTCTCACTTTACCGATTACTGCTCACAGCTGCACCTCATCACACTGACTGCATTTAAGCTTCACACACACACAGCCACTCTGCGAAGTCTTATTGTTCCTTCTGGTCATTATTTCCGAGCGTTTATTCCTGTGTTTTATTTCCTGTGTTTTTGATTCCTGGACTCCTTCCCGTGTTTTGATTCTCGCTGCCAGCCCCGACCTTTCTGCCTGTTTTGACCACGATTTCTGCCTGCCCCTTTGTGTTTGTTTGTTTGGAATAAATGCTGCGAATGGATCCGCACGTCTCTGACCCTTCCTTGTGACAGACATCAAATGTAGTGAAGTAAAAGTATTTTTTTTTCACTATAAATGTACTTGAGTAAGAGTAAAAGTACCTATCTTTAAATATACTCTAAAAGTACTAGTTACCCCATAAATTTTCTCAAGTAAATGTAACGAAGTAAGTGTAATTCGTTACTACCCACCTCTGAGGCTATGTGAGGCAATAACTTATTTATTGCAAAAATGTCAACAGCCGTACCAAAAAGTAATCCAAATAACGATGCGTTTGCAGCTGCAGTCCTCTCTGGCGGAATACATCTGTAATCTGTGACTAATGCAGGCAAGAACAAATGAGCGTTTGATTTTCCTGTCGCAAAATGCACTTTAGCATGGGTTTATGGATGTTGCTGCTGGACTCGCTGCTCGGGATAGAGATGAAGATCGCCGGATAAAGGCTTGAATTTGGGTCTGGTCCTCGCAAATTGTATGGATTCTGAAGATCTACAGCGCACAAATAAAATTGTTTCATTTTGTAATTATGACGCATAGGTATTTTATGGTTCCATTGTCACTCACATCATGTCAGAGAAAATGCCTTTTGTAAAGGCAAACGAAGTTAATATTACTTATACTACTGGGCCGTTGAATGCTTGAATCTGATTGGCTGACGAACGTTCTAGAAGTGTGCATTATATTCAGGGAAACGCACGGCGAACGTAGTTCCAGGCAGCTTTAGACTGCAGTGCATGTCTAAATCACTTCGCCATACGATTTCAGTTATGTCATAGGTCCTTACAGCCCAAAACAGCAAAATAACTAAAACCCACAATGACACTGGCCAAACTAATAAATACAGCAAACATCAGGATAAAAACGACAGATTATTTCCATGTTTTTTTCCACAATATATTTGTCACAAGGGAGGTCTGGAGACTTGCGGATCCATTTGCAGCATTTATTTAGGAGGGCGTGGTAAACAGACAGGGTCAATCACCGGCAAACAACAACAACGAGGATAATCCAAAGAGTAGTCAAACACAGGCAGAAGGTCGGGGCTGGCAGCGAGAATCAAAACACGGGGAGGAGTCCAGGTCTCAAACACAGGGAAAACAAACACGGAAAGAAACGCTCGGAAATAAAGACCATACAGAACAATAAGACTTCGCGAAGAGCTGTGTGTGTGAGTGGCTTAAATGCATGTGGGTAAATGTGAAACAGGTGTGTGCAGCAATCAGTGCAGTGGAAAACGAGGAGCAGGTGTGTGCAGTGGCTTATGGGGATTGCAGTCCAGAATGTGTGTGCCAGAGTTCATGATGACAGGATCGACCAGATACGTGACAATATTGCGTTTTATTATGTACGGAAAGCACAAACTATTTCTCTTGCCCTCTCTCACTCACCTCACAGACGCACATACATAACGTTACAGTTTGCACTCGCGTTAGCATTCGCGCTAATGTTGTTAGCGCTGCTCTGACGATTAACAACTTAATAACGACATGACAGCTCTCACACGCAAGGTAACAATGGCGTGGTCTTGAAGAAAATGAACTTAAAGTTTAACTATTAGTAGAGACGATGCTGCCAGTCACCCTTGAGAGACACAGAGGTGAGAGAGGTAAAGTCATACACTTAGTTTCTCTCCCTCACTCTTTCCATCTGTCTGCTTGTCTGTCGGTCTGTCTAAACTTCATTATTAATGGCATTATTTGGCTATTAACAGCCCAAGCGTCGTTACTAGTTCTAAAATGACGTTTTGGTCTTTTGGAACTAGCAACGAAGCTGTTGAATGAGCTGCGTAAGAAATTAATCCTACTCACAATAGCGTTTTAGGGATAAAAACGGGACAAATGTCTTGAAATATATAATTTGATCGATGTCTTGACTCTTGAGGTGTGGCAACTGTAGTATAAGCAGAATAATTGACTTCGGGCCGTAGAATTCTCCGAAAATAATGCACACCCGAGGTGTAACGGCCACTCCGCTTCGCGTCGTGACTCGGGTGTGCATTATTTTCTAAGAATTCTACGGCCCGTCGTCAATTATTGCTTACATGAATGGTTATTCAGAACAGAATAAAATGTTAGAATTTCATATTAGGTAAACGTTAAACATTTAGATGATGTAAATACGTCAGTATTGTACGTTTTAGTGTCTGTAAAAACGTAAGTAAATGTACGTTTTGTAGACCTGAAATATGTATACCTACCCTGTAACTTCGTTGAACAAGAGGGTAACAATCGCCACTTTAATTTACAAGCCAACTTTACAGTAGAAAAAAATATGTTTTATAGCCTGGTACAAAAATCCAAATTGGGTCAGAGCTTGTAATTAAAAGGTTGCTATCCTAGTGAAAAAGAAATATACTCAAATGTGTTTGAAATACATTTATTTCATGCTAAGTATACTACAAATACATTTACAAATGTATGTCTGCTTAATGGGAATAACAAATTTTATACATGCACTTTAATTGTGTGGAAGTAGTGCTGAATTATACTGAAGTATATTGTGTTAAAGTTTAACTTATTGCAAGTATACTTTGGGTGCACTTTAAATATTTAGCATTTAAAGACTCAGATTATACACCGATCACACAATCCTTATTAATAGCTTTGTGAAGAGTTCTTTTAGATATGTCATAGTGATTCTTTTCTATTTTGAAAGATTTACAACAATTTCTTTCTTTCTTTTTTCTTTTTCCATAGAAAAAATTAGGAAAGTCAGTCAAGATTTCAGCTGTAACTGTCATTCAAATGGAGTATTATACAGTCCCTAACAAATATGGTGCTCAGATTCCACTCCAGACTGAAGTAAGAGATAAACTCTCGAGTCTTGATGTTGTTTGGGGCAATATGTATGAAGGTGAGGATATTGATCCTCAGCTTGTCTTGGAGACGGAAGTGGAGTTCTACAGAGGAGCCCCACCACAATGGCTGAACTTCCACTGTGCTGAGAAAAACCATACACCTTTTGTTAGGAGGGATGTATATACAAAAATAACAGATCTTATACAAAAGAAAAGAGAAACAAACAATAGCATTTCCAGCATTAATCTCTTTCATCAACCAGGCAGCGGAGGTACTACACTGGCAATGCAAGTTCTCTGGGATTTGAGGAAAAAGCTCAGATGTGCAAAAGTAATTGATTCAATATCAGATTCAAAAGCAATTGCGCAACATGTAATTAATCTGTTTAATGCGGGAGATTCACGAAACCAGAACACAGTCCTACTACTTGTTGACAACAAAGAGACAGAAGAAAATGAGGACTCCCTGCAAGACAATTTGATTCAAAATATAAAACAAAGCAACATCAGCGCAAACACTCCTGTGGTCATCATTTTGAATTGCCTTCGAAAAAAGAACCACACAGGAAAGGAGAAACTAATGTTGTGTACAAGTCTTTCCAAAGAAGAGCAGGACAATTTTAATGCCAAGCATATAGAGGTTGTCCAGGGACATGACAGACACAAGGAATTCCATGGCTTTAACATAATGCAGAGGAGTTTCAGCCAAACTTACATTACAGAGGCCTGCGAATACCTCAAACCTTTAAAGACAAAAAAGAGACCTCGCAACGCTCAAATGCTGTCTTTTTTGGCTTTGATTAACTCATATGCCCCAGGCTCATACCTTACTGAGACCGTGTGCCTAGAGTTCTTGGATAAGAAAAATCACATTTCTGCCCGTCCCACTTTGGAAAAACAAATGGGGGCCTTTGCTGATCTTCTGGTCATATATTCAACATGCACTGGAGGGGCCAAATCTAAGGACAGATGTATACGAATGGCACATCCAATGATCGCTGACAAGTGTGTATGGTTGCTAAATGATGCTGGTGTAACCTTGAGTGATACAGCTATGAAACTCATCTCACACTTGTGCACTCAAACAGTTCAACCTTACTGGGTGAAAATAATTAAACAACTGCTAAAAAAGCGAGAAACGTTTCTGCCAAAAGGTGAGAAAGAAGAAAAACTTCAGTTCTCCAAACTTATCCATGACATTAAGGAGAAAGAAAACAAATCAATGTGCGTGGGACTGTTTAGACATGCAGCTAAGATGTTTCCACAGGATGCATTTATTCCACAAGCTCTTGCACGTTTTTACTACATTGTACTACGTGGTTAAGAAAGAGCTACATCCTGGGCAAAAACTGCTATCCAGAAAGATCCAAATAATTCTTTTATCAGAGACACACTTGGACAGGTCTACAAAAACCAACTGAAGAACCAAAACCTTGAAAAACCTAAAAACATTTTACAAATTGCAAAGCAAGCATTCAAAGCTTTTGAAGAAGAGGCAGTGACTGCTGAAAGGGAACTAGAACCAGGGATGCAAGAGGATGGTGTGACTAACATCTCTACTCTTTTTAATTACAGAGGGCTTTTTGGCTACATACTGGTAGCAAAGACTCTGTTTTACAAGCTAACAAAAGCTAACCCAAAATGGTCCAAAGTGCTCAGATGGGAAACAAACTCTCACAGTGTAATCGACTCTGAAAATTGTGGAAAATACCAATCTCTCCTCAGAAATTTAAGGCAACGAATTGAGGATAAACACAGTTTTTTTGAGAACTTCCTAATATACTCAAAGCTAAAGATTGATAAAACTGATCCACAGTTTATTTGTAAAGACACTGAGGAGTGCTATGAAAACTATATAGGAGAAGATAAACGATTTAGCAGTTCTTTTGCAGGTCTGCTTTCCACTTTAAGCCATGTCACAAGTGTTGCTGACCTGGAGCAAATCACAGAACAATGGAGAGAGATTCATATGAGTTCTCAAACTGATAGCGATGCCCAAAACTACATTCTTGCCAACATCATCTTGAGTCGGAAGTCCGCAAGCTCTGAAATACTCAGAACAGTGACAGAGCTCCAGGGCATATTACAGACACTTTGGGAGAGACAGAGAAAAAACAGAAGCCCAGAGTTTTACCTCTTGGTCCTTTTGCTGTTTTGGCCTGATAGCACAAAGAAAACAGGCAACACACTAGACCTTAAAATGTGTGTCCAATACATGCGCGAGTCATATGCGAGAACCTATCAGAAATACCTTCGCTTTCGCTACCTTGTTCCTCTCTTCTTCCTTGGGGACGGTGGAGGTTTGCAGAGACTGGTTCACCAGACCGAGTTCACCAGTCTCCTCACTGAAGAGCATGAGACTGTTGAAATTGAAGGTCTTCAGCGAATTCAAGGGGAGATCAGAAATCACAAGGTGTTTGCTTTGAGGGGTAGAGACCAAATTGAAGTTTCACCTCACAATCCAGCCAGTGTGTACAACACAGACCTGGTCTCCTTCTACCTTGGCTTTACCATCAGAGGACCTGTTGCCTACAACATCAGATATGTGAAGAAAAGTAAGTTATTATATTTATAGAAATATATAAAGAAATAGATTCTCCCTCGCACACACAGTGAAATATTTGATTCTCTTTTTCTTGCAGCTGCTCAGTTCGTGGACAAACACAAGAAGGATATAATTCAGCGTGTTGAGAAGGTGGATTTTATCATAGATGACCTTCGTCCACTGATTGGCACTGACCAATACTCAACCATCATAGCAGCTTCAACGAACAATGAAAAAATGGAAAAACTATACTCTGCTCTGTCAGCAGGATATGAAATAAAGGACACATTTTACCAGAGCCTTTTAAAGAATGAGCGAGACCTCATTCAAGGTTTGATTAACTTTGGGAAGAAGAAGAGTTCCAGTTAGTTGTACTGTGTGTTGTAATGTACAAATAGCGATATTTGATAAACTTCAAACAGTGCTGCACTGTGCTCAACACATTTTTGACATTAACTCTAAATACTTTTATTTTATTTTTTAATTCATTTTTGTCCCAAGTGAAGGAACTGAGGATCCTCAAATGCAAACCTTGTGTATTTTGCTTCAAGAGAGCAACCATACATTAGTGTTGTGTTTTACTTTCTTTTTTTTTTATTCTTCATTTATTCCTCATTCGTTTATAATCATTTAAGCATTTATTCCATTTAATCATAATCACTTATAATAATCATTATAGTGATATATATATCCATTTCATTGATTTATTAATTGATTAGCCATTTATATTATGTTATATTATGGTTGGTTGTTGTCTTTATGAATAAGAGATATGAGGGAATGTTTATGAACCTGTTGAATGTTTATGAACCTGATGCTGTTTTGAAGCAGTTTGGTACAACAATACTTGTTAGATTTGTGTTATTCAGACAAAGTCTGGGCATTGAGACATACGCAACTAAAACTATTCAATAAACTCTGCTCCGTTTTACCACCATCACTTCGTCTCCTGCTTTTGCTCTTTACTGTCACAAGTTTTCCCTCAGTCAACATTTTGGTGTCATCGTCCGGATGAAATATGGAATAACATTTTGGCGTACTTTCTGGCTGACAGAAGACTGTTAATAGTGTTTTGGGTATTTTGGGTACCAGACAAGACCTCCTGTTAACAGGGTTTGGGTATACTGTTGTAGCATTCCCAGCTGAACAGATGCACTTTACTCTTAGGAACTAATGTTTATAAAACATTCAAATTCCAAAAAACACCATAAGAGCTGCATAAACACAAACAAACAATCATTAGACATCTGACCACAAATTGTGTAAAAATGCCAATTACAGACCTATAACCAAATGAACACAGTCGAATTGGCCTACACAATTAATACAATGTGACAATCACATTTTAGTATACATGCTAAAGTAATAACCTTGCTTTACTGTACTGTATAGTAAGCCTGACTAATATGAATTATTTTAACACTTGACTTATTTTAAAGTGCTACCTGAATGACTACTACAATCTCCTTTTAAAGTGCAATATGAAATGAATTAACTATGATTTTAGTACACCTGACGAACTCAATTTAGAGAGAAAAAAGACCTGAATTAATGTAAACAATCTATCTGGAATGCCATTGCCAACCAAGAAAAACAATAACACTAACGAGGCAATAATACAGGGGGGTGTTCCATAAACCAAGTTTACCAAATAAGTCAGGCTTATTTCAGGTAGTCTGACTTATTGTCACTTGATTTGGCTCAAAATAAGTCAGACTAACTGAAATAAGCCTGACTTATTTGGTAAACTTGGTTTATGGAACACCCCCCAGGTGTTCTGCTTAAGACAGTAACAACAAATCACACACTCTCTAAATAACAACATTAACAAATTAAATGATATTCGAAATCTGCATATATGTTAATGACTTATTAACGTTATAACGAGATTACTAAATAAACACTTTAAAGCCTCGCAAAGTTTACCACATACTGTATAATGAAACTAAAACAATACCTTGTGCCCTTTATCAGCCAGAAGCTAAGAGGTAGGGAAAACTTTTAAACTATTACACAACGTGTAGCCTACCGAAAAGTGTTTCTTATCCATTCACGTTAATCAGACTGACGCTTCAAGTTCACGTAGAAAGTTCGCCAATGTACACACACAGTGCTATTCCATGACAACAGCGCCCTCTACGGACGGAGGTAATGTCAGTGATTGGAGATATAATGGTCCTTTACACTCTCATATTTTAGGATTTTTTTTCTTTCTTGTTAAAGTTAGGCATAAAAGGCAGTGCTAAATATTTTGCCCAGAGCAGATGTTAATTTTAGGATTATAGAGGATAATTAAACACATTATTGCAGAAACAGTTAAAGCAGCTACTCTAATCCATCTGACTAGGACTTCCATAAAAAGTGGGACAGGGAAAAAGCTTTCTCTTTAGATTAGTATGGCCGAGACGGCGTGCTGATGGTTATTCTTGTAATTAAGACCCCATCATTTAAATACATGAAGGACATTTTTAATTATTAGGTTTGAATCATATTCTGAGTGTTTTTTTTTTTTTGCAAGTAAGGTGAGCAAATGCATGTTGAAATTTTGTTCAGAACTACATTAATCATCATGTTCACACCTTTGCATTTACTTCTGATTTCTCTCAAAAAGATGACAGGAGAGCTGTCAGTCAATAAACGGAAAACAAAGTAACAGATAATTTGTTGTACATTTAAAAATTGATGCATTAAAAAGTAATCTGAACAGGTTACTTGAAATGTGTTACCCGCAACACTGCAAATGATTCAGTAGTTGTTTAGCTCATTTGTTTCTGATAACAAACATTAAAATCATGACAAACAAATGAACAGAGCAGCCATTATGAGTGAATCCCACTTAATTTAATGGCATATATCACACAAACATTCAGAGATCTTACAAGTTCATTTCTATTTTAAGAAAATAGTCATTGGCTCAACTTCTTCATAGGCTTGTGCAAAGTTTAAAGAAAAAAGTCTAAAGATATCTAAATATCTGTCTTGTATCTGTCTTGTATCTAAATATTGTGTCAAAAATCTACAATGACATATTCTATATTCTATCTATGACTATTCTAAAATACACATAATATAAAAAAGAACAGAATAAGAGACATGAGATAACAGATAGACAAATAGATAATGTGCAAGATAAACCCCTCCTCACAAGAATGGAATGTCCACAAATGAAATTAAATAATTGGTCAATATTATAAACTAAGCAGCATATAAACCAACCAAATAAATATCAATAGTGCAAACTGTGGAAACTGAGGGTAACAAGGGGTTTTTCCACAGAAAAGTAGACTTTGGTATACACAGAAAAACATTCAACAATACACATCTTAATACCCACTTATAGGCATTCAGGATTGTACATCTAATAAAATAACTGAATTAATTTTGTACAGGTAAACATAAACAGTACACCTTTTCATGCAGTGGACCACTGGAATACTGCTAAAACAAGTTTTTTTCCAGGCACTGGCAACTTAACATTAACATCATCAACAACATAAGTAGTGCATGGATATGTTTTGACAGCTGCCTTAAAGCACTTGTTTGCATATTTGTGCACATGCATTGCATAGAATGTTTGTTTCACAGCATGACACTGACAATGCCCGTCTTAGTGAGGTATTCAAGTAAGCAGGCAGCTCAGTTAGTTATCACAGTATAGAAACAGATCAGTGCATTGATAGGTCTTTGCATTGATAGTGCACTCTGCTGATGTGTGGATCACTTTAGCAGCCACAATAAAACATTCTAACGGTCAAGCACTTATTGTTCAGTTAATGTATTGTTTTGTTCCTCATTTTATTACGGATATACAGTATATTTGTATTTTTTAAAGCAGTTTTTATGTAATTGGGGCTTTTTTATTTTTTTATTATTTTAAAGTTTTATTACTTATTATTCGATATGATATTATCACAATTCCTAAACCATGAGACAGTATTATTGTGATTCTAAACCTTTTGCAATATAATATGCTAACTGTGTGTCGATAAATGTTTTTACTACCTTTTACTACCTATCTTTTTTTTTTTTTTTTCAATGCCATAACCAGGCCATTATTGTGTAATTGGTTATGCCTCTCTGGTTTATTAATTATAACACTTAGGGTTGTGCCACAGTGGGGTATGATTTGATAGTTAGGCTGTAGCTTATTTCATTGCATGTTTTATCTAATACTGGCAGAAATGTATTTTCTCTGTCTAGCCATATAGAATTTAGATTATGGGTCCAATGACAGATTGGTGGCTAAAAAAGAAAAGAAAAGAAAAAAAATGTCTCTTATTGTTTTAGCTTCTGTGAGGTTGATAGTTTTATACATGGTTTCTACTTCTTTACATAAAATGTTTTAATTGCACTAACGACGAAGAGAGGCAGTTTGTTCAATCTGGCAAGGCAGTTGTTGTTTTTTTTTTGTTTGTTTGTTTTTTCTGAGAGAGGTAAACACTGAATGGCAGGATATTGGAATTCGTACCAATAAAGTAGAAAGGCATTCAGGTAAAATACGTTTGTATACACTTACATGCACGTTCTTAAACCGTAATACGTGACAGGAACGCATCGTTAGTGTAGATTTAAGCACATCTAGACAGAGCAAACGCTTTGCAGTAAAGAAAGGTGGACATCCCTGTTGAAAAAACAGCATATACTGGTTATTTGCTGATTTAATCCTGGTCCTTTGCTAGTTAATGCTGGTCAAGGACCAGCTTAAACGATCATTAAAACCTACCTATCCAGCATATGCTGTTTTTTTTCCCCCAACAGGGACAATTATAAAAAAGTGTTCTCATCTCGTGCAGCAAAAGTAGAAGTGGTTAAGTCAAAACGCTTCATTCATAACTGCATATGATAATATGAGCTGTTTCACGCTGACATGTTGCAAGCTTTAACATAATTTACAAACATGGAATGCTCTGAGTCAGATATGCAAATTATTATATTTTGATGTCACTAAAGGGAAATAACCTGATTTATTAATAAAGTAAATGCAGCCTACTTGAGTTGTCAGGTTACTGATGTACGTGTAAATGGAGAAACCTGGTTATTTTAAAAAGCTTATATTTTGTTAGTTATCAGCTTACTGGTGTGCATGTAAACATGCTCGTGTGAGATGGTACTGGTGGGTTTGTAATATATAAAGGTCTCTACATATAAGCTTAATTTATGGTGGTATGCAACAGACTGAATAAAAAAAAAATAAATACTATGTGGACTTCCTAATTAAAGCCGACAGTGGTTCGATAAAGACTGATTATTTTGGTTACACAGGATGTATAGAGTATTTTCAAAAGTTCAGCCTGTCAAATTCTTTTTCTAACAAGGATATTGTTTTCAAGTATGGTATTTTCTGAAGGATGTCTCCCTTTAATAAATCCAGTTTAGTCTTTGTCATTTCTCAGTTTTGAAATGTGTGCTGAATCATATTTTTACTGTTATAAGAATTGGAAAATGCATATATGTGCCATTAAAGGAATAGAACTTGGACTGAGGACTGGCACTGAGGAGTTTTTTTTTTTTCTTAAATAGCCTACAAAATAACACAAGAGTTTGAAATGTATAACCAGTGTTACCGACTAAATGTAAACGTAATTTAACGGGTGGTAATGATGTGCAGGCTGTTTTAAGTACCTTTAATCTTCACATTAGACCATAGTAAGAAAAATCTCTTGGGTTGGGTGTGTCTAACAAGGGAGACTGACAAAATGTGACCCTGGACCACAAAACCAGTCATAAGGTAAAATTTTACAAAACTGAGATTTATACATCATATGAAAGCTCAATAAATAAGCTTTCTATTGATGCATAGTTTGTTAGGATAGAACAGTATTTGGCCGAGATACATCTATTTGAAAATCAGGAATCTGAGGGTGCAAAAAAATCAAAATGCTGAGAAAATCACCTTTAAAGTTCTCCAAATTAGGTTCTTAACAATGCATTTTACAAATCAAAAATTCCATTTTGATATATTTACAGTAGGAATTTTACAAAAAATCTTCATGGAACATGATCTTTACTTAATTTCCCAATGATTTTTGACATAAAAAAAAAAAAAAAAATTTGACCCATGCAATGTATTTTTGGCTATTGCTACAAATATACCCCAGCGATTTAAGACTGGTTTTGTGGTCCAGGGTCACAAATGTGCAGGGGAGGGGTGCCTCCAGGACAGGTTTGAAAACCCTGCATTAGACACATTTTACTGCAGCTACTGTCATTCTTGTCAAACTTATTATGAAACAAGCTTGCTGGCAGTGAACATTTGGCACTATATAAATAGCTTCTTAGAGTCTTATCATGAGTGAAATGTTTGCTACATAGCAGCTAGCCTATATTTGAACATTGGCATGTAATTAACACGTAAACACAGAGAGCGTCTCAAGTACAGAAATGTGCAAGAATGTGATTTCTGTATAAGCAGCTTATTGCATGTGGGAGAGAGGGAGAAATGCGGTAACAATGATATATAAGCATGTAACTTGCGATTTATACAAAGCAGAAAGTGAAGAATTGTTGACAGCCTCAGTCAGATTAGGCGACATCCCATTGGTTGTGTTCTTGATTAGATCACACCATTCCCCTGGAGGAAGACAGATATATTACAGTTTTTTACAATCGTTTTTGCACTATTAACTGAACCTTAATGTCATTTTTCAAAACTCTAGATACAAAACTCAAAACAGTCATTATTTGTAACACAGGCTGTCCAGTGTTCAAAACTTTGCATAGTGCGTTCATATCTTTAAAGAAGCCTTGCATTAGCAGAAGCATTGTTTCAAAAAACGAATTTATTATGAAATATTATAGGAACATTACTTTAGATCACCCATACACAAGTTACCCATAGTTTCAATGTGTTTTTGCTAGTACAATCATTAAATATAGTTATACAAAATATGTGATTCAGGTTTCATTTTTTTTTTTACTTTAGACTGAGAACAGTACAGACACAGTGGTATCATTGAAATACTGTAATGTGGAATTTACTGATAAAATAAATCTCAGCATAGGTTTTCTAAAGGGAAAAAATTTAGATTCAAAGTTTTAGCTGTTTTTTTTTTTAGCAGGGTACAGTATATTGTACCCTGCTGGAAAAAAAAACTGCTAAAACCAGCCTAGGCTGGTTGGCTGGTTTTAGCTGGTTTAAGCTGGAAGTAGCTGGTTTTAGCATTTAGCTGGTCTCCCAGTCTGGTCAGGCTGGTTTTAGCTGGTGGTTTCCCAGCCTGACCAGACAGAAAAGTGGCCAATACCCCTCTAAAACCAGCTATGACCAGCTAAAACCAGGCTGGTTGACCAGCTAAAAACAGCCAAACAGCAGGCTGGTTTTGGATTTTTTTTCTTCTTCAGCAGGGCTAATTTGTGCACCAACGTTCTTGATACATTCTTTTTTTTATTTTTTTTTTTATTTTTTTACCAGGGTAGCCAATAACTCATTGAAACCACAAAAGCAATAACATAAAAATGACATCTTGCATTCAGTAATGTTGAATATGAAAATGTGTTCTGTAAAAGAGGTACATGGGGCCATAGAAACCATATCTGATAAAGATACAAGATTTTTACACGGTAAAAAAAAAAAAAAGTACTGCAGAGGTACAATTTTGTTCCTGGGCAACAAAACATATAAAGGTACCTTTAAAGGTACACAATGGGTCCTTATTGTACAATTATGTACCCAAAAAATTGTACCCTTGGTAACACCCCAGTGACAGGTACTTGTACCCTAAAAGGTATAGTTTTGTACCTTTTTTTCTGAGAGTGTAGTGTAGTCCACTTGGGTCATATTCTGTGGTAACTGGTGTCAAATGATCTATCCTGAAACATGCACTATTTTCCATAAAAGCTATGCTTCAAGGGTAATGCAACAGTTACTTATCATTTTAAGCAGATGTATCAACTGATAGTTCAATCTTTGTAATGAAATGTATGCACACTCAACTCAGATGTAATGTGTGAGTTGCATTTTGAAATAGTAATACTTTGATGTTAAGTTGTGTCATTTTGAAAAGGTGATTTAAGTTCAATGAACAAATTATCTGTGGCTTATGTGTATTGTATCCAAGCATTTGAAAAATGTGTTAAGTGGTTTGAAAAATGTGCATTTTGATCATTGGTTGTGTATTATGTGTCTAGAGTTTTGAAAAATGACATTACGGTTCTGTTATTAGTGCAAAAACGATTGTAAAAAACTGTAACAGAAATTTAACAGGATTGATGCTTCAGTTACACACACACAAAAACACGAGAGACCAGTGATGTGTCGACTTTTTGGAATAAACAAGCATTTGCATATTCATATCTAAGATTATGCATTATTAATTGTATTATGAATATGTCTTACAGTATTAAATTATTATATGTATATTATTATTAATCAAAATTATTATTTTGGCCATTGTCTGACACCTTTTATAATTATTTGGTCACGAGCTGAGACATGAGTAATGTGTTGTTAATCAAAATTAGACATATAAGTGACCACTTCCTGTACAGTCTTGTTTTAGGGTATAAGAAGTGTTAAAGTGCATATTGCAGGTTAAAAAAAAATTCGAGATAAACATATATTCGTGAATGAAAATACTATACGAACCGGTAATGCACTATTTGAAAATATTTTTCAAGACCTAAGGGCACAAATTTAGATGACAAAGTGATGGTTTCCTTGACCGCTCTCAAAAACAACTTTTTTTTCCACACCGCGTCATATGACGTCACGAGAGGGAGTCGTTCGCCAAGCTCTGTTGCTATTCAGTAGGAGCAGTCGTGAGTTAGTGTGTTTTCGGTAGTTATTTTTAATTTCAATTGATCATCGTCATGGTAAATTATTGTGTTTATGGAGGCTGCACAAACTCCAGCCTGTCAGGACATCATGTCCACGGGTTTACTTACAATAAAAAGAACGGTGCTATCTTCCGGATCTGGGTGCGTTTGTGCGGATGAAGTGACGGGCCTATACTAATGCATCTGCTTCGAAAAACGCGTTCACTTTACTCTGGAGGATTATCATCCCGGCGATATGATGCAGTTCAACATGAGATGCTGAAGCAAGAACCAAGTGAGGCTCAGAGCCGGTGCAGTTCCTTCGGTGCACACAGCAGCTTCATCGGGTCCGTTGTCAGACTGTGGTTCGTCCGAAGCCGTCAGAGATGCAGCTCGACGAAAACGTGAACTGCACCGTAAGTCTTGTTTTTCTTCTCATAACTTCTCATAAATACCAAATCCGTTAACATATTTAGATAATGAGACAACGAGATGTGTATAAGTTTTTGTAAAGCACCGTGGCTAGCTTGTAAGCATTAGCAATATCATTTTAAGAACCATGTAAAAACGGTACCATAGGAGAAGGCATTACTGGTGTGGTCAATTATCCTCAGTTTGTTAATATTATAATCATCAAGTCTAGTTACAGCTTGGTCACATTGTTTGCACAGCTAATTTGTAATTTATTGTCATGTGTTGTGTTTATAGGGCTTTGGGAGACATTGCAAGACATGAGGCTGTGTGAAGATCTGAAGCAGTGGAGCCAGCTGTTATTAACCACCTCTAATATAACACATTAGTGTGATACCCACACTGAAAATATTTTTCTTTCAGTAGTATATGTTTTGTACATCTACATGTATATATTAACAATTGCAATGTTGTGTTTTAAGTTGGGTATTAACAGTAGGCTACTATGAAATAATATTTATGATTTATTGCTGTATAAATTAAACTGAATTGAATTAGCCATAAATGCAGATCTGCTTGATATATATGTTGTACACTTCATATAAAAAAAAATGTATACAGTAAGACAATTTGTGATTGTGATTATTTTTTATTGTTTGTCACCAAAATGGGGCCATTCAAAACCTTTATAAATTAATCCTCTGTAAACTAATAGCTGACACAACACATGCAGGTAAGGGCTTCCTGATGAATACCAGCAGACAACTTGACTGTGTGCTGTCAATATTAATTGTCTTATACCAATGGCATCAAAAAGTTTTACTTTACATGTATTTGTCACCTAAATATAGTCAAACTGTAATTGAGATTAAATTTTACTGTTTATTTGTACGTACAAGTATTTAGCTCAGAGTAATAAATGATCTCTACCATAAACTTACTCATGTCTGCTGGCCTGGAGATGTCTATGCCCCTGCCTAAAATGCATTTAAGATATATGTAGAACCTATTTTGATTTCAGACAGCAAGCCTCAAAGCCTGATTGCAGAGTCAGAGACAGCATATCAAGTTTGGGGGTATTTCCCATAAGCATATAATACAACAAAAAGGTGTTTATCTCTCGCGCGCGCGGTAATAAATACCCGCTATATCACGTAACGTTTGCGTCGGATATTAATGAGTATGACACGCTTGATCAACGATCATTCGTTTGTGTTACTGGTAAGTATAATCAATACTTCTAGATGACAAATGCTATGATTTTGCCCGATTAAATATCGTCAGCTAACACTGATCTCTCACAGACACCTGCCCTGTTCTCCTCACACCACAACATAATTTGTCTTCTCTGACCGCTGTTCTGTTTAATCCTGGCATGTCCCTGCTCTCTTGGCCACATAGCAGGCTCATATTTGTGTCTGTGGTTCGTCATACAAGTGTAAATAAATATTTTAAATGTTCTCCGCGTCCGAACAGTCATTGCGATCCATTGTTTTCCTATGGTTTACATTGACCGCTCTCCCTCTCGTTACGTCACTACCGGTTTGCCAGTTTTTCAGATGCGGAAGTAAAATTCTCTCACAAAAACGACTCTAGAAGCCTTAATAGCGTATTTTGAAGTATATTTTAAAGAAAATCTGTTTCCTACATTATTTTTCTATACATCAATTCACCGGAGTCTCTAACCTGCAATATGCACTTTAAACCTGCACCCCCGCAAATCGGAGACTTCTTACTGGTCCCTTTCTCTCCGCTCTCTATCTTTTACTCGGATACTGGGTGCACCTAGTCTAATATTTCTATCTGACTTACTTATTTCAGATTTTAGATCTATGTTAAGTAATTGTATAATTCATATAAACAACTAAGGAGGTAATAATATCAATAATTATTATAATTAGTTATAAGTATTAAACAGATGTCAATCTGTTGTAAATGCTTTTTTGTTGTTGTTGTTTTTTTCTTCTTCAGACAGACAGATTCAGTGCTCATAGTATCTCACCTGATTACTTTGCTGCTTACAGATGCCTGCTGGAAAAATGACAACAAAATCAATTAAACACACATTACTTTGTTTCATTGGACTTAAAATACATATTTTCACATCTTTTTAACAATTATCTTCACACTTTATTTCATATTTGTGCCTTTTAATTCTTAAATCAGCCATTTAATTCTCACCTTTCCTTTTTGCAAGTGCAACTGCACCGGCAACTGCTGCAGCAAGGGCCAGAACAACACCAACACATACTCCTCCCACAGCTGCTGGAGACAAACTGGAATCTGGAACAGCTAAAGAAAGATAGTCATTATCACTAGACAGTAGGGTTGTATTAAAGATATGACCTAAATCGAGATCAAGTCAAAACCAAGATGAGTGTGGTGAGAATGAGTCCAGACCAGGATGAGCACTACTCAAATGTAGCTTCTTTTTTTTAATTAACATTTTCATATAAAATGAACAAGTTTGCAATTGTGCTCATATTTGTGAAAACAGTTTTCCTGCTCTTGTGATAGTGATTTATATATTATGGTCTGGTTTTACAGACAAGGCTTAGACTAAACCAGGATTAGGCTATAGTTCAATTAGGACATTTAAGTATTTTTTATATTAAATTGTATGGTTTGGCATCAATAACAATTTACAAATATATATGTTTTGTGCCTCTAAATGTTACATGAATGTATAAATACCCATGTATAAACAATGAGACCAGTAAGATAAAATATTTATGAGTCTTTATGTAAGGACCAACCGTCTACTTCTGTCAAGTTTTTAAAGTTAGTGTTGATTAATTTTCCCCTGGCTGGTATGTGTGGTTGTGTGATGTTTGCTTCTGGAAGGCATGTTTTAATGACAGGTTTTTAGAGTAGTGCTGCCCTGTCAGTGAAAATACAGCTTGATTTTGGCCTCCCAGCTCAAGGTCCGAGGCTACTGGCCCCACCTGGCTTATTGTTAGCCTCGGCTAGCACTTGCTTGACAGTGGAAAAGCTGCTACTGGGTCAAATCTTTCTTGGATTTTTATAAAACACTGAAATGTGTTTTAAAATGCACAGAATTATGCTCACCGGTGACAGAAACGCTGAAGCTCTTCACACTAGTGACACCGATGTTATGGCGGCGACGACGGATGCTGATACTGCTGCTGCTGCTACTGATCTGTAGTTTATAGAGTCCAGAGTCTGTGGTTCTGGTGTTTGTAATGATCAAAGATCCAGTCTGATGATCCAGCTTCAGTCTGTCTTGGAATCTGTCAGAACACTGGACGTCTGTACAGATCTTACGTTGATCTCCAGCGATTTCAGCGATGAGGGTGTCATTAAAACACCACATCATTGAACTATTTGGGTTTTTTGTTACACCAGGATCTAAAGTGACAGATTCTCCCTCTACTACAGACTTGGTCTTCATTTCATCTTGATGAGCAGCAGGAACACCTGAAACACAAACCAACAGTTGCAGTTTTATACTTGCAAAACACATTTTGCATACTGATTTTACATTAAATACTCAACTAAGATAAGCTGATCATTTATTACATAATGAGAAACCTTCATTGTTTCAGAGCACAACTGCAAAACTAACTGTTAAAACTGAATCCACAAATAAATCCACATATTCAAAATGAACAATAAATGTGTTTTAAGTAAATAATCTTTATAATTTATGTGAATATACAGGTAAGTGCAAAACATAAATGATGTGCTAAAAATATGTACACTCTCCTTATTAACAAATGACTCACCGTGAACAGCAACTCTGTAGATTCTTGAACTGCTGCTGCTGTTACTGATTATCACTAGTTTATAATCTCCAGAGTCTGTGTTTCTGATGTTTAAGATGGTCAGAGATCCAGTCTGATGATCCATCAAAAGTCTGTCTCTGAATCTCTCAGTACCTCCGTTACACTGAACGTCTGTACAGATCTTACTAGGATGTCCAGTGAATCGAGCGATGCGAGTGTCACAAAAATACCATGAAATGTCTTGTTGTTGATATGTTTTAACCCCAGTGTTTAGAGAGACTGAATCTTCCTCCATCACAAATGCCGACACTTCTTCTGTACCAACACTTGATGCACCTGAAGAAATGAACAGAGAATCATAAGACGAACAAAAACACACAACAGGAAAAGCAGCAGAAATATTTTATATCATACAGATTGCGAGTAGAGAAATATATTTGGATTCATAATGTAACACATGCAAACAAACATATACATTATCTTAATGAACATTTACATGATATTCAGTGCTATCGTACAGATTATTCACATTCAAGCCTATAAGGCGAATGGAAGTTTTCAAACACGATCTAATCTAACTGCCAAATGTCCCGCGTGCTCCTCCGTCTGCAAAGACTGCATTTCTCGTTTGCAGCTGGCATTGCACGACACTCTCATAGAGACACGGTGTTCAACAGTTACACAATTAACATTTTCATTGCATGGAAACAGCATAATGCCACACTCAATGCCGATCCACTTGACCCAAGCATTTACAACCGCATTTTCAATATTTGACCATAATTTGCAAATTGCATATCGAAAATGAAACTAGTACCGCATTAATTAAAGCTGCGTCACAATGCATTGTTCGCTTTTATCGTTAACAATGCAGATATTTCAGCAAATACATGTCTACAATGGTCAATTGAAACACACAGCGAGCATAATACAAGCAAATAAATACATTTCTGTAAAATATGCACTGATTATAGGTGGTACAATCTGTAACTGTTAACGTTCAAATTTCTTACCATGGTAGATCAAACTCAAGAGGCAAATAAATAGAAGATTCATGCTTTTAAGGGTTAAAACGATAATAGCAATGCCGATTTTATCAAATAAATGCTCTAGTTCCCTTTGCATTAAAGAAGACCCTCTGCATAGATAGTATGCTACTTAAGAAAGGATTTGCTCCCAGGGTTGCCAGGTCTGCTTAATAAATCCAACCCACTGTTCTAAAATTAGCCCAATTGTTTTCCATGGGAAATCAAAATCACTCCAGTTTTGCATTCCGTGAGGTCAAAGCCTCCTTCCAGCACTCAAAAAGTGCCTATTAAGTAACATAACCTGATAACATAAAAACTGTGATCGGCGCCAAAATAATTTTTGGCTCTTTTTAAATATTTAGTCAGTTTTAAGAAGCCAGCTTGGGGGCATCTCAGTTTATCCTGGAAATAATCACTGGGAGGAATGATGAGGTGAGATTTATAGTCAAAAAATTAAAACTCAGATATCACACACCAATATCTGAGTTTGAATTATTCTGAAATATTGATTATTACCTCATTTGTCATGTGTGGACTATATTCCATAGGGTTGCACAAAATCCCTCTGCTTAGACAGTGACATCACTATTTTGGATTTACCTTAGTGTGTTGCTGCGTCCCAATTCGCATATACTTATACTATGCCCTTAAAGTATGTACTCTTTTTGTGAAGAAAAAGTACATACTTTTGAGTATGTAGCAGAATAGTAGGCAAGCTTTGGGACATACTTCGTCTGTTGCTTAGTTACCTGAATCCTGTCACTGTTTAAACTGCCCTGTCAGTTAATATCATCTACATTTCGTTTAATTTGATTTCCTTTTAGAGAGAAATGAAGAGGCACATTCTTAGATAACTTTTTTTTTCTGCCGAGAACTTTGCTCGTGTTTGCATGATGCATTTAAAAATTAATGACCAGACCTATCATTATAAAAGTTCATAATGTTGCTGCACATGAAATATGCCATGGATAACATTAAATATTTTTTATTAGGTTACACATTGATTATTTATCACTAAAACCCCTTTCTTTTCCTGTCAGTTGGTCGCGCATATCCGCCATGTTTGTAGTTTTTTTAAACAATTTTTTATGCGTGTTTGTAGTTCTAATCGAATCCTCGTTCACCGCGCAATGTGTGTTGTGGGCAATGTTAGTCGTTAGAGTGTGCATTGATCCGCACTTCGAATTCTTAAGTTAAGTAGTAGACCATCCGGATTTGTGTGCATCTGTGTGAAACACGCATAGGAAAAAAGAACGACAGAAAGAAAGGTGTGGTGAGAAATTGAGTCCGCCCCGAAATCGGGTCCCCCTTAGGATCCCGGCGGTAATGCCTGATATAAAATGTTTAATATTTTTATAAAACGCAACAAACATATAATACATATAATACACTGATGTAATTGGGTATTCTATACTCTTTGGTTCAACTGACTTCTAATGGGTATTATTTTTAGCGCCTGATTACAATTCCTGTAAAATCACGTTATATTTTATGTAGTAAAAAATTCGTTATAATGAATAGAATATACATTTAACATAAATACAATGGATATATTATAATTAAATTAGCATTTATTCATCTTTCACATCGTCTCCTAACTGAAAGAATATATACAGAAGCAATGCTGAGGCAAAATATTACAGCAAATGACAATTTTTTTTTTAACTTAAAAATTTATTTATTCATGCATTATTTATCAGACGTTATAGTGCTAGCATCTAAATACGTTTTTTCCATAAATAAATTATTGTGGATAATTACACATTTATAAGTTATTAAATCACTTTTTATAGTATAATTACATCAGTGTATTATATGTATTATATGTTTGTTGCGTTTTATAAAAATATTAAACATTTTTTATCAGGCATTACCGCCTGAACCCCGAATGTTATCAGGAAGGCTATTCCAGAGTTTGGGAGCCAAATGTGAAAAGGCTCTCCCTCCTTTAGTGGACTTTGCTATCCTAGGTACTAGGTTTACTTTTAAATGCATAATTTTGCAAACACAAAAGCAGAGTTTTCGGCGTGAAAGAAAGTGCCTCTTCATTTCTCTATAATACGGTAGGAAAATAAATGAAACAAAATGTATATAAATATTAACTGTGATGATTGACAGGGCAGTTTAAACAGTGACAGGATTCAGGTAACTAAGCAACAGAGCGTCCGTTAAAGAAGCAGTTATGACGAAGTAGTATGTCCCAAAGCTTGCCTACTATACTCAAGAGTATGTACTTTTTCTTCACAAAAAGAGTACATACTTTTAGTGCATAGTATAAGTAAACGAATTGGGACGCAGCAGATTTCTCATGACAACAGCTCCCCTCCAGCCGCGACTCGGCTCCCATCGTTCATGTTTATGAGCCGTTCAAAAGAATCGGTTCGTTCGCGAACGTCACAACTCTAATTTAATGCTGATTGTGCATATTGTTTGCCGTACCACAGTTTTGATTCCAGGCCTTTTACATGCAATAGGCTACACTGTGCTTATTAGAAAGGCATGAACAGTAACTGTAAGAATATTTAAAACTTCCTGACCACTTTCCAAACTCAGAAAAAAAAAGAGATTTGACCATCTCATCTTTTGATGATTTGACCATCTTAGTACCATTTTTTTCTGTTACAGTCACACTCTCTGTACAATTAGTTTTAAAAAAGAGGACTAAGGGCGTTGGGGTCCTAGTTTTGGTATCAAAATATGTAATTTCCATACGAAAACTTAATATTTTACAGTCAACGTCATGTAGATTGATCACAAACACAGCTAAAATGCTTCCTACCACATTGGCCATTCTTCACAAACTAATATCTACCACAGTTTTATCACAGGGAGAATGCAAAATGTTTGCATTTCAGTCAAATGGAATTTAATGCAATATTTCAAACTTTTAACCCACGGGAGAAAATCAACCCGCCACAACAGTTTTAATTCAGCCCAATTCCATGAAAAAAGGGGATCTGGCAAGATCCAACAAGAGATGCATCCAAAGTGATTTAAATACTCAGCATATTGATAGTGACATGACGCGCAAAAACTATATTTAATGATGTTTGATTAAACAAGGTTCAGGAGGAGCACGATCAGATAATCAACCCATTCGGCACAGGTGCAACCTGTTTAAACCAATCATTCAATCAGCGCATCCTCTATATATTACCAGCCGTCTTACCTCCATCCAGCGACAGTTTCTTGGCATCCCTCCTCCACCCCTACTCCCCACTTCTAATCTGTTTCTATCCTACACTAGCAGGGGGAGTTCTCTGGGTCCGGCCTGTATTCCGGCCGGAACCCTTCCCCCGGACAGCACGCCAAAATATGCTTAATACTCGCTCAAGCAGATTAGATGTAAGGGCGAACTCGTGAAATGTTAGAATGTTTGCGGGAGCGGAATTAAGAAAACAGTCCCACGCAAGGCTTTAATACAAAAACGCACATAGTGAATGGTGACTGGTGATTTTGGGTGATTTAGGAGTCCAGGCTGAAGGACTTTTTGGATGAAGTCCAAAAAGAGGACATGTCCGGGTCAACTGGGAAACTTTGTAGAAAAACTAAACCGGGGGTTGTTTGATGAAACAAGATTACCAAATACACCAGCATTATTTAAGTTAGTCACTTGTTTTGGTTTCTAAAATTTACCATAGCTCAAGCTCAGTCACTGTGGCAACTTATGCTGAGAAACTAACCTGGTCCGGAGCAGGCTAACTGTCAGGCTAAACCGAGTTCCTCTACCACTGACCAATAGGAATGTATTGATATTACAGTACCACTGACTTTATTTTGACTCTATCAGCCCAAAAATAACGGTATACAGAAAATTCAACTTATAATGCAACAGAAACCTAACAATGCAGGCTTTCTCTCTGGTTTTATGAGAGCTCTACCTGTATTGTAATTAGTAGAACATTAAAACAGTACTAAAATTAATACTCGTTAAAGCTTTAAAAACACTAAATTAAAAGTTTAAATCGCTCAATTAAAAATGAAAATAAATAATAAAAAACAGGCTACATTTTAACCGATGAGAGGAATACACATTAAGTCATTTGAGCTAGTAATTAGGGCTGTATTTGCCATCTTACATTTGATTTAGTTACTGCTCTTATAAGAATACACTTATATGAAGGATTACAATTCTACAAGTGTCACATTTCATGTCCAACAACAAATATTTTAGCAAAAATGTATATTTTGCACAAAATTATTGTGCTTTTATTCTAAATTCTGTCTGTTTAGTGTGCATGTCGTTCAACTTTGCAAGCCTTTCCCACTCCTGACAGCAAAATGGATATACAGGTGCTGGTCATATAATTAGAATATCTTTAAAAAAAAGTTGATTTATTTCACTAATTCCATTCAAGTGAAACTTGTATAAAGTGTTTATTTCTTTAAATTTGGATTTTTATAACTGACAACTAATGAAAACCCCAAATTCAGTACTGTAGCTCAGAAAATTAGAATATTACTTGAGACCAATACAAAGAAAGGATTTTTAAAAATCTTGGCCCTCTGAAAAGTATGAACATGAAAAGTATGAGCATGTACAGCATTCAATACTTAGTTGGGGCTCCTTTTGCCTGAATTACTGCAGCAATGCAGTGTGGCATGGAGTCGATCAGTCTGTGGCACTGCTCAGGTGTGAGAGCCCAGGTTGCTCTGTGTAAGATTGTAATAGGGATTAATTACATAATAATTTATAATTTAGCTCAAAGGGAATCGAATATGATTCAATAGGGAATTTGAACAGAATCGCTGTTTTACGGCTGTTTCAGAGTCGACCCGCGATTCTTTCACAAGCCGTTTAACAGGAACTCTGCAATGGATATTACTATCCAGAATATAGTGAAAACACTATATATTAGCACAGTAGCAAAATCAGCAGTTTAAGGCAGTAACTTGTAAGCACGAAACACAAGATACTTAATAAAAATATGAATTTATTGGATAAACCTAACACATACAAACTAAACTAACATAAACACACGCATTCACACAGGTTGCAGAAAGAGAAAGTGAGGAAAGAATGAGTTTAAAGGAATGAAAATATGAAGTCCCAAGTTATAGCAATGTGCATTTCTTAGACCTGAACAACCATCAATCACTTAATTAACCCTCGTATTGAGTCTCTCAAAGAGGTTATTAAACTTTATCAAATGCACCAGTTCAGTTAGAACCTGGAAGTTACTTGCGTTGCCTTTGTGTGAAGGGAATTCCTTTCGTCGCTCGTTCCAGAAAGGGGCTTTCCCGAGGTTGCTGATTGGTTGGTTCTGTGGTCCTTTGTGTGCTTGGGCGTTGGCTGGATATGAGAGTTGCGTGCTGTTGAAGTTGAGGTCAGCGAAGACGTTTAGGTCGGTCGCGGCTTGCACAAACTTAACTAGAAACGAAACTCTCAACGGAAAGAAATAAAAAGGATTAAAGAAAAAGATAGAGGTGTGGTGATCTCCTCATGTTTCCTTGAGGTGAGGCGTCGAGACGCGGCGGCGCGAAGCACGTGAAGAGCGTTGTAAGGAGTGAGAAGAGTTGCAAGAGATAAGAGAGGGTTTTGAGGGTGTCCTTGAGTTTTTAAACTCAGCCTTTGGACACCTCCCAAAATGATGTCTTGACCAATTAGAACAATGTCCGAAGTCCGGTGGACTGCTGGTTCCACCTTCCAAACCACAAATCACAATGTTATCTTATTAGTCCCGTGATCCCAAATTCCCGCTCTTTGCAGAGATAAATTTGGACATGATTTCTATAACAAGACTATAATACATTTCGCAAAGAATTGAATTACAGGAACATTTTGAGAATGCGATTTCCAACTCAGACATATCAAACATCAATATAAACCATAATAGGCAAATGTATGGGTTACATATATGAATAGGAAATTATGCAGAGAAATGATGAGTTGCTCATGAGTCCTTTAAGCATAATTTTGGGTGCATATGTATATATGCATATAGGCAGTTTCTTGTGCCATACTGTGAGGGTCTGTTCTCTAAGCTGGGAGGTCAAAAGTTTAGGGAAGGAATTTCCGTTGTGTCCTGTGTGTGGGGGAAAACCAACCATATCGCTAATGACTTTAATCATGTGATGTTCAAAATGTGCATCTCTTTGACCATTAATCTTGGTTACTTGCTCCAAATTTGACAATCTCCTTATTCGAAGGATTTGATTATGAAGAAGTGTCTTTGTGTTAATTTTGCAAGTTCTTGGTTAGTTAGGTCTGCTTCAGGCTGGCGTTCTGGCGCCAGGCTATGAAACGTCAGATTTATGACCGGGGCCTCTTGTGGAATTTGAGTGTGTAGATGTAAAAGTGTTTTAACTTCTGATCGAGTCTCCTAAATTGTCTGATTCTCGCTGAAATACTACATCTGATAGTGGCCTTCAGCTCTTCTGCATTGTTGGGTCTGGCATATCGCATCTTCCTCTTCACAATACCCCATAGATTTTCTATGTAGTTAAGGTCAGGCGAGTTTGCTGGCCAATTAAGAACAGAATCCTCTCTTCCTCCAGACTCTGGGACCCTGATTTCCAAAGGAAATGCAAAATTTATTTAATCAGAAAACATAACTTTGTCTGTTGTTCAAGAGTGGCTTGACACAAGGAATGCGACAGCTGAAACCCATGTCTTGCATACGTCTGTGCGTAGTGGTTCTTGAAGCACTGACTCCAGCTGCAGTCCACTCTTTGTGAATCTCCCCCACATTTTTGAATGGCTTTTGTTTCACAATTTTCTCCAGGGTGCAGTTATCCCTATTGCTTGTACACTTTTTTTCTACCACATCTTTTCCTTCCCTTCGCTTCTCTATTAATGTGCTTGGACAGAGAGCTCTGTGAACAGCCAGTGTCTTTTGCAGTGACCTTTTGTGTCTTGCCCTCCTTGTACAAGATGTCAATGGTTGTCTTTTGGACAACTGTCAAATCAGCAGTCTTCCCCATGATTGTGTAGCCTACAGAACTAGACTGAGAGACCATTTAAAGGTTAATTAGCTGATTATAATGTGGAACCAGGTTTCTTCAATAATGAACCTTTTCACAGTATTCTAATTTTCTGAGATACTGAATTAGGGTTTTCATTAGTTGTCAGTTATAATTTTTTAGAATTAAAAGAAATAAACACTTGAAATATATCAGTCTGTGTGGAATGAATACATTATACAAGTTTCACTTCTTAAATGGAATTAGTGAAATAAATCAAATATTTGAAGATATTCTAATTATATGACCATCACCTGTACTTGCATGACAGTAGGCTTGTTTGAGATTAAAAAAATCTGTGCAGAACCGATCACAAGTGATCACCACGAGATGCATGTTGGTTAGAAAAGTGTCAGAGTTAAGTTCGCCTTGCTCTGATGTCATGTTGACGTGTTCCAAATAACTCTCGCAACGGCGAGGTGGCTGTGTCGGATTGAGCAGTCGGGCGCAGTAGCTCTCCACCGACTGTAATGGCAACTGTGATGGCAAAGGCAACTGTGAACTGCTTTTTTTTCTAAAATGTTTTATTTTTTAATGTAATATTATGTAGTTATATGTTTAAATTCTGCATGAATATTCCTTAACACTATGACACGATCTCTGTGTGTGATATGTGATTGTTGTCATATTACTATAAAAATCTAAAATACATGTTTGTATTAAAGTAAAAATGGATGATAAATACGCCGTTTGTATGAAATGAAATAGCAAGCATTTTGAGTGTCTTGTGCATCATATTTATTTTCATATAAAAGCAACAAAACTGAAATTATGTTTATCAGCAACACAGCACATCTCGTAGGTATCTGTTCCTCTTCCAGTGCATCTCAAACGAGCCTATTGACTAACGATCAGCGTTTATGTCACTGTTTGTGTACATTTCTCTTTTTTTTTTTTTGGGTTTATACAGAGATAGTGATGTTTCAGGGGATACCCGAAATATAGGGAAATGTTCAGGAGTAAGAAAAGCAATGTTCATTTCCAGCGGATTTAGTAAAACTTTAACCCTCGGTTTCACAGACAAGGCTTAAGCCTAGTTCTAGACTAAAAGAGTTGTTTCAAATGAAATAAAATTGCACTGTTTGATCTTAATATACTAGTGCCTTTGTTTTGTCTTAAGATGCACACCAGTAATGTTTTTTTGTTTTTTTGTTTTGCAAGCATGTTTATAAAAATTACTTAAAAGTCCTAATTGAACTATGGCCTAATCCTGGTTTAGCCTAAGCCCTGTCTGTGAAACCGGGCCTAAAACTTTAAAGTCAACTTTAATAGTCATTTAAATACCTTTACTCAATTATCTTGACTATAAAACTTTGGGAGATTATTTTTGAATATCTGTTCTTTGAAATTCTTTTAAATTTTTTTTATTGTTTTTCCACATTATGGGCCTGTATCTTAAAATAGAATTGCGACTTCCGACTCATTTCGCCAGATCGGGTCACATATGTCCCTGTCTTTATTCCTGAAGATGGCAGCCCACTATATGAAGAGTTCAGATGCAAAACCTTCTAAAAGCCACCTCAAGAAAAAATAGATATTAGGGATAATAGGCTCGTAGATGAGCAAATTCTGCACAGAATCAATCACCAGTAATCAACGCAAGATGCATGCCGGTTAGAAAAGTGTCCGAGTTACATCCGACTTGCTCTGACATGATGGTGACGTGTGCCCAAAAACTCTGGCGATGGTGAGGCGGCTGTGTCAGATTGAGCAGTCAGGCGCAGTAGCTCTCCACCGACTGCGCTGATCAAAAGCACGATGGGAAATGACTGGCTGACGACACAGCTTAATGCTCATTGGTTCAAACAACTGTGGTGCTGCGTTCTCTTCTAAAATGTTTTATTTTTTTTAATCTAATATCATGTGGTTATGTGTTTCAATTATGCATGCATATTCCCAAACACAGTGCGATCTCTGTGTGCGATATGTGATTGTTGTCTACTGTAAAAATCTAAAATACATGTTTGTAATAAAGTAAAAAATGAATGATAAATACACCTTTTGTGTAGAATTAAATAGCAAGCACTTTGATTGTCTTGTGTATCTTATTTATTTTTATATTAAAGCAACAGAACTGAAATTGTATCATGTGTATCGGCAACACAGCAGGTGAATGTGAATAACGCGATATCTGCCTTTGATCTCGTAGGTATCTGTTCCGCTTCCAGAGCTCAGAATTGTCCGTGCTTATTTCACTCCTCACCTCACTCCAGCCGCCTACTCTCGCCTATATTTCAGGCGAGGCAAGGCACATCTCAAACGAGCCTAATAAAACCGCGCCAAAGATTCAAATCAGTCACCTCGTTTTAGGTGTTTCATTGTGACGTTTGAAGCTTCTAACGTCATCGGTCACGTGATCACCGAGGTTTGATACAAGCCTCAAAGCAGACGTGTGAACCAGTCAGCTTAAATAGAGTAAAACAGTCTTCGGAGCCTCTGTGTCAAATGTCCCATCTCTAATCAAATACTTTTACTTCAAACTCCCTAAAATCCCAGCCTCAGCCCAATCAGAAGTACCGGTAGAAAACTATACATAGGAGCCTGATAAAAATGCTTATTCTTAAGAAATATGTCAGATTGATTTTTGCATCTGAACTCTGTTTGGCAGATTCAACATACACCTTGTGAAGTCACTATATCCTGGTGATTTCCACTCTCTGATAGCCTCTTTCGACTTTCAGTGGCTCAACACAACAGGTTTTCATAAATCAGGTAACCAGCTTGACCTCATCTTTACACTCAGTTGTATCAAAGATAACATCTTGGTCAAACCCTTGGATGTCTCAAATCATTTCTTTATCACTTTTAATCTACACTTTCCGTCACACCAACCCCTCTGCCAATTGGTTGAAAATCTTTTTCTTTTAATTTTTCTATGCTCTTATCTTCACTTAATATCTTCCTGTCCTAGCCTTTACTGTTTTAAATGATGACTGAAGACTTGTATAATAGACATTTCTCATGTTTATTGCGATCTTATGATGATGAATCACTTGTTGTTTTCCTGCATAAATGACTAAATGTAAATTTAAATGTTAATGCATCTTATTTGACTTATTTGATCGGTTGATTCACTACTTTATTTCATTCTAAAGCAGTTTTATCTAGAGAGGAAGTCAAACTCTAAGGTTCATAACAGCAGAACAGGAAGACACTTTTAATCTTCTAATTAAACACACATCTAACCAATGGCCACATAAAAAAAATGTTTCCTAACTTGACAGATCAATCCACTTTTCTGAAGAAAAACAACCACAGCAGGTTTCAGTATGACTCAGTATGAGCTGCTAGCTTCACCCCTCAGTAAAACGGCCAACGTTTTTGCTTTGTTTTTCCATATACAAAATTACTTATATACTGTATATATAGGTAATTCAGTTGAATTATAATACTATTTTAAAATGAGCAAGATCCATCTTACCATTTAATTAAATGACATTGGCATAACATACCACTCTTCTATTAATAGTAACTAATGTAGTCGAACGATTGAACTTTTCAAACATTATCAATGTTAAATAATAAAGATAAAGATAGTTTTCCACTGTCAGGAACAGTTAAAGTCTATAAGAAGTCTACAGGACAGAAGACCATTTATATGTAACTATGTACAGTAAAACATCCACACAGAGAATGTGCATTAGAACTAGGAGGGTCAAACCCTGTTGTGGGAGGATTCACACAGATTAAATGTTTTCAACAGATTTGAAACTCTGAGACTTTAACGACTGAAGAAAATGTTTCACATGTTTGTTTTGTTCTGTTTGTGCTGGTGGAGTCTGATCAGTAAGTTATAAATGCTTTTCTTAAGGCTTAACATATCTGTTTCAGAACAGAGTAACAAACTACTGATGCTTTTCAGATTAGACTTTTTCCACTTTGCTGTTTTCTACGATATTGTGAGCTCTTGGAATTTTTAAATTGTAATAATGCCTGGAAAAGTCATGAAAAGTATTAAAATGGTAGAAGTCATGGAGAACAAATGTCTATAATGAAAAAAACAACCACAGGAAGTGAATCCGCCATTGAGCACCTTTCATTATCTCAAGACGTTTGTTTGGTCGCTTATTCATTTGTTTATTTATTTATTGTTTTGTTTGTGATTTTTAAATATATTGACATCCAGCTAACTCTTAAAATGATCATAAATAGCAATAACAATAATATAATATCATTGGTCAAAAAACTATTCACATATAAGTGCAGTTGATTTCATGCTCAGCAAACCATCAGGATCCTTAACCTGTCTAAAACCTGTTTTGTTTGTCCTGAAGGTGTTTTTGTTGCTCTGACAGATGAAATACATTCAGTGTTAGAGGGAGATTCTGTTCTTTTACGCATGGATGTTACTAAAATACAAGACGACGACAATATACTGTGGAAATTTGGAGCTGACCATTATCTCATAGCTAAAGTCAACAGAGATAAGCAAATCTTCTCCACATATGATAGTCCTGATGGACGATTTAAAGACAGACTGAAGCTGGACAAACCAACTGGATCTCTGATCATCACAGACATCTCAACTCAACATGCTGGAGTTTATCAATTCGAGATAATTGGTGCAAAATGGTCATCTAAAACATTCCGTGTTTTTGTTTATGGTGAGTAGGAATGAAATTCACATATTCTTGTTTTAGTAATTATTCATTAATTCATAATATATCATTTTTGACTGTTCACACTTATAATGTAATCAAGATTTTTACATCAAAACATAAAAATTTTAAAGTAATAGGCTATTTTCTGTTCTGTTTTGACCCCCTCATCTTCCACTGCTATGATTAGCTAACAGTTGTGTATATTTGACAGCCTATACATCCTTCACAGATGGACGCATAAATACTCATATCAAGTACATATCAAACGATCTGTGATAATAGACAAAGCTATAGTGAGAACATAATAAAAACAGTTACTCACACTATAGTGAGAACATAATAAAAACAGTTACTCACACTTGTGTGGTGTGACGTTACTTTTGGATCCAATATAGTCGGCACAGCATTGTCTTTTAGTTTCAATATTTCTGAAAATCCTGTGTGAAATTGTGCCTTGTTTGTGAATTAATCCATGGTAAAATGAAGTGAACAAAGGGCTGAGTTCTTACTGACATGGTCTGAATCTTCATTAAAAGTAAAGTTCATCCACTCTTTTCTAACGTTGGGATCAGAAGGAAGGCAACGCAACTTGGCACCGGACAACATCAGTATTCAGAGCCATCTTAATCATTTGCATTGAAAAAAAAAAAAAGTAGAAGCAGGCATTGAACTTCTTGTGCAGAGGCGGCGTTTAACCACACTATTGCGTCATAAAACCTGTTGTTTTGAGATACCTCCGTTTTGAGGTGTGACACTTACAGGATGTTTTCATAGCACATTGAAATCTTATATGACAATAGTTTACCCCCTGACAAACAAATGATCAGTCTATAATTTTAATGGTAGGCTTATTTTAACAGTAAGAGACAGAATAACAACAAAAAATACGGAAAAACACATTTTTAAAAAAAGTTATAAATTGATTTGCATTTTAACGAGAAATAAATGATGAAATAAGTATTTGATCCCCTGTGTTTTTTTATATAGGTGTAACGCCAGCCCAGCAGAGGGGGCCCTCACCCAGTCAGACTGTGGCTGCTCCCTCTGCTGCTTCTCTGGTGATTTCCTGTTTGGCAGCCATTTAAGCAGGCTCATGCCAAACAGATTATGCAAAGTATTGTTTTGCTTTAGCGGACTCGACGGCAGCGTCAATAGATCCAAATGCAGGCTTTATTGTGAAGATCATAGTCAGGGCAAACAGGGTCAAACACCAGCAAACAGGAACAAACAGGGCAAGACAAAAGTGTAATCCAATTAGGCAGGCGCGGGTCGAAAACTAAGAGGGCAGTCCAAAGTAGCAAAGAAACAAAACAACAAAACTAGGAACCTAGGAAAACTATAACTAAGACTATTGCTGCGTCCCAATTCGCATACTATCCGTCCTAAATAGTATTCGAAAATAGAATTAGTATGTCCCAAATCGTAGTACGTTTAACAAGTATTCCAAAGATTCCCGGATGGTCTACTACTTAACTTCGGAATTCAAAGTGTGGATCAATGCACACTCTAACGGCTAATATTGCCCAGAACACATTGCGCGTTTAACGATGATTCGATTAGAACTACAAACACGCATAAAAAGTGATAAAAAACTACAAACATGGAGGACATGCGCGACCAACGGTCAGGTAGAGAAAGGGGTTTGAGTGATAAATAATCAGTGTGTAACCTGATAAAAAATATTTTTAAATGTTATCCGCATTATATTTCATGTGCAGCAACATTATGAACTTTTATAATGATAGGTTTGGTCGTTAACGTTTAAATGCATAATTATGCAAACACAAGAGCAAAGTTCTCGGCATGAAAGACTCATGAAGGAACGTGCCTCTTCATTTCTCTCTAATACGGTAGGAAATTAAATTAAATTAAAGGTAGATAGTGTTAACTGTGATGATTGACAGGGCAGTTTAAACAGTGACAGGATTAAGGTAACTAAGCAACAGAGCGTCCGTTAAAGGCGCAGTTATGACGAAGTAGTATGTCCCAAAGCTTGCCTACTATTCTGCTACATACTCAAAACTACGTACTTTTTCTTCACAAAAAGAGTACATACTTTCAGGGCGTAGTATAAGTAGGCGAATTGGGACGCAGCATATGATTGAAACTAGGAAACAAACAAACAAACAAAAAAGACTATGGAAAAAGAACTAGGGAACAAGGAAAACGCTTGGTAGAGTCTGCTAGAGCAAAACAATACTTTGCATAATCTGTTTGGCATGAGCCTGCTTAAATGGCTGCCAAACAGGAAATCACCAGAGAAGCAGCAGAGGGAGCAGCAACAGTCTGACTGGGTGAGGGCTCCCTCTGCTGGGCTGGTGTTACAATAGGTAAGGAGCTGAGATTAGGAGCACTTCCTTTAATACAGTGCTCCTAATCTCAGTTTGTTACCTTTTCCATAGAAGCATTCAATCAATCAGATTCCAAATTCTCCACCATAGCCAAGACCAAACAGCAGGATGTCAGGAACAAGTTTGTAGACCTACACAAGGCTGGAATGCACTACCAGACCATCAGCCAACAGCTTGGTAAGAAGGTGACACAAGGTCGCCCTGTTCAAGAAAGCATATGTACAGGCCCGTCTGAAGTGTGCCATTAAACATCTGAATGATTCAGAGAACTGGGTGAACGTTTTGTGGTCAGATAATAGCAAAATTGAGCTCTTTGGCATCTACTCAACTTTCATGTTTGGAGGAGG
The DNA here is from genome assembly GCF_049309525.1 of Garra rufa. Lineage (NCBI taxonomy): Eukaryota > Metazoa > Chordata > Actinopteri > Cypriniformes > Cyprinidae > Garra > Garra rufa. Next base: position 16,367,981 of record NC_133367.1, on the reverse strand, counting down.
AGGAATGCTGCCTATTGCTGCCAAGTGACATCCGCATCCTCAAACATGGAGGTAGGAACATTATGCTTTGGGATTTTTTTTTTTTTTTTTGCAAAGGGGACAGGACAACTGCACCACATCAAAGGGATGATGGATGGGGCCATGTACTCTCAGGGCCAGGGCACTGAAGCCAGCCAGTGCATTGAAAATAGGATGGGTATTCCAGCATGACAATGATCCAAAAGACATGGCCAAGGCAACAAAAGAGTTTCTCAAGGTCCCGAAGTGGCCTATATTAATCCCATACAAAATCTGTGGATGGAGCTGAAGGTTTGAGTTGCTAAACATCAGCCTCGAAACCTTAATGACTTGGAGAGGATCTGCAAAGAGGAATGGGACAAAATCCCTCCTGAGATGTGTGCAAACCTAGTGGCCAACAACAAGAAACATCTGGGTTTTTCCCAACAAGTACTAAGTTTTACGAAAGGGTCAAATATTTCACTCGTTAAAATGCAGATCAATTTACAACCTTTTTTGAAATGTGTTTTTTTTTTTTTTTTCTCTGGATTGTTTTGTTGTTATTCTGTCTCTAACTGTTCAAATAAACACACCAATAATGAACTTGAATTTAATTTCAGTGGGCAAAAACAGAAAATGAGCAGGGGATCAAATGTATGTATATGTTTTTTTCTTACTGAGGAGTTTATAACACATAGCTTTGAGCAATGCTCAAATCAAAGGCATATCTGATTTCTGGAATGCAATGGCCAGTCAGAGGTGTTTAAGTTAGAATCCACTTGCTCAAAATAAAGTTCTTGGGTAGTGTTAAAGTTGTAAAAGTTGCGTTCTCTGGTTTGTCAATGTTGATGCTTTAATAACAAATCTTTTATCGGGAGTTTTTTTTTTTTTTTTGCTGGGATGTTTCATGTCAATTTAATGAATGTTCTGAAAAAAAAATCTATGTAAGCTACTTTTATGCTGGCTTTTGTGGGGTGGGGGTGGGACAAAACATAAATGTTGCAAGCGGGAGTGAGACTGAAAAATCCATCCCTCACTGGTCTCTATATGAAAGTCCATTTTTGGAGTATTTTAAAAGCAGAAAAGTTACACTTTTTTGTATTAAAAATAAGTGGATTTTTTTTTTATTTGAAAACATATTCTTCTACCTAAACAGGTCGTCTACCCACTCCTAACATTACCAGAGATTCATCACAAAATCGTTCATCGTCATCATATTGTTCATTGGTGTGTTCAGTGGTGAATGTGAGTAATGTGACTCTCTCCTGGTACAAAGGAAACAGTTTATTGTCCAACATCAGTGTGTCTGATCTCAGCAACAGTCTCTCTCTACCTCTGGAGGTGGAATATCAGGATAAAAACACCTACAGCTGTGTGCTCAACAATCCCATCAGCAACCAGACTCAACATCTGGACATCAGCAAATTTTGTCACACAGGTATATCAGTGTTGATGTATGTATTTATCTACAGATTCACTCACACTAATGGCTGTCTCCTTCACATCCTCCAGTCTCAGTGTCACTGATAGTGCTGGTTTCCGCTGCTGGATCTCTGTTGATTGTGGCTGCCGTTGTGATGTGCTGCTTCTGCAGGACATTTCGAAAAACTGGTAAGGACTGTTGCCTACAAATATTAACTTACACAGAGTTTTATACAAGATTGCAAGCTCTGTTGTTTCAACATGTCTTTATTATAGTTACTGCAGTTAAGACACCGGAGGAAGACAGAACTGATTCATCCAAATCTCGAAAACCCGTAAGATCATTTATGATTTGAGTTGAAACTGTTGCAGTCAGTCTGATTAAAGGTTGCGCATTTGATCATTCTATTTAAACAGTCATGTTACTGGATGTATTATTTACTCTAGCGACACTGTGTTAGCATCTGTTATTGTGCTTGATGCTATAAAGTCATATTGTGAAATAATTTGGATGTTAAACTTTTTGCTGGTTCTGGATTTCTTGTTTGTGTTTCCTTGCAGAATTCAAAGGCGGATGCTGTGTATCAGAATGTCCCCAAAAAACGATGATCAATCTACTGTATCTACTGGAACTGACGCCAGAGTTCATTTGGGACAATACTTCACTTTTGGTTTTATTCACATTGTAATCATGACAACTCTTAAAATTAATTTTACCAGCATTTATTAGTAAGCATGGAATGCACATTGGTCTTAGTAAACAAGATCTGCTATGCTGCTGATGGAGTAAGAATAGACCTGATATAAAAAAAAGGAAAACAGAGAGAACTCTCTGAGCAGATAGGCAGGTGGTACTGGGGAAGGTGAAGGGTTAGTGAAAACCAATGGTGCACTTCAATGAACTGTTTCAATACAAGTCAGTAATAAATAGGTTATGTAGATAGAAACTAATAAATGGATGGAGCAGTCAGCTTTCAGTGAACCAGCCAGCTGCTCTGACTGAACTCTGCACTTATTCTCTGCCAGAATGTCTGTTCTGTCTTCGCTCTTCGTATCACATATTTTGGTGTTATTGTTATGTCTGGATTTATGTTTTAATTTAGTGCTTCATCAGTAGCATAGCATCTGCTAACTCAACTAAAATGTTCTGGTTTTATTTTATCATTTGGAAATGTACCTAATATGCATTATTTATATATTAAATATTAATCACCATTAGTTGCTGTCATGTCACTAGTCTTTGTTATTTACTGTTTTTTTTTTGTTTTTTTTTTAATGTAATTCAATGTGATTCAAGTTCATTGCATACTGGATTAGTATCACACACAATACACTCTCATGGGTACTTTAGTAAATGTAACACAAGCACAACATTGCTCTCTAGTGCTTTCTAAAAACAGCACAACTTCTACCTGATACAGTCCGCTATAGATGCTGCAGGAAAAAAAATATGTTCATATGTAATGCCATTGTTTAACCACTAGATGACTGTATGGCTGTTTAATAAAGATAGTTCTCATGTGTAGCACTAGTCTAACCCAATAACAATTTAATGTGAAGGGTAAAGGTAACCTTGGATAACACTGTAAAAAAATATTTTTATTTGGGACACACTCATTCTAATTTCAAATATTATTTACAACGGTTAGCCTGGGAATTAGGATGCAGCAACTGGACAAAAAAATAAAAAATAAAAAATCATAGAACCCTACTAAAAATGGCCCATTCAAAAGGCTGGGAAATTAATGTATTGCTATTGCATGCTTTTATTCAAAAATTGCATTCATTTAATAATTGAGGGCCTGTCTCTCCCAGTTTGACTGTCAGTAGTCCAGTGATGAGGTGCCATCCCTTCTTCGCTTTCACTCATGGAGACACCACAGCAACACAGGATTGTATACATGTTGTATTGTTTATCCCCGTTGTTCATCCTGTGTCTCCCATGCCCATATTTGGTCCTGTTGCTCTTGGGTCTACAAGTCATACGTGCATAATGCCATGTGCTATTGTGAATTATCCTTTGTATTTTCTTTATTAAAGTTTTTCTTTCCGGTCTGTTTCATGGACCCCTTCACCCATCCCGAATTCCTCCTACTGCTGGAGCAGGGGAAGCAATCTCTTGAGGACCATGCAAGACTATTACCAACTGTCCAGCTTTCCTAAGGGCTCCGCCCACTGCAACATGGCTGAAGGTGAGCTGGTTGAGAAGCTGGGGCAGAGGGGGTGTTTGACATGATCTTAATAGACTTGGGGACTGATTTACCCATTCTCCTTCCACCTTCATCAGCATTATCTGAAATTGTCGGGCATCAGCTCTATTAAGCCTTACTAATTCCCACCCTCCCATCCAGTCCTGCCTCTGCCTCTTTCACTGTTGTCTAGCAGCCTCCGCTCACCCTCAATCCTCCATTTGTGTGCTGGTTCGTGGCTGGCCTGCCAGTCTCCATTGGCATTACCGCTGAAGGATGCCTCGTCTCTACCTCCAGTCCTGGACTCTGCCTCAGCCCGTCAACTCAGCAGCTCCACCATGCCTCTAGCTTCAACCTCTCTGCCATCGCCAGGTAGTTCACTGGCTCCATTGTGCTCCCTTGTCCCTCTGGCTCCAATTTGGTCTGGCATCATCCATTCTGCATCTCGGGTGAGAGAGCACGAGCCAAGGTCAGGAATGGCAGTGGCAAAGTTTCATCAGCAATACCTGAATGTGTTTTAACACGTTTAAAGTCAATCCTGCTTATTTGGGGTTTGTTGGAGATGTTAAAGATGCTCTGCCCAAGAGATGCTATGGGTTACCACTTCATTCAGGTATACCAGTCTTCAGACCATCATTTTCTGGAATGTGGCCAGTGCCCTGTGAAGACCATAGGGAATGACCTTGAATTAGAAAAATCCTAGTGGTGTTTGGAATGTGGTGTAGGGTGTTGACTCAAGGTTGAAGGGTAGCCAGTACCCCTTACACTAGTCTAGCAAGGTGGTGTACAGGGCTCTTCCAATCTTCTCCAGCAGATCTTCCACTCTTGTTATGGGGAATGCATCAAACCTAAATTGGGAGTTGATCATATTAGTGATTTTGCCGAATCTCAACTGTAGTAAGTAAATCACTAATTAGAACCAAGTGGACCTTTAGATAATGTTTTAATTTCATAATAGACAGTAAGAATTACACATAATTTATGGTTGGACAACCAGGTTGGTTTTTCTTCACAGTGGATAGAAATTCTCATGGTCCCTTACTGAGATAGAAAAAGTATTAAAATATGAGTTAAAAAGTATTGTTTCTTTTACACTTTCTCGTCACACTTCAATCATTCAGCATTCAGCAGGTTATTGTGTCTGAGTTGTGCAAAAAAGCAGGTAGAGACCCCTCACCTCATGTTCTAAATGCCAGTTGCACAAGATGTTTGTCCACCCAGCGGAACTAACCACTTTTCTGAAGAAAACCGACCACAGCAGCTTTCGGTTTGACTCAGAAGCTGAACTTAAGTAAGATGAGATGCAGACTCTTTGTAACTTTTTGAACTTTGCATTTCTGCACAACAATTGGCTAAACTGAATATATACTGTACAACCATTTTAAAAAGCACTAGAGCTGGCTAGATTAAAATGCGTATTAATATTCTTCTAAATATTCTTTTGTATATTTAGCACAGTCCGCTATAGCTTTCAAAAATGTCCTTGTTTTCCACCATTATGAACATTCATATAGATAGATAGACATATAGACAGATAGTCAGACAAATATATATTCAGAAAATGTTCAGAGAATGCTATGGTGAACTGAGCGTCAGACTCTAAAGGGGAGGATTCACTCACCAGAATAACAGGTTGAGTGTTTTGAGCAGACAGCAGCTAACATTCGATCAGACTTTCACTGAAACATTACGGAAAATGTTTCATGACCTTGTTTTGTTCTGCTTGTGCTGGTTGAGTCTAATTGGTAAGTTATAAGCTTTTTTATAGGTTTAAATTAAAGGTTTTTATAGGTTTAAATTAAAGTTAAACCAGACTTATCAATATCATGACATTTTCTTAGAATTAAGTTCAGTGTTTAATCACAAGTTTAATTTTTAATTTAATTTTTAATTTATATGCCTAATTTCTCATTAACTGTAATTTGTTTCTTAATCAGCAAGCCAAAACTTTTACATTTCATATGTCTTTTGTTACTCTAAATGTTATATATACACACACTCCAGCTGCAATCATGCTCATCTAATGATCTCATCTACATCTGATTTGATTTTTTAAATATTTTTTAAATTATTGAGCAGAATTAAAGTTACTATTTAATATATATATATATATATATAGAGAGAGAGAGAGAGAGAGAGAGAGAGAGAGAGAGAGAGAGAGAGAGAGAGAGAGAAGATTAATCATGATTTTATATCTCAACTTTCACTTTGTTGTTCTGGATGTTATTTAGTTTATATTTAAACAATTAACCTCCAGCGGGTTTCAGGCTTTGGAAACCATCAGGGACTTTATTTTGCTCATGTTAATGTTCTTCAGGTGTGTTCGGGGCCAAAACAAATGAAATATTGTCAGTGATGGAGGGAGATTATGTTACTCTAAACACTGATGTTACTGAAATACATGAAAATGAAAATGGCCACATACTGTGGAACTTTGGACCCGAAAACTATTTGATCTCTAAAATCAGAGGAAAGAAACACATCTCTATATTTGATGTTCCTGATGGGAGATTCAGAGACAGACTGAAGCTGGACAATCAAACTGGATCTCTGACCATCACAAACATCTCAACTCAACATGCTGGAGATTATAAACTAAAGATAAGTGGAGCCAAACAATCATCAAAAACATTCAGTGTGTCTGTCTATGGTGAGTAGAGATCACTTGTCCAAACATTCGCAAATTCTTATATTAACAATTTACATATTTAAACACTTTATATTTTGACATGACAGGCACATTGTCATCAGACTAAACACTCAATCAAATCTAAGACTGATGATAATATTTGTACATATTTCTGATTATTCTCTGATGTTTTGCAGCTCGTTTGCCTGTTCCCGTCATCAGCAGTAACTCTTCACAATGCTCTTCATCATCATCATCATCACAGCAGAATTGTTCACTGCTGTGTTCAGTGGGTAATGTGAGTGATGTAACTCTCTCCTGGTACAAAGGAAACAGTTTATTGTCCAGCATCAGTGTGTCTGATCTCAGCATCAGTCTCTCTCTACCTCTGGAGGTGGAATATCAGGATAAAAACACGTACAGCTGTGTGCTCAACAATCCCATCAGCAACCAGACTCAACACGACATCAACATCACTCAACTCTGTCAGCCATGTCCAAGTACGGTGCTGCTTTTATGATTTTATCTCTATATTTTGTTGTAGATCAGACTGTCACATTCACCTCAGTCATTATTCTTACAGCAATGGACCCAGACTCACCTTCACAACAAGACTCACCTCTAAAAGTATTGATTTCTTCTGCTGCTGTTGGATTTATATTGATTGTAGCTGTAATTGGGATCTTCTGGATCTGTAGGAAATACCGAAGAGTTGATCGAGAAGGTAAGTGTTACATACTAGTTTTAAACAAGTGTTTTTAAAACACCTCTAAACATTTAAATCAGTTGATAGCCCTTACAATATTATATGTTTGAAAATTAAGCCACCATAGTGTTCAGCTGGACATTTCTAGAAATGTAATTTGACTAGCTTCAAAAATGCATACATTTGTGCCTTATATGTTGTGAAGAAACAGATCTATTTGTTTCAATCTATCATTATTGTTCTACAAACAGCTCAGATTTGTGATGAAGAAATTACGTATGCCGAGACAACGTTCTTCAAAAGAAGCACACGCAAATTGGTAAAAACTTTATTCTCTGATTTAGTCTCTTCATCATTTTAGCAGCGAGTCTGATTTTGATTTTGTGTCCGTTTATGTCTGTATAATGATTAGATCAGATATTTACAGGCCCCACCTTATATTAAACACTATGTACTTAATAATAATAATAAAAAAAATATTAAGTACAGTGTACACCTATTGTTGTTATGGTGAATTGCAAAAGACTTTTTCTGCTAATACGGATAGGACAGGATGTTGTTATTGCATTAATAAAGTTGCCAGTTTTTCAGCTCACATCATGATTATATTTGGCATAATCACAGGTCTGTGCAGTTTATGGTACACTATTAGAATTAAAAATGGTATCTTTTTGAGTTACAATAGCTTGTTCTGGGGCAGAAATTCCAGAATGTTAGGCATATAAAGATATTATAATATTATAATTACTAAATTTCAATATTTGATTTGAAAGAAAATGTGTTAACTTTTAAAAGGCAGTTTTAACACTATGTTGCATGTTTTATAGAAAGTCAAAAAGGAGGATAGCGTGGCGTATGTAGCTGTCGTCATGAGATGATGATCAAACTTCAGTCTTTTTCTTCGGTCCCAAATACAATCGTGGGATCACCTTCATTAAGAAAATCTTAAGACACCCTCAGATTCAGAGTCTATGGTTGAGTTCTTGCACTGGTAAGAATTACAACAACAACGACAGCAAATGTACATGGATGATGTGATATAAAAACTGAAAACCTAATGCTAGTATTGAAAGCATATGTTTTCACCCTCCCTGCATAAACACTATCAAAACCTTGCCTACTCTATCAGCTGTGCAGTTTTGAGGTTCCATTTACCATATTGTATGTATGATTTTTAGCGTTGGTATAAATGTTAAATTAAATCAGTATGTCAAATAAAGTGAGTGTGTATCTTTAGAAGACTTCTGTTAGACCGCTCAGTTCATATAGATTACTTTTATGACTTTATATACTTCTTGAAGCTTAAAAATGTTCATTAAATAGACAAAAATAAAAATTAAAGAAAGTCTTATGGGTTTGGAATGACATTAGGTTGAGTAAATGACAGAATTTGCATTCTGGGGTCTAACAACGTACTGAAGAAAATGACATGTATATCTGCGAACCATGCTTCATTCTGTGAAATGCGGTTTGTTGAACAAACATCTTCTGCATGAGAAAATGTCTGCTGCTGTATGTTTGTGTTTGATGTCTGTTCATGAGTTTGTGTCTGAGGTGTCAGTAATGTAACTGTGTTTATGGCATGTGGTTGAAGGGTGTTTTTCCATTTCTGCCCATGATTTTAACAGTTTGACAGTTCTCATCTTTACACAAAACAACAAAAAAGATCATATCCAATCAAACAAAACATCGTGTCTATGAAACAAACAAACTGAATGTTTACAGGCATGTGTATATCACTATAAACCCATGAACTTATGAACTCATGCTGTGATGTTGTAGACAAGCTCTGCTAGCATCAAGAGTTCCCAGCTCTTGCAAGAAAAACATACGTAATTTCTAACAACTCTTATTCTAACTATAACTGAATTTACATGTTTTAACAATCATTAAACAGCCTCACAGCATGAGTGCATTTATGAATTTGTTTTTACTTGCAACACAATCTGACTAGCATTCAGAACTGTACTGACAGAAAGCCCAAATCATCTGTGTTTCTCTTTTTGCTCAGTCAAATATTAGTGCTTATATTAGGGTTATGATTAATGTTCACTACTGGTTGTTTCCCATGGAATTTCTCTGTAAATAGGCCCAAAGCATCAAATATTTGATATAAAACGCTTAATATTTAATTTAAAGTGTATACTTCAAGAAGTGCATTATACTCTGCTGGAACGTCCTCTAGTGTCAAAACCAGGAATTGACAGATTCAAAAAATAAATACATACAATGGGTACGGAAAGTATTCAGACCCCCCTAAATGTTTCCCTCTTTGATATAATGCAGCCATTTCCTGAAATCATTTATGTTAAGTTCATTTGTTTCCTCATTAATGTACACACAGCACCCCATATTGACAAAAAAATAAAAATATCACATGGTCCTAAGTATTCAGACCCTTTACTGTGACACTCATATATTTAACTCAGGTGCTGTCTATTTCTTCTGATCATCCTTGAGATTTGAGTGCAGCTGTGTTTGATTATACTGATTGGACTTGATTAGGAAAGCAACACACCTGTCTATATAAGACCTTACAGCTCACAGTGCATGTCAGAGCAAATGAGAATCATGAGGTCAAAGGAACTGCCTGAAGAGCTCAGAGACAGAATTGTGGCAAGGCACAGATCTGGCCAAGGTTACAAAAAAAATGTCTACAGCACTTAAGGTTCCTAAGAGCTCAGTGGCCTCCATAATCCTTAAATGGAAGACGTTTGGGACGACCAGAACCCTTCCTAGAGCTGGCCGTCTGGCCAAACTGAGCTATCGGGGGAGAAGAGCCTTGGTGAGGAGAGGTAAAGAAGAACCCAAAGATCACTGTGGCTGAGCTCCAGAGATGCAGTCGGGAGATGGGAGAAAGTTGTAGAAACTCAACCATAACTGCAGCCCTCCACCAGTCTGGGCTTAATGGCAGAGTGGTCCGATGGAAGCCTCTCCTCAGTGCAAGACACATGAAAAAACACCTGAAAGACTCCGAGATGGTGAGAATTAAGATTCTCTGGTCTGACGAGACCAAAATAGAACTTTTTGGCCTTAATTCTAAAGGGTATGTGTGGAGAAAACCAGTCACTGCTCATCACCTGTCTAATACAGTCCCAACAGTGAAGAATGGTGGTGGCAGCATCATGCTGTGGGGTGTTTTTCAGCTGCAGGGACAGGACGACTGGTTGCAATCGAGGGAAAGATGAATGCGACCAAGTACAGGGATATCCTGAATGAAAACCTTCTTCAGAGTGCTCAGGACCTCAGACTGGGCCGAAGGTTTACCTTCCAACAAGACAATGACCCTAAGCACACAGCTGAAAGAACGAAGGAGTGGCTTCACAACAACTCTGTGACTGTTCTTGAATGGCCCAGCCAGTGCCCTGACTTAAACCCAATTGAGCATCTCTGGAGAGACTTAAAAATGGCCGTCCACCAACGTTTACCATCCAACCTGACAGAACTGGAGAGGATCTTCAAGGAGGAATGTCAGAGGATCCCCAAATCCAGGTGAAAAAACCTTTCCCACCTCCAACTTTCCCAAAAAGACTCATAGCTGTATTAGATCAAAAGGGTGCTTCTACTAAATACTGAGCAAAGGGTCTGAATACTTAGGACCATGTGATATTTCAGTTTTTCTATTTTAATAAATCTGCAAAAATGTCAACAATTCTGTGTTTTTCTGTCGATATGGGGTGCTGTGTGTACATTAATGAGGAAAAAATGAACTTAAATGATTTTAGCAAACAGCTGCAATATAACAAAGAGTGAAACATTTAAGGGGGTCTGAATACTTTCCGTACCCACTGTAAATAAAGATAAAAGTTGATTACAGAATGTACAGAGACACACAATGATCCATCTAATAACTCAGTGTAAGTTAGTCATTTCTGAATACAAACACACAAAAGAAGAAAAGTTCAGATTCCAGATGTTAAGAGTCGATTCAAATGTTTAATTTTTTTTTATTTAGAAAAAAAAACACACGTTTACATATTTCAACTTTATAAAAAAAACTGTATAAAAAAAGTTTTGTAAAAAATATTTAAATACTCAAACACAAATATACAGAATCATAGGCTCCATGTAATGAGCAGCACTTCACACATTTAGTTTGCAAAGACTAAATGTTGTTGTTTCACAGTGACTCCCTTTTTGAACATTTCAACGATATGTTGTAGCACCTCAGGAACAAGGCAATATGTGTTTCATATGCTAATTGATGATTCAAACACAACCCACATCATGTATGCCTACAGTCATGGAACATCATAAACACACCGATTGAAATGTTTAAAGTATTGTTAATGTTAAGTAACATATTTTTCAAGCTGGCTAACTCTGGTTTGGTGTTCTACTATAAAAATGCTTAATATTATCAAGCAAGCTGCCATTAGGATAATAAAAGCCTGTTACATTAACATTGTCATCTTTCAAATTAACATCAATATAAATTAACAACAGATACAGCATTAGTAGTACAGACTAAATTCAAAACCTGAATACCTGTTATTTGACTTACAGCAGTCTTGGAAAAGTAAACATTTGTGTACATGCTTATTTCTGTTGCAGCTGCCCATCTGAGTAACATCTAGACATGCAAACAGTCAGTGCTAGAAGCTATAAGTGAATGCCCCAAAACGGAACAAAATAACTGGTATGTCAAGGCATTCATAAGTACAATGTAGCTCTTGTCACAATACTGCCATTTCTAACTTTGACACAGCGAAATGAAAAGTATCGATATTTGATACCACAATGAAAATATTGTCACAGCATTAAGGGCACAGAGTAAGACTTTTTCAATTTGGTGCACTTTTTCTTGTGATAGTGTCTCAGTCCACTTCATTTGCCAGAATTAGAACCTCAAGCATGCCTCAATTCCAATATTGATATTACAGAAAAAGCGTCTAGACTAATTCATACAAAGTTCAAACCTTATCAAATGTTAAAGAAGTTATTACGTAAAATAAAGCTGAGTAATGAAAAATAAACAAATAAAGCAATTACAAACAATGCTAGTATATATAGACGACAGAACAAACACACACACACACACACACACACATATATATATATACAAAACAAAACAAATGAAAAGTCAGGTCTTACAATGATTTTGGGCCCTATCATACACTTCATACACTTGGCGCAATGCAGTGAGACATAGGGGATTTTCAGCCCGAAGGAGTTATCATTTTCACACCCTGCACCACGTTGCAAATGCATTTGCACCCATTTATGCGCCCATAGGCATGCTGGTCTGTAAATTAGACGCGTGTTCAGGCACATTGTTGGTGCATTGCTATTTTGAGGCAACTAAAGTAGACTGCGCCATTGACTAACTAAAACCCGGTTTAAAGTCAATGGCGCAATTTTCTGTTAAAGATCGCTTAATCAGGAAAGTGTCTGCTGTGTACAAACATCTGATAAACGTCTTTAAGATGTCAGTTTTACATCCATTCTAAATCCTAAACATCTTAAACACATTTTGTAAACATCTTTTTGACATCTGATAGGAAACTCCTATAGACATACTGCAGATACAGAAACATAAAAGTATGTCTAGCAAATGTAAAAACAGACATCAAACAGACATTGCAGATACTGAGTTTAAGAATGACTCAAGGGAGCTGTTTTGATCTTTTAAAGGACAACTTTAGCCAAAAAAACTTTAGCCAAAATGCCTTTTTTTTTTTTTTTTGATTGTAAACGAGTCAAACTTATATCTAAAAGCATAATTATGATTGACCGTGATTTCGTTTTCTGGTCAAATGGCCGGTAAATGGGAGTACTAGGGGCACTACTTTGAACGCATCAAAATGGATATTTTTACAACACTAAGAAGGCTCGACACACCATGAAACTTTGCTCGAAGTATTGCCTGGGTCTCTACTAATGATCTCGAGCATTTAGAACATTGTTTGTGTACACAGGGTTTGCTAAAAAGAAAGGTTTTGAACAACTCACCTTTACTGTTTGGGTTTCCGCTCGCAGCCGTCTTGCCAGTCAAGAAGTGTCGATCTCCGAATGCGACGTAATAGTGAGGAGAGTAAAGATGGATAGCTCCTAAAGTATATTACCATATAAATGCACAGCTAATTCGTTGTTTTGTCGCAAGTGAAAAAAACAAAAAACAATATTAACCTTCTAGTTGTAAAAAGAGCCTCATATTAGAAACATATAAGTTCACATTCAGAGATGGACACTTCTTGACTGGCAAGATGGCTGCGAGCAGAAACCCAAACAGTGAAAGTGTGTTGTTCAAACCTTTCTTTTTAGTACACTTTATGTACACAATGTTCTCAATGCTTGCGTTCATGTGTAGAGACCCAGGAGATACTTCCACTAAAGTTTCATGGTGTTTCGAGCCTTCTTAGTGTTGTAAAAATATAGATTTTGATGCGCTCAAAGTTATGTCCCTAGTTCTCCCATTCACCGGCCATTTGACTAGAAAACGAAATCACGGGCAATCTCTAAAGTGGCTCTTTCGTCGTAATTATGCTTTTAAGTTTGACTCGTTTAAAATCCAAAGAAAAAAAAAAAAAAACATCCAAGATTGCATTTTGGCGAAAGTTTTCCTTTAAATTTATTAAGGTCCCAGAAAGCACATGCACATATGCAAGATGTCTGTTATAGATTGCTTGATCTAAAAAGAATCTGCAGAGTACAAACATCTCAAAGACGTCTAATAAATGTCTTTGTGACATCTACTAGGAAACATCCTATAGACATATTGCAGATGTGCAAAGATGTTTCAGTGATTTCTAAGCTTAAAGGGGTCATATGATGTGGTTCTTGTTTTCCTTTGTCTTTGTAGTATTACAAGCTGCTTGTGCATAGATGAGATCTGTAAAGTTGCAAAGCTTAAATTCTCAAAACCAAAGAGATATTTATTATAGAAGTTAAGACTCAGCCACACCTCCCTAAAACGGCTCGTTCAAACATGCATCCACTTGAACACGTCAAGGGGCGAGTAGATTAGTGCAACACCGCCCATATGTATATGGAAAGAAATAAGGCGTAACTTTTACCAGCAGTAGCTGCCATGTTGTGAATACATTGCAAAACTAAAAGTATTTTATGTGGCGTTCCAAATGAGGATATTTGGAACATTTAAAGAATTCAGTACTGACCATTCAAATGCGAGTTTTGAGTAGTGTAGAGTAGTGCTTGTTGTTTCTCGTTCTACGATCGCAAAGGCAAGCATGGTGTTGAGTTTACATGACGCGGCGTGGCGCAACATGTAAAAAGACTGTTTTAGTCTTTATAATCAGTAGAATACATTGTAATCAAATAAGGCATTTTGTTGCACTGGATGCAACAAATGCCTCGTTTATAATGTTTTTATTGTTTTTTTGCTGCATGCCGCCTAGAAACTGCATGTAAAGGGCGATCAACATTTCCGTCAGACGCTTGAGGTATTCGGCCAATCGCAATGCACCAGATAACTGGCCAGTCAGAGAACACCTCGGTTTCCATCAACACTGGCGGGTATGTTGACAACAATAATGTACAGTATGTGTAAATAATATGTGTTTTTAACCTGAAACTGCATAAACACATTGCATTTCAACAACTAAACAAAACAATACAACATCATATGACCCCTTTAAAGGAACACTCCACTTTTTTTGGAAATAGGCTCATTCTCACTCCCCCCGAGTTAATATGTGATTTTTATCATTTTGGAATCCATTCTGCCGTTAGGGTTGTCACGATAACCGCAACATCGCAATACCGTGCTATTGACTTGCATAACCGCAGAGGACTGCAACAACCGCAGCAATCCGCAATATTTGCCTGTTTTCTTTTTTCCTATGGTTTTGCCCTTCTCACTTAATGCCTGTGTGCTGAATATTAAATTAGTAATAAATTAGTAATGATAACATGATGTGTTTATTATGAGGCTCAGTAGATATGCACTCAACAAGCCTAAACAGACAGCGAATGAGAGAGAAATCGACTGAGCATGTGCGATTACCTGGGTCTGTCTTTCAGACCAAGTCAGGTATGTATGTGTAGCTTGTCATGTCCAAGGGAAGTGACATCTGTTTTAGCATCGACGCTCTGCTGGTCAGCTGGGCCTTTAAAAGTGGCGATTAAAGTTAAAATGATTTAAACATCGCGTTTCATTGCATCTCTCATTGAATAAATAAGCATTTTTGAACGTGTAGTTGAATGAACGGTTTAAAGACTCACTCAAAGATAGTCTCTTGCCTCCATCTTGTGGCGTAACAATGAAACTGCACTGACTGACAGCTCGCCTAGAACACGCAGTTGAAATACTGACAGAAAAAGTCTCTTGTCCAATCAGATTCGAGGATGCGCGCTAACATATATATACAATTTCGCGCTACTGAACCACTCAAAATTACCACAAGGGAAATTCCTTTACCGTGACAGCCCTATCTGCCGTTCTCCTGTTCTGGCGATATCACTTTCAGCATTGACTCCTATGAAACCAATAGCATCGTGTTCAAAAATGACCAACAAGTTTCGATATTTTTCCTGTTTAAAACTTCTAAAGCTATATTATGTACTAAGACTGGCGGAAAATATAAAGCGGTGATTTTCTAGGCCGATAAGATTAGGAACTACACTCCCATTCCTGCGTAATAGTCAAGGAAGTTTGCTGCTGTTATATGGCTGAAGCAGCCGCAGTAATATCACGCAACACATCGCAGCACAACGTGAGCAACTGCATGCACAGGGAGCGTTCCTTGTTGGAAGTTACCCAGCTTAAAACTTATTTCAGGTGCTGTGTGATAAGGCAGCAAACTTCCTTGACTAATACACCGGAATGGGAGTGTAGTCCCAGTGTAGTCCCTAATCTTTCTGCCAGTCTTAATACACAATATAACTACAGAAGAGTCACGTTTTAAATGGAACAAATATCAAAACTCGTTGGTCATTTTTGAACACGATGCTATTGGTCTAATAGGATTCAATGATCTATGCTAAGCTATGCTAAAAGTGATATCGCCAGAACAGGAAAACGGCTGAATTGATTTAAAAACGGTAAAACTCAATTTATTAACTCGGGGGGAGTTGGATAATGAGCCTATTTCCAAAAAAAGTGAAGTGTTCCTTTAACGGCTTTCATTGAACCACACCTACATCTGTGGCCTTAATCGTAAGGTGTAAACAGGGTCTGAGTGGGAGACCGGAGGTGAAGACATGTAGGATTGCAACATGTGTGAACTCGTTGTCAGATAGTGTGGTTGGTACTAGTATATCAATATTGCAGAAACGTTTTTTACAGAAAGAATTACAGTGTAAAGGTCAAAAAAAGTAAACTATGTTCCAGTTTGTGTCACTTCAGCAGCTTCAATAATCTTCTACGTACAGAAAAATGCCAAAAACTTGCGGTTGAATTATCTTTTTTGAATTTAAGTTTGTTTAAGTTAATATTTAGGCCACATTATTTTTGTAATGAGTATTATCAAAAATGTAATTAGTTCTTGCCATTGAGTTGAAGCTATTGTTAAAGTAAAATTTCACTTGGTATTGGTAGCCTACTGACTTCTAAAATCTTGAAGTGATGACACTGTTTTACTGATATTGTCTTTCTATCAAAATCTCTCATTTCCCATCATCTCTTCACTTCCCATGAAAGCTTTCCCCTTAGAATTATAAGGTTCTATCTGCGTTCTGAGCACTTTTGAGATATTGAGCTTCAACGTTTTTGCATTCCATTGACTTCTATAGATAGAACCATTTTTGTTTCCTAAAAAAATGCCCACAGCTTACAAAAGAAACATCAAATAATGTAATTAAGTTGTCACAGAATAAGAATATGTTACCCTGGACCACAAAACCATAAGTCATAAGTGTAAATTTGTTGAAATTGAGATTCTTACGTCTTTCCATTGATATATTGTTTGTTAAAATACAACTATTTGAAAACCTGGAATCTGAGGGTGGAAAATCTAAACATTGAGAAAATCGCCTTAAAAGTTGACCAAATAAAGTTCTTAGCAATGCATATTACTAATCAAAAATCGTAATATAAAAAGTTTTTATATATTTATGGTATAAAATTTACAAAATATCTTCATGGAACATGATCTTTACTTAATATGCTAATGATTTTTGGCATAAAAGAAAAATCGATCATTTTGACCCATACAAGGTATTTTTTGCCTATTGCTTCAAATATACCCGTGCTACTTACTTACTTTTGTGGTCCAGGGTCACATATGTGAATAACTCAATTTTGACGAAAATGTCAGATAGAACCTTATAATTCTAAGGTGACGAAGTATCAAAATAATTTATAATGTTACACCTCACTGGCAGCTGCAGGTTCAGTTTCATTGTGATCAGAGGACAAGTCATTGGTAGTGTTCATCAGCGCATCAGTGTGATTAGAAGGCATCTCACTGCCATCATCCACCAGTGGAATGCCATTCTGTTTAGGTGACAATTGAATAACACCATTCACCTGTAAGAAATGGATTTACAGAGGGTTAAAAAAAAACTGAACGAATGATTCACCCACCCACACACACACACACAAAAGCAAATTATTATAATTATTATTATTTTTTTAAATATGAAACGTTATCATAAACATGGGATGTTTCTCAGTGAATGTGATAACCTGCATTACACTGTCATCTTCTGTGTACAGTAATATACAGCTGTGGCCAACATATTGGTACCCTCGCACTTTCAAATAATAGCTAAATAAATACAATATTAAATATAATTCTGATGATAATAATATAAAATGTGTCCACACCATTGTTTATTATGAAGTAAAACATTAAGGCCCGGTTTCACAGACAGGGCTCAAGCCAGGATTAGGCCATAGATCAATTAGGACTTTTAAGTAATTTTTATAAACATGCTAAGAAGAAAAAAAAAAAAAAACACATTACTGGTGTGCATCTTAAAACAAAAAAAAAGGCACTTGTATATTTTTAAGATCAGTCAGTGCAAGTTTATTTCAGTTGAAACAGCTCAGACTTACATTTTAGTCTAAGACTAGGCTTAAGCCCTGTCTGTGAAACCGGGGGTAAGACCATTGCTGTAATAAGTCAGTTATAATTGGTGTTTTAATGTAAGAATTTGTGAATCAAACCACCTAAATCACACACACACACACACACACAAAAAAAATAAATAATAATAATAATATTATTTTATATATATATGTTTCCAACTTGCACATCTGAATTTGATTTTTTTTTTTTGTAGGCAAACTGATTACGTAAGTGTTCATAGTATATTACCTGATCACTGTGCTCCATCCTGGTGTCTGTTTAAACAACAATAAACTCAATTAAACACAGATTACTTTGGTATAGACAAATATATATTGTATTGCATATGTGTTGGATCATCCCTAGTATTGATGTAAATGAACTGGTGAGTCATTTTTGTTTACACCAGATTATGGAAACAGACTGAAAGATCTGGAAGAACCATTGCGGAAAAGAATCAGACTTTTCATCACTAAGTTCACTACTCACCTTTTCTTGGACAGCACAGTAAATAAAGAGTCACCAGCAGCAGAACACCAACAGCAGCAGCAGCAGCACATATTCCTGCTACAGCAGGCCAAGACATACCTGGATCTGAAACAGCTAAATAGAAGTCATCATTAATAATCTGTATTGTTAAAAGCATTATATATAAAATGAAAGTGATATTACTAAAGAGCAACTATTTTTATCAATGATTTTCTATGTGTTTTTCAAGTATTTACACTTTTCCTGCTTTAGTCATCAGCTGATATTGATTTAACTCACAAATGACCACAATGATTCTTCATGACCTGGTGGGTTTTGAAGAACAGCAGCTAAAACAGCATCAGAAAAAGACTAATTTCAATGTTAGCATTGCTCTTGTGAAGAGCATATTTTAGTTTCGTCACTAGACATGAAGGTGATGATCTCAATTATAGTTTAGTACTAGGGCTGCCAACTAATTCTAAAACTTTCTGACAACTTTCAGAAATTATTGAGAAGTTTCCAGAAATGTTTCACTCCATTTAATACAGACCATTTACTGGGTAATTACTTGGTTAAAAAAAATGCTGAACTATTTTAAAATTGCTCCAAGGAACTAAACTAAATGATACCCACCAGTGACTGTAACACTGAAGCTCCTAACTATGGTGAATCTGCTGCTGCTGATCTGTAGTTGATAAACTCCAGAATCTGTGATTGTGGTGTTTGTGATGGTCAGAGATCCAGTCTGATGATCCAGCTTCAGTCTGTCTCTGAACCTCTCATCGCCATCTTTACACTGAACATCTGTACAGATCTGTCTGGGTTCTTCGCTGATTTCAGCGATGCAAATTCCATTAAAATGCCACGTCATCAAATCGTTAGGGTTTTTCATTACACCAGGAACTAAAGTCACAGATTCTTTCTCCTTCACTGACTTTCTCTGCATATCATCTCGTTGAGCTGTAGAAACTCCTGAAACACAGACCAACAGCTTACTGAATGATATTTATACCGAAACATAAAACCTGTAAGAACTCTGGATATGAAAATGATTGAGCAAGCAACATGTATCACTGTTTTGCACTAGTTTTCTTAAAATTTTATTTACATCAGTTTCCTTATTGGAACAAATGATAGAAAACCATTATTGATGTGATTTAAATCTGCTTTTAAACAGGACTCACCATGAACAGTAACATTGAAGGTCTTTTCGCCGTTGCTTATGGTAGTGATAATCTTTAATTCATAAAGTCCCGTGTCTGTGGTTCTGATGTCTCTGATAGTAAGAGATCCGGTTTGATGATCCAGCTTCAGTCTGTCTCTAAATCTCTCAGTATCATTATTACACTGAACATCTGTGCAGATAAAACTGAGATCTCCAGTGATTTGAGCTATTCTAGTGTCGAAAAAATACCATTTTATATCTTCTTGCAGTTTTGTTTCAACTTTAGTGTGTAGAGTGACTGAATCTCCATCCATCACAAATGCTGACAGTCCATCGGTGCCAGCACTAAAAACATCTGGAGAAAACATTTAAACATCAATTATAAACCAAACCAAATTATTCAGCAGTAGTGAAATAGTGCTGTCACTGTAAATAAATCTTCAAACCAGTATGCAAACAATTGTGAGATAAAGCATTGTTGCACAACAATAAAACAGAACTACAACAAATATTTGTTAACAAAAACTAAGACATCTTGGAGGCATGGCACTTAGCATGGGTCATAGCAAGTTCATTTCCAACCTGCTGCTGCACACCTGCCTGTGTATTTTCAAGCACTTTTTAAGCATTTTGATTGGCTGCTTCAGATCTATTTGATTAGGGATGTAGCTAAACTCTGCAGGACAGTGGGTCCCCAGGAAGATATTTAGATAGATAGTTTAGATGAAGTTGCACCTTGCATGTTGAGGACATCTACTGGTTAAAGTCGTGTAAATGCAAAAAGAACAACAAAAACTGAAACTGAAAGTAAGAATAAAATTACTCTTTAAAAGACGATAACTGTCTAAAAACAGGGACGGATTGCCAACTCCTCTCGTATTTAAAAGATCTCATGTACCCTAAAGCATCTGGTGTCTGGTGTCTTTGCAAAACGTAGTAGTAGCAGGTCACCTACAGCTTCATTACTCTGAAACTGAAGCGGGAAAGGAGACATATGGCCACATTTTTAAAGCAAGAGATAAAACAAGCAGCGAGTTCATCATTGTTTTAGCCGAGAAGACTTAGGAGTGATCGTGTTGCAACAGCCTTCACAAACACTTGATTTACTGACTGTATGATGCAACAATGCCCCTCAGGGCTGAGCACATGTAACGTTACCGCTTTGGATAAGCGCTTTGTTTTATAGCTGACAAGAAAAGAGATTGTAACATAAAATGTCTTACCATGTGCGAATAAAAACAAGAACACCGAGATAAAAATAAATCGAAGCTTCATTTCTTTTTTTACAAAATGAAAATAACAATACATTTAAAAATCGGATTTTCATTCATTCATTCGTTTGAGTTCTTCATCCTTTTTTTTTTTTTTTTTTTTTGGCGGGTTACGGTGCAATACCGCCACCTACTATACCGGAGTGAAAACCTAACAAATGTAAACCCCCCAAAACAAAACCAAAACATAAATAAAAATTATAAAATATTAATACTAATAAAAAAAAAAAAAAAATCTTTATATTCAACTGATTAACCCAGATTCCCTCAAAAATAAAATTAAAGAATAACTTCCAGCTTGATTGAGTATTTGCTTTATATTCCCGATTTTGTTGTGGCACCCTCATCATCCATCCTCTCCAGTTTCCACTGAAGGCAAGGAGGATTCAGAGGATCCTGGATCTGGGTGGATTGGGAGAAATGGTAAAGTGTGGTTTTCTACCAATGCGGAGATAACTCCCTTTCATCATAAATCTAATCTTTAACTTATTTTATTTATTTATTTATTTGCACAGGCCTATCTAAAGGGTTTGTAAGGATCCTCGTCGGCCCAAAGGTGGAGTCCAGCGGCCCTGATCAAAGGTTTAATGCATGTTTGGCCTTTTCACAGCACTTCTGCAAAGTTTACTTAATTTATCATTAGTTTACATTTTAATTTAGCTCCATATTAATTAATATTAATCTGACCCCGGTTTTAAGTGATCATTAAATTTAGATTGTATTTCCAATCAAAAGCTGATCACAAACCTCGATTATTAATTCATTTAGATAGTTGATCATTCTAGACATTCTTTATTTTCAAGTGTTCATTCATCAGGGACCCAATGACACTTTTATGTCTCACGTTGGCCTTTACATGGATCACACAAACACAAACTCGCCAGTCTGATTTTCGTCAGAGGTTGTAGGTTGACTAAACACCTAATATCTGCTGCAGACTGCTTGATTTTGATAAAAGGTATAGCTAATTTAGTCATTTCCCATACAACTTGTTAGATCAGTGATAAACAGAAATCAGAAGGTCAAGCAATGATGCTTACTGCTCCATTCATCTTGTTGCCTTTAGTTTGTAAATCCTGGCCATAGTAGTAGCATGGGAGAAACCTGGATGCTTAGCTCCAGAGACTCTCACATATGCAGTGTGGGGGTTTATCTGAATACAGATTCCCAGTGTTTTATCACTTGCCTTACCTGAAAATGGTATTTTTAATGTTATCATAAAGATTTTTCTAGTTATTGTTGCTTGTTTCAGAGAGAAAAGGGAGTATATATGGGCTAATGCTGCCAAAACAGTCTTTCGGTAAACCAATCAGCTGCTCTGACTGAACTATATATTTATTCTCTGCCAGAATGTCTGTTCTGTCTTCGCTCTTTGCATCACATATTTTGGTGTTAATGTGATGTCTGAATTTTTGTTTTATTTTAGTGGTTTATCAGTAGCATATCATGATATTCATAATTTGGAAATATACCTAATATGCATTATTTAAAAATTTAAATTTAATCACCATTGCTGTCATGTCACTGTCTGTTATTTTTTTATTAGTTAAAAAAAATGTAAATCAATATAAAGTGCATTACATTTTGGATTAGTATCACACACAATGTGCTCTGATGGATACTTTGATAAATGTAACACAAGCACAACATCGCTCTCTAGTGCTCTCTCTAAAAACAGTATAACTTCTACCTGATACAGTCTGCTATGCTGCTGGGGGGAAATATATAGTCATATGTAATGCCATAGTTTAACCACTAGATGACTGTATGGCTTTTTAATAAATATAGGACACATGTGTAGCTCTATTCTTACATAACAATAATTTAGGAAATGTAATACTAATCCAATAAAGCTGTTTAGAATAAAATTTAAAAATGACATTGATAAAGGTAACTTTGGTTAACTTTGTAAAAATATATTTCTATTTGGGACACACTCATTCTAATTTCAAAAACTATTTATAATGGTTAGCCTGGGAATAAGGGTGCAGCAACTGCCTGCATCACTGCAATAACGAGACCAAAATAAATAAATAAATAAATAAATAATTCACAGAACCCTACTAAAAATGGCCCATTCAAAAGACTGGGAAATTAATTTATTGCTATTGCATGCATTTATTGAAAATATTGCATTTGTTGAAAAATTGCCAGCTTGACTCTCCTAGTTTGACTGTCTGTAGTCCAGTGATGAGCTGCCATCCCTCCTTTCGCTGTCAGTTATGCAATAATGCAGACTAGTTAAGACACCACTGCAACACATAGGCTGTGTCTGTCAAGATTATGGACCTTTTGTCTTGTTTTTGCCCCGTTGCTCCTCCTGTGTCTCTCATGCCCATATTTGGTCCTTCCTGTTCCTGTTGGGTCTACAAGCTATATAAGTGTGTGATTCCATGTTCCTGTTGTGGACTATCCTTTGTTTTTTTCTTAATTAAAGACTGTTTCATTTATTTCATCTCTCCAGCTTGATTCCTGAGTATTTGTAACAGAAGGATCTCTCAAGGACCATACAAGAATGTTACTGATGTTAACTAACCACCAGCTACCCGGATGACGCATTGACTGAAGATGGTCCTTGGAAAGACTTTGCCACCTTTGTGGAGTGGACACTGGAGTGCCACTCCAGACACAGTGGCCAGCCCACCATCTCCCCACTGCTAGAATGGATGCCTAAGCCCACCGCTCGGGACTTACTCCTCCAGCTGCACCTGGTCCCTCCATCCAACTGGCTCTGTCAGGCTCTGCCATCCCTATAGCTCCATCTTGGTCCTCTGTCGCTCTGGCTCCACCACAGAAAAAGTCATTGTTTTTTTTTCCCTGTAGGCAAGCTTGTGGGCTTGTCTTCATCACATTTGGTAGCAGCAGTGGGATGGTTACATGCAAGACAGCACCAAAAGGGTCAGTGTCAGAGGAGAAGGCAACCTGGAATTCTGTTGAGACTACAGAGGATTAGGAGGGGACCATGAGTCGTCTCAAAGTTCAGTCCAACACAGACAAAGCCAGTCACTCCTGACACTAAAGCTGATGCGCAGAGGAAGGAGTAATATCTGCAGGAGCTCAGAGGTCTCCCATGAGTCCATCTTGCAGTCAATTTGACCTGCTGAGACATTGCTTGATGCAGAGAGGTGTGGAGCTATTGTCTAGTTCTCTTGCTGAAAGGGCAAGCATTGGAGGTTTACCTGGCAATGGACAAGGAGAAAGCTGACCTGAGGGAAGCACTCCAGAGACCTACCATTAGCGCTTCTGAATGTCTACAGTTCCAGCTGGAGAGTCACCAATGGAGATTTACTGTCGGCTAAAGAATCTGTACACATGGTGAAAATGACAGAGGAACACTCTAAAGAGGAGATATGTGAGGTCATCATCCTGGAACAGCTTCTTCAGGTGCTACCCTACAATGCACATACGAGCCAAGGTCAGGAATGGTGGTGGCGAAGTTTGATCAGCAGTACTTGAATGCATTTTGACACGTTTAAAGTCAATCCTGCTTCGAACTAACTTCTTTAGGGTTTGTTGGAGATGTTGAAGATGCTCTTCCCAAGTGTTGCTATGGATTACCACTTCATCCAGGTATACCACAGACCAGTCTTCACTGCCTTGGAGGATTCAGTCGATCATTTTCTGGAATGTGGCCAGTGCCCTGTGAAGGCCAAAACTGGAACTGGAATAGTCTTAATGGTGTTCGGAATGTGGTGTAGGGTCTAGACTCAAAGTTGAAGGGTACCTGTCAGAACCCCTTACACTGGTCTAGCATGGTGATGTACTGGGCTTTTCCAATATTCTCCAGCAGATCTTCCATTCTTGTCATGAGGTATGTGTCAAACCTAAATAGGATTTGATCATTTTAGAGGTTTTGCCAAATCTCAACTGTAGTAAGTAAATCACCAATTAGAATCAATTGTACCTTTAGATAATATTTTAATTTCATAATAGACAGTAATTAAGCAGAATTTATGTGGATAGAAATTCTCATGGTCTCTTACTGAGAGAAAAAAAATAAGTTAATTATCGTGTTTCTTTTACACTTTCTCATCACACTTCAATGTTTCTGCAAGTTATTGTGTCTAAGTTGTGCATAAAAGCAGGAAGAGACCCTTCACCTCATGCTCTAAATGCCAGTTGTCTTATGCACAAGATGTTTGTCCACCCAGCAGATCTAACCACGTTTCGGAAGAAAACCGACCACAGCAGCTTTCGGTTTGACTCAGAAGCTGAACTTAAGAAAGATGAGATGCAGACTCTTTGTAACTTTTTGAACTTTGTATTTCTGCACAACAATTGGCTAAACTGAATATATATTGTACAACCATTTTAAAAACACTAGAACTGGCTAGATTAATATTCTTCTTATTACAGGAATAATGTTCTTCTACATATAATTAATATTAACATATAATTTATATATAACATTTTTTTTTTTTTTTTACATATTTGGCACAGTCAGATAGCTATACCTTTCAAAAAATGTCCTTGTTTTCCACCATTATTCATATAGATAGATATATAGATAGATAGATAGATAGATAGATAGATAGATAGATAGATAGA
Organism: Garra rufa; assembly: GCF_049309525.1. Lineage (NCBI taxonomy): Eukaryota > Metazoa > Chordata > Actinopteri > Cypriniformes > Cyprinidae > Garra > Garra rufa. Next base: position 16,342,610 of record NC_133367.1, on the reverse strand, counting down.
TAGATAGATAGCTAGATAGCTAGATAGATAGATAGATAGATATTCAGAAAATGTTCAGAGAATGCTATGGTGAACTGAGCGTCAGACTCTAAAGGGGAGGATTCGCTCACCAGAATAACAGGTAGAGTGTTTTGAGCAGACAGCAGCGAAAATTAGATCGGACTTTCACTGATCCATTACGGAAAATGTTTCATGCCCTTGTTTTGTTCAGCTTGTTCTATTTGTGCTGGTTGAGTCTCATGGGTAAGTTATAAGCATTTTTATAGTTTAAAATTAAAGTTTCTTTCAGTGCTATTATATACCGCACTTATCAGTATCATTACATTTTCTAAGAATTAATTTCAATGTTTAATCATACTTTTAATTTTATATTTATATGCCTAACTTCTCATTTTTATTGTGACTGTAATTTTCTCTTGTTCAGCAAGCCAAACATTTATATATATATATATATATATATATATATATATATATATATATATATATATATATATATATATATATATATATATATATATAAACAAATGCTAATTCTTACTAGCAATTTGTCAAAAATATATTTAAAATACTCCAGCTGTAATCATAAATAACTACAAATGTCATGGACAAAAGGTATGCTCATCTACTGATCTCAGTGTCTCATTTATTTTAATCTTTTTGAAATTGTTGAGCAGAATTAAAGTTTCAAGCTTTATTTTGTGCATTTATTTTTAAAAATAAATGATATAACTTTCAGGCTTTGGAAACCATGTTCATGTGCTCATGTTAATGTTCTTCAGGTGTGTTTGGGGCCAAAACAAATGAAAAGATGTCAGTGATGGAGGGAGATTATGTTACTCTGAACACTGATGTTACTGAAATA
>NC_133367.1:16295886-16341248 GCF_049309525.1 Garra rufa | reverse complement strand
TATATATTTTTATTTTTTTATTTTTTATTTTTTTTGTCAAAATTTAATTATTCACATTTTCCTAATCTGTGTCAACATTTCTTTTGGATGCTGTGTACATGTGCATATGTGCATTTTATGTAGAAAACAAAAGTGGTTTTATCTACAGAGGTCTATGGAACACTGAAGCTCAGTATCTCAAAAGTGCTCAGAATGCAGATAGAACCTTATAATTCTGAGGCAGCGGTTTGTATGTAAATGTAGAATAAATTGCCTAACACAAATAAAAATAAAAAGGTTTTCCCAGACTTCCTAGACCTTTGGCTAAACACCTACATGCTTACACACTACTTAAAAGCAGGATGTGGCAAATAAAGTTTTAACATAATAATAATAAAAAAAGCATGACATACTGTAATAAGACGGTCAACAGACAGTTGGCTCCTGCTACTCACCCCCTTAAAAATGAACATGAAAAAGAATTGCGATAGTTCCTGAAAAAATGTGATAAGATTTTTTTCCCCATATTACCTGCCCTAATGCCATGTCAAGTTTGAAAGGGTCCTAAGACCCTTTCAACTGTGCTGCATGAGCTGTACTGAGCGTATGAAATTGGCCAATGTGAAAGATCCCTAAGAACCCGTTTGTTGGTGCGATACATGTTTGGTTGCCTTTTAATTTATTAAACATTGTCTGTCTTCTGCGTTTTCTTTAAGGTTGCTTCACTGCAATAATTCAGGGAGAAGCAAGAAATAATGCAGAAAATGCAAACCTTGTGGACATGAACTGAAACTTCCACTGCAACAAAATGAAACCACTGTGCCACAACCATTTACCCAGTGCATTAAGAATTCACTTTGGAGCATATCTTCTCCAGTTCCAGCTTTGCAGTGGAAATAAAGGAGATGCAGTTAACATGAGTTTATGTTTGACATAGTTACTAACATTTTTGGCCAATAGTCTGGACTAGTGAGTGAATCACTGGTACAACCTTCCCAATTCACATCCTCACATCTGGTCGGCGCTACAGATCACTGAGCACTGAACTGCCAGGTCTTCCCTCATCTCATGAACAGTTAACTTGGAAATAAATGTGTATCCTTGCATTTGTACATAACATATCTGTACATACAAATACCATATATTGTCTATTGTTTATGTTGTGTATTATTTTTTGTATATTATTAATCACTATGTACTTATTCAATTTTTATTCTTTTTTTATTATTATATAAGTCTTGTCTTTTAATTGTCATTCGGTTATACTGTGGAAGCTGCTGAACCAATACCTTGTATACCTGGCAATAAAGCCCTTACTGATTCTGATATTTTTGTCTTTTTTTGTATCGCTATTTTCTGATTAGCATCAGAAACACTGATGTCCTCTTTGTAAATGAACCACTCCATCTTAAATGAAATGCTTTTTTTTTTTTTGTTTTTTTTTTCAAATTATGAATTATGAATTAGGAATCCTGAACAGGACAAATCTATTTTTATATTATATTTCTATTTGTATACAAACTAAAATTACACTTTAAATAAAATATAAAATCTTAATAAAATAAACAATAATAAACTGAAATAAAATCAGCACTGTCAACTGCTGGAGCTTACAAAGTTCAAAATTTACAAAGGCACACCTCTGCTTTTTCTTGATGTAATGGGTTAGAGGTAGTGATGGTAGGTTTGAGGACTACAAATAAGTTGGACTACAAATCCCAGGAGTCTGTGTACTATAAAAAGGAAATCCAATCTTTGGCCTTCCTCTTTGTGGTAACATACTAAACACCATGTGCCAAACATAAGAAGTCTCTGTGATATGTTTGGATGCATTGCTTTGTGAGATGTTTAGTAAATCGTGGAGGTAAGGTTTGTGACTACTTTGATTTTAGTTGGTGTGCTTAGTGGTAATGTGTTGTTTTATGGTTTTTATTGTTTTTAGTGTGCTTATTGGAGACATACTGATGGGTGCCTCAGAGAATTGAATTGAATAGATTTATTCAATACCACAGGTATTTCATTAAATTGAATTACTGAAATGTTATATTTATATTTGTAAAGTTTTATGATTATTTGTGTGTTGTCTTATGGAATTAAATGTTTTTATTTTGATGTTTTAAAAGGACAATTGTGAAATATGTCTTTTGTTTTTACAGATGATGCATGGTTGCCGTTTACTTTTATTGAACACATTGGTGGCTTAACAATGGGTTTTAATAGATGACTTTACATGTTATATTGTGACAAAGTGGCTTGAAGTCAGTGGAGGTTTTTGACTATTTGTTTGATTGTTTTTTTGTTTGCACCAAGGAACAGTGTGGTTTCCATTGATATATATACCGTTAACTCTGTTTAGGTGATGGGAAGTTATTTGTAGTGGTTTGTGTGTAGTGAGTATTGGGTTTCTTTTCCTTTACACTGGTAGTGATACTTGCTTTGTGCTGTGATGGAGTGTATAATTTGCACAGAATGATTACCATTGTATCTAATTGGGAAACCCTGTGTTCTTTGGTGCTTTTGGTTGTTTTTTTTGTGTGTTTCTTTGTCACTTATATAGTATATCCAATAAATGTTATATTTGCAAGGAAACAAACTGTAGTTGTTGCCCATCTTCCAGCTCATCCATTATTGGTTGGGTCACAAATGGCGTAGTCGGCAGGATGATTTAACGTTGGGCAACATTGCAGTATTTAATGTTGACTTTGCTTTGATTTTTTTTACTGATAGCCACCATTTTGTGTAGGTGTGTAAAAGGTATTTGTACAAGTAAACGGCAGTCATGCAAGAAGAAAGCACTGTAACTATGGAGCAGGAGTTGATGGAGTTGCGGGAACAGATACGTAGCCTGCAGACTGTGAATGAACAATTACTTCAAGAACGTTCTGCGTCCAGCCGTGACTCATCTAATCAGCCAGTGCCCAACGCTAATGTCCCTGCTTCTGTGCCCTTTAGCAGAGTGCTGTATGTTCCTCGGGAGCGGAAGTGTCGGCGGTTCTGTGGAGACTTGGACTCTACCTTGACCATAGAGGATTGGATTGAGGAGGCTAAAGCCTGTATTGGGGATGGCAGTTGGACTGTTCAAGAAAGGGTAACCTTCCTCTTAGATCATTTAGGAGGGGAAGCCAGAATGGAGATAAAACTCCGACCAGCAGCTGAACGACAAACTCCTGAACTCATTTTTAAGATCTTGAGAAGTATGTATGGTGCAAAACAAACATTTGTGCAATTGCAAAGGGGATTTTTTGATAGAAAACAAAGAGAGGGTGAATCCCTTATTGAATTCTCTCATGCATTGATGTCCTTGATGGACTTTATTCTTGTAAGCAGTCCAAACAGTGTTCCAAATGCTGACCAAGTTCTCCGTGATCAGTTTGTGGAGCAGGTGAATGATGTAATGCTTAAACGCGAACTGAAACGCTTTGTAAGACAAATGCCACACTGTACCTTACTTGAAGTCCGAAGTGAAGCTATAAGATGGAGTGAGGAAGGCAGGAGAGAAATTATTCCTCCGGCTGCTCAGTTATGGTGTAATGCTGCCCAGGGTGGAGTAATTCAGTCACCTATGTATAATCAACCTACTGAATTAAAAGAAATTAAGGAGCTATTAAAGCAACAACAAGCTCAAATTGACGAGATAATGAAGCGGCTTGATAATCTTAAACCTTTAAGTAATGAACCCTCTTCCTCCTTGACAAAGCCAAATGATTCTCGACGGTGTTTACGTTGTAATAAAGTAGGCCATATTGCCCGATATTGCCGACAACAATGGCCTGTTGAGTCTGGGTCTAGGCCAGCTAGGGGGACAACAAGGGAAACACCTGTGGAGGAGGTTGAGGTGTTGACCTCCCCTGTAATTACTAGTCAGAGAACTGAAGTAGGCAGTGAAGGTTTGAAGACCCCTAGCCTTATCTGCCCTACAGTGGCACAGTGTCTTATTGGCAAATGCCCCACAGTTACAATTCAGATGGGAAGTGTTCCTATTTTGTGTTTGCTGGATACTGGTTCAATGGTGACCACTATAACAGAGTCTTTTTTTGATCAATGTTTTCGACAATTAGCACCAGATGCTTTAAAAAAGTGTGGCTGGCTTCAGCTGAGAGCTGCAAATGGTCTGAACATCCCTTATGTGGGATATTTTGAAACTGATGTTAATGTGTTGGGACGAATTTTGCCTAAACAGGGGGTTCTGGTTGTACGAGATCCAGATAACACTGACATGCTCAAAAAGAAAGAGTTTGTTCCCGGCCTGCTGGGTATGAATATAATAGGGCAGTGTTACAATGATTTGTTTGAGAAACATGGTTCAGCCTTATTTTCAGTTCTACAGGTCGAACAAGCTGAGCCGGGCTGGAAGGATGTTTTATTGCAGTGTCAGAGAGCCAGTGATCCCTCTTGTCCTGGTTATATTGGGCAGGTGCGAGTGCAAGCTAAGCATCCAGTGCAGATTCCAGCTGGAACAATGAGGTTAGTTACAGCTTATTGCCCCAAGGCTATTTTGAATGGAGCAACGTTACTAGAACCCTTGAGTGATGATGGTAGCGGTGGATTACCTGCAGGAATTTTGATTTCTCCTGCATTGTTACAGCCCCGTCAAAACACAGTTTGTGTGCCGGTGGTTAATGTCGGCACAGAAACTGTGTATTTACCGGCAAAAGCTAAGTTGGGTAAATTGCTCAGTGTTGAGATGGTTAATCAATCTGACCAGGACATTTTGTTTCAAGAAAATTTGCAAGGTGATGTCAGTGAAATCGTCATCCAGTGCCAGATGTCAGCTTCTATCGTAAACCATACTGTGTTAGAAGGGGTTGAGTTACAGGGACTTTCGGAGGTAGAAAGGGAAGGGGTTAGACATCTGTTGCACAAATATCAGGATGTTTTCGCCAAGGATGATGGTGATTTGGGTTGCACGACATTGATAGAGCACCAAATCCCTTTGTTGGATGATGTACCAGTGCGTCAGCGCCATCGTAGAATTCCCCCTAGTCAGTTGGAGGCTGTAAAAGCCCATATAAAGCAGTTGTTGGAGAGTCAGGTCATTCGGGAGAGCTGTAGTCCGTATTCATCTCCAATTGTGCTGGTAAAAAAAAAGGACGGCTCCTTGAGAATGTGTGTGGACTATCGGCAGTTAAATGTAAAAACTCGGAAGGATGCTTACCCACTTCCTAGGATTGAGAAGTCCTTAGATGCTTTGACTGGGGCGAAATGGTTCTCTACATTGGACTTAGCAAGTGGATATAATCAAGTCCCTGTGGCTGAGGCTGATCGTGCTAAGACTGCCTTCTGTACTCCTTTTGGGCTCTTTGAATTTCTTCGGATGCCCTTTGGCCTTTGCAATGGGCCAAGTACCTTTCAACGGTTAATGGAGCGAATTTTTGGTGATCAAAGTTTTCAGTCTCTACTGCTCTATCTTGATGATGTAATCATTTTCTCAACAACAGTAGAGCAGCACCTGCAGAGATTAGAACTTGTGCTGAGTCGTTTAAGACAGCAAAATCTTAAAGTTAAGCTCAGTAAATGTTGTTTTTTTCGCCCAGAAGTACGCTATTTGGGGCATGTAGTTTCAGCTGCAGGAGTGAGTACTGATCCAGATAAGATAGCTGCAGTGGTAGACTGGAAACGTCCACAGACTGTTCAAGAACTTAGATCTTTTTTAGGCTTTGCTAGTTATTATCGACGATTTGTAAAAGGGTTTTCACGCATTGCAGAACCGCTGAATGCCTTAGTAGCAGAAATTATTCGGGTTCAGAAAACCAAGCGACCAAAGGTTAATTTGGAGGATAAGTGGGTAGAAGCCTGCGAGAATGCATTTCAGACCCTTAAGGCATCTTTGACCAGTGCCCCTGTGTTGGCGTATGCTGATTTTAGCAAGCCGTTCATTTTGGAGATTGATGCAAGTTTCCGAGGTCTGGGTGCCGTTCTGTCGCAGGAGTGTGAAGGCAAATGTCGACCGGTTGCTTATGCAAGCCGAGGGTTGAGGCCAGCAGAACGTAATATGCAAAATTATAGCTCAATGAAGTTGGAATTCGTAGCTCTGAAATGGGCTGTAGCTGAAAAATTTCGAGAGTATCTGCTGGGCAATAAATGTACAGTATACACTGATAACAACCCTCTTAGTCATTTGCAGACAGCAAAGCTGGGGGCACTGGAGCAAAGGTGGGTAAATCAGCTTGCAGAGTTTGACTTGGACATAAAGTACAAGCCTGGACGAAATAATGGCAATGCTGACGCATTGTCTAGACAAAGCTCTGACCCTGTGGTAGAGCTGGCTTCAATCACGGTTGTGCCTAAACAATTACGTCAGTTTGTTTCCGATCAGGATCAGGACACTAGGGTTAGTAGTGTAGCTGTCTTTCCCAGACCGTTGAAGGAAAATTTGGGTGTGTTGCAGGAAACTGATCCTATTATAGGAAGATTCTTGGTATACTGGGACCGTAAGCAGCCACCAACATCACAAGAACGCACCCTTGAACAACCAGTGGTTTTGGAGTTAGTTCGTCAGTGGGAGAAGTTTGAGAAGGTAGATGGTGTCTTGTACCGACGGTTTTGGCCACAAGAGGGTCATAAGGAAATCCGACAGGTAGTATTACCATCAGCCCTTAGAGAGGAAGTTCTCACCTGCCTTCATGATGACCATGGTCATCAAGGGATGGAGAGAACTGCAAGGTTAGTAAGGACACGGTGTTATTGGCCAGGAATGTACAGGTATGTTGAGGACTGGTGTAGGAAATGTCAGCGCTGTACCCTCTCGAAAGTTGTTAGACCAAAGGTGCGCACGTTCATGGGACATTTGATGGCTGACAGGCCACTAGATATTTTAGCAATTGATTTTACATTATTGGAACCGTCATCTAGTGGAATGGAAAATGTATTAATCATGACAGATGTGTTTTCTAAATTTACCCAGGCAATTCCTACTAAAGATCAGACTGCGAAAACAGTGGCTCGGGTTCTAGTGGAACGATGGTTCTATTTGTTTGGTGTCCCACGACAGTTACATTCTGACCAGGGTAGGTGCTTCGAGAGTCGCTTGATCCAAGAACTCTGTGAAATTTATGGCATTGCAAAGACTCGTACCACACCATATCGGCCTCAGGGGAACGGTCAGTGTGAACGGTTCAATAGAACAATGCACGATTTGTTGCGTACACTCCCTGTTGAGAAAAAAAGAGATTGGCCATCTTATCTGTCACAGGTGGTTTTTGCATATAATACCACAGAGCACCAGTCTACAGGTTATTGTCCATATGTTTTGATGTTTGGACAGGACCCACACTTACCAATAGATTTTATGTTAGGATTGGATGATTGTGGTTCAACGAATGTGGACTGGATGGTTGATCATCGAGATAATTTGGAAAGAATTTTTAATAATGCCCGTACTCGTCTTCAAAAGGCAGCAGCTCAGCGTGCCCGCATAAATGATGCTAAGGTGTCTCAGATGTCCTTAAGGGAAGGTCAGCTAGTATATCAGAGAGCACATGATCACAAAGGCAGAAAGAAAATCCAAGATGCCTGGGATCCAACCGTTTACCGAATTGTCCGGTGTCCTGATGGTCAGGGGTCTGTATATTCTATTGCTCCAGCTGACGGTGGAAAAGTGCGACAAGTACACCGTTGTGAGTTACGACCAGTCTATGTTCCAGCAGGTGGTCAAATAGAAAGCGCTGGACTATTTCCTTTGAGTGATGATTCTGAGGAGCTTAGGGATGAGAGAATAGTTATGGTTTCTGGCGAATCTAGTGGACCTGCAGAGGATGATTTATGTATGTATCTTCCAGTCAGAGAAAGTAATCCTCATAATGAGTTAACTTTATCACATCAACAACAGGAAGAGCCTTTGCAGCGACCGGTGGGGTTAGTGAGACGAACAACACGTTCCACAGCAGGAAAGCATACAAATCCATATCGTCTTCCTCAGTCAGTAATGTGTAAAGAAGTCCAGGTAGATGTTCAAATCTCTCTCCCGATGACCAGGCTCTCCAATAATATAAATACCTTGTTCTTTCGACCATGGTTGTAGAAATAGGATCGACGGGACGTCGATTTAAATTAAGCGGGGTATATTGTAATGGGTTAGAGGTAGTGATGGTAGGTTTGAGGACTACAAATAAGTTGGACTACAAATCCCAGGAGTCTGTGTACTATAAAAAGGAAATCCAATCTTTGGCCTTCCTCTTTGTGGTAACATACTAAACACCATGTGCCAAACATAAGAAGTCTCTGTGATATGTTTGGATGCATTGCTTTGTGAGATGTTTAGTAAATCGTGGAGGTAAGGTTTGTGACTACTTTGATTTTAGTTGGTGTGCTTAGTGGTAATGTGTTGTTTTATGGTTTTTATTGTTTTTAGTGTGCTTATTGGAGACATACTGATGGGTGCCTCAGAGAATTGAATTGAATAGATTTATTCAATACCACAGGTATTTCATTAAATTGAATTACTGAAATGTTATATTTATATTTGTAAAGTTTTATGATTATTTGTGTGTTGTCTTATGGAATTAAATGTTTTTATTTTGATGTTTTAAAAGGACAATTGTGAAATATGTCTTTTGTTTTTACAGATGATGCATGGTTGCCGTTTACTTTTATTGAACACATTGGTGGCTTAACAATGGGTTTTAATAGATGACTTTACATGTTATATTGTGACAAAGTGGCTTGAAGTCAGTGGAGGTTTTTGACTATTTGTTTGATTGTTTTTTTGTTTGCACCAAGGAACAGTGTGGTTTCCATTGATATATATACGGTTAACTCTGTTTAGGTGATGGGAAGTTATTTGTAGTGGTTTGTGTGTAGTGGGTTTCTTTTCCTTTACACTGGTAGTGATACTTGCTTTGTGCTGTGATGGAGTGTATAATTTGCACAGAATGATTACCATTGTATCTAATTGGGAAACCCTGTGTTCTTTGGTGCTTTTGGTTGTTTTTTTTGTGGTTTCTTTGTCACTTATATAGTATATCCAATAAATGTTATATTTGCAAGGAAACAAACTGTAGTTGTTGCCCATCTTCCAGCTCATCCATTATTGGTTGGGTCATATTGAGGCAAAGTCGTAAATGACCTCTTCATATGAGCCTTTGCTAATTCAGATTTTTCAGAATTTTGTATTAGATTATGTATTTTAACACTGTTATTTAATGACACCACATGGTCATAGATCTCTTTCATTTCGTTTTTCCTTTTTTATTCAAAATATTCACGCACTTGCTTACCATGTCGCGGACTATCTGATATTCCGATTCACAAATATGTGTGAATTAGATGATCTGGATCGTGATCTATAACGGAGGATGGGCGCCTGCCTTCAGCAGGATTTACAATAAGTACCAGTTTCTCCCGAAATACATGCAAGTAAGTGGCTGGTGAACCGGAAGAGGAATATAGTAAACTTTTTAGTTACACTGTGAATGTCATATGAATAAAACACATCGGCATTTTTTTTAATGAATTGCTATTTGCCGCTTCCACAGACATCTATGTGCTATTTTACAAACTCTAATGTTTTGTTTTACTAGTAGCCTACTTATATGCAACCACATGCAGGTCTTTTATCAAACAGTGTTATTTTGACCGGTTAGCGGTCAGATCTGTTTTGTAGTCTGCACCTGAATATCGGATGCATAAAACACACAAAATGGGATGCACTTATGGATTTTTACAGTCGTCATCTGATTTGTTCAATTCTACAGGATTTCCATAGCAATGCATGCTAAAATGCACTACACGAGAATTACAGCGTTTACTTTGAGTTTCACTTTAAATTAATTTGTTTTGATTTGTTTAGCAATGATTCTTTTTCTGATTCAATATAAACGATTTTTGTGGAGTGAGTAGAACTAAAATAGCCTATAGGCTAGCTATTGTGTTGTTTGTACATTGGGGCCTAAATTCCGCTTTGTTTGCCGCTATATTATTTCTGAATGTATTAGCGGTTAGTGCTTAAAAGTGAAAGTAACTCAAAGTTAGTGTAACGCACGATTCGGAGAAAGCAATAATATAACTAATTGTTTTTAAGAGGTATTAATATGTAATATATAATGTACTACATTTTGGAAGTAACTTGCCCAGCATTGCTCAGTTGCAACGTAGCTCCTTGATTACATATTTGCTTTACTGAGCAGTTGAGCATGATCACCTAATAAAAAGGCAAGTGTATAGTACATTGTTAAAGTTACAACAGTACTGTTTTAATGATTAAATAAATGCAATTGCATTTACATGTTACATGGGGTGTAAACCTCACGAAGCACTGCCTACTCGCCTGTACCGGGAAAAGATGAACAACAGCGCCATCTGCTGTAGCTAGGAACTCCGCTGTGGAGTCCTATCCAACGTGTCAAACTCCAATTCCAATCAGCTGGTTACTTTCGGTTTTAACTGCTGGCGGAAAGGCGGTGTGGGTGGCATTTGAACAACTTAGGTTTTATTTCCACATCAATTGCATTATCATCTTAGAAGGACAGTGGTCAACATGAATTATTTTTGGATGACAGTGACTTTGCTCGTGACTGGTAAGATATTTGTTATAATTTATTTTCTGTTATTTCAGCTTGTCAGCTCTAATCACTTCACAGTTGAAAAAAAAGTGGTTGGACTAAAAAATGACGTTGCTTTTGACACTTTTTTGTGTGAGTAGGCTACCGTCAAAACTAGGCAGTTGTAATTTGCGCACATCTTGATATATATGGCTTCGTTTCAGGAAAGACACTACGTTACTGCGTATTTAAATTAGCCACACAGACAAACAGCATTTGCATGTGAGTATTGCCACAATGTAAAATTATTGGAAAAATTATAAAAGCTTCCCGTTCCTGGTATGTGTAAATATTTGTTAGCATCATTTTAAGTGTAATAAAATAGGTCACTTTGTTTAAACTGGTCATGAACTGAGAAATCCCTTAAAAATTCCCTTTAATATGTTGACATATAAAAGGTAATTCTAAAAGCAAGCTTTAAGTTTGAGAACTCAAAACGTTTTTGTTAGTTTAAAAACAGATTGTATTGCAGCCAATCTGCCGACAGGTTGTGGAATGTGCCACTTCATTCTTTCAACCATGTCAAAACTGGGCTGTACTATTGACACAAGTGGCTCTGGTATGCATGCAAAACTAAAATAACGAGTTCTTATGTGTGTTAAATCGCTCACAAATCTTTTGACAGTTCAATAATCTATGTTCGATTTTCATTAAATATTATTTGCTGTTTATGCCTATTGCAAGGCATTGCAGTATTTCATGCTTTTTTCCATCTTCAGAAAAATCATTCATCCTCCCCATATTGCATGAGAACTGTGACCTTTATTCTGGATCAACCTCTTTAAGGAGGTTTTCTATTTATCTAATAAGACCTGACAAAAAATTATTAAACCTGAGACTGATACCAGTGATCTAAAAACTAAAGTCCTACTGATAAGCCACTTCCTTAATAATTTGGAACAGTAAGCGTGTATGAATAAGAATGTGGATTTGCAAGATCATCCAGTAGACATTTGTCTCTATGTTATATTGTTTTATGTTTCCTTTGTATATTTTGGTCCCAAAATTGTTATAATGTATTGTTCATTTTTAGGTGCATCCGCTGTTCAGACAGATGAAGTATCAGTGTTTGTGATGGAGGGAGATTCAGTCACTCTACACACTGATGTTACAAAAAGTCAAGTCAACAAAGTGAAATGGTATTATAATGACACTCGCATCGCTCAAATCACTGGAGATCCCAATAAGACTTGTACAGATGTTCAGTGTAATAATAATAATTTGAGATTCAGAGGCAGACTGCATCTGGATCATCAGACTGGATCCCTGACTATCAGAAACATCACAAACACAGACTCTGGACTCTATCACCTGCAGATCATCACCACCAGCAGCAGCAGCAGCAGTGACAAGATCTTCAATGTTACCATCCTTGGTGAGTAATTTAAGAAATGTATAAAAGTTAAAGCACATCATTGTGTTAAGCAGTGATATTCTGAAGTTTAAAAGTGGCAGTGGACACATGAGAAAAAAAATGTGTCTTGTGTGACAGTTAAACATGTTTAAGCGTCTGTGAGTAATTGCTTTTTTACCCATGGTTCTTTTCTCTATTTTCAACAAAAAGATCAAGTTGTTGGTTTGCATTTCAGATGTTCCTGCTGCTGAACGAGATGAAATGAAGAGAAAGTCGGTGAACAAGGGAGAATCTGTGACTTTGGATCCTGGGGTCATGAAAAACCCAAATGATCTGATGACGTGGTATTTTAATGGCATTCCCGTCAATGAAATCCCTGGAGATCCTAGTAGGAGCTGTGCAGATGTTCAGTGTAAAGATGGTGGTGGGAGATTCAGACACAGATTAGAGGTAATTGAGACTGGATCTCTGATCATCACAAACATCAAAACCACAGACTCTGGACTCTATAATCTACAGATCAACAGCAGCAGATTCAGCATCACGAGGACCTTCAGTGTTAATGTCACTGGTGAGTGTAATGTAGGCATTCAGTGCCTTCACCTTTGAGCAGTTGTAGAATACAGTTCAATATTGTATAATCTATATTATCTTTTTACAGGCATGTTAAAAAAGAATTCTAAAGTGTAATTTTATAAACATAGATAAGTTCCTAAAATTAGTTCTTGTGCTGCTGTGTTGTAATTCTATTTGAGCTGATGTTCCTCAAAAACAAATGACTAGATTTATCTGTAAAATCAATATTGTACAATTAATGATCTGTTCATAAGTGTAAATATCAGTCAGTAGGTGATTATCAGGAAGATGATTACCAGTCACTCTCTAAGTAATAATGGATGTCTGTCTGTTCCAGATTCAATTTGGTCTAGAGCTGGTGTTGCAGAAATTGGTTGTATTGCTGTTGTAGTTGTTGTTGTTCTGCTGGTGGCTATGGTTGTAATTGCTAATGTTGTGCATCCCAATAAACAAGAACAAAATAATGGTGAGTATTTATAGGGCTGTTGAAAGATGGAAATATGATACTTATTGTGTAATAAAAATCTATAGAACATTATTACCCAAAGTCAATCTGTTTAATTTAGTTCATTGTTGTTCAAACAGACAAAGCCCCGCAGAACAGTTCTCAGGTGAGATATATGCAATGAATATTATAAATCTTTGATGCAATTTTGGGACTTTTTTTGAGATCATTGGCCAGAGGAGGAATCCAGGAGCCAACCTGTTCTCAGTCCCACCAAAAATAAGCTTAACCAACCGCAAAATGAAGACATCAGTTGTAACAGTTATATGGTTTCAAAAATAGTAATAACTGTATGTGATAGTAACGTAATGAAGACCTTTTTATCAAGTAACTTTAAAGTAGATTTTATTTTATTTTAAGGTGTCCTCAATAGAGAGTAATTACCTAGTTAAGTACTTAGTAGTAGCCGTTGTACTTGCATGAAACAAAATGTACTTACCATGTAACTAAAAATATTGCTACAATGTGTTGCAGATTTTATACAACATAATTAAATGTAAGTACACAGACATAAGCTACTTAAAATAAAATGTATCAGGTTTGTACTTAAGTGTACAAGAAGCTGTGTAACAGACTCGGTCTGTTACATTTGTGTAACAGTAGCTGCCTATTACATCTACATAATTACAAACTGTAATTACAGGCTGTTCCATTACTTAGTTACATGCTAAGTACATTGTTGCTACTACTAAGTATTTAACTAGGTAATTACTAAGGACACCTTAAAATAAAGTGTTATAGATTTTTTTATTATTATTATTACTTAATTATAAATATTTTCAAATAATGATACAATTATAAACTGATGTAATTCTATTATTTAAATGACTCTCAAATGCAGGACACTACCGATGGGACGTCCCCTAATCACAATGTTCCCCTAATCACTACTGATGGGACGATCAGTGTGACCCCAGTATGACAATGACCCTTAATCGAAGGACACTGCCGATGGGACGTCCCCTACTCACAATGACCCTTAATTGAAGAATACTACCAAAGGAACGTCCTCTAATCAAAATGATTCTCAATTAGAGGACACTACCGATGGGATGTCCCCTTAACACAATGACCCTTAATCTAAGGACACAACTGATGGGACATCCCCTAATCACAATGACCCTTAATGTAAGGACACAACTGATGGGACATCCCCTAATCACAATGACCCTTAATCTAAGGACACAACTGATGGGACATCCCCTAATCACAATGACCCTTAATCTAAGGACACAACTGATGGGACATCCCCTAATCACAATGACCCTTAATCTAAGGACACAACTGATGGGACATCCCCTAATCACAATGACCCTTAATCTAAGGACACAACTGATGGGACATCCCCTAATCACAATGACCCTTAATCTAAGGACACAACTGATGGGACATCCCCTAATCACAATGACCCTTAATCTAAGGACACAACTGATGGGACATCCCCTAATCACAATGACCCTTAATCTAAGGACACAACTGATGGGACATCCCCTAATCACAATAACCCTTAATCTAAGGACACAACTGATGGGACATCCCCTAATCACAATAACCCTTAATCTAAGGACACAACTGATGGGACATCCCCTAATCACAATGACCCTTAATCTAAGGACACAACTGATGGGACATCCCCTAATCACAATGACCCTTAATCTAAGGACACAACTGATGGGACATCCCCTAATCACAATGACCCTTAATCTAAGGACACAACTGATGGGACATCCCCTAATCACAATAACCCTTAATCTAAGAACACAATTGATGGGACATCCCCTAATCACAATAACCCTTAATCTAAGGATACAACTGATGGGACATCCCCTAATCACAATGACCCTTAATCTAAGGACACAACTGATGGGACATCCCCTAATCACAATGACCCTTAATGTAAGGACACAACTGATGGGACATCCCCTAATCACAATAACCCTTAATCTAAGGACACAATTGATGGGACGTCCCCTAATCATAATGGCCCCCAATCAAAGGACACTACCAGTGGGATGTCCCCTAATCACAATGACCCTCATTTGAAAAGACACTACCGATGGGGTGGCCCCTAATCATAATGACCCTCAATAGAAGGATACTGCCAATGGGACATCCCCTAATCACAGTGACCCTCAATCGAAGGATACTACCAGTAGAATGTCCCCTGAATTACATTGAGACATGTTAATGCACTGATCTGTTCTTTTTTGTTGCTGTTGTTGTTGTCCTGTCTGTTTGCATCATCTTATTTCTGAAGTTACTGATTGTGTTTATACAAATACCTCACAAAGATGGGCAAGGTTTATTTGACTCCTCAAACACAGTTGCACATGGTAGCTATTAGACTGTGAAACACAAACAATGCAGTACTGTACTAATTAGTGTTTGAAGGCAAGTCAATTAGAAATACTCAAGTACTGAACTTTACTGCTGATAGTGCGGGTGTTGTTACTGCCATTACCAATGCACTTTCCAGACTTTGTATCTAACATAAGCAGAAAACTGTCCTTTGTCAGCCATCTTCATCAGAAAGTAAATTATGACTGACTATGAGGAAAAAAGCTTTTCAGGTCCACTTGAAGGACATTCTTTGATTTATGTTTATAATGGTAATCCTGCACACAGATGTTATTGTAGATATTTTCTCCATCTCGTCTCCTTTAATTCTGTTCTTAAAGCATGCTCATCTGTTCTGCTTGTGTCTAAAGGATTCTCAAATCATATACATGTTTGTATTTTAGACTGTTACTGTTTGATGGAGAGGATCCAATTCACTTGAATTTGGGGATGCTGGACTTCAAAATAAGTAAAAGAACTTCTACCTTTTTATCTATTTACTCCTCAGAATTGATTGCAATTCATCTGGCTCTTCAATAGACAGAAGAGGTTAGTTTAAATCAAGTTGTTATTTGCTCTTATTCTTTATCGAGTCGTGTTAGTAAAAAAATTAAAAAAAAGAAAGAACGAAAAATCGAGAAATTACTCGAGACAGGACACTCTAATGGAAATCTTCCAGACTCTGTACAGAATTCAACACCTGTGAGTTAAAGGTGCAGTGTGTAATATTTAAGATTATCTCTAGACAGAAATGCAATATCATATACATAACTATGTTGTCAGGGGTGAATAAAGACCTTACTTAATTAACCATTATGTTTTTATTACCTTACAATTACCAGTTTATATCTACATACACCGCGGGTCCCCCCACATGGAAGCCGCCGTTATGTTTCTACTGTAGCCCTGAACGGACAAACTGCTCTACAGATCGCGTTTCATCACTGCTGTTCTTGGGAAAAAACACTGACACAATGATGAACAAGTAACTGCAATATTCACAATAACATCGTTTTATTGAATTATCAATTAAATATAATTCTCTTATTTACGTTTTAAAAGAAACTTCATTATTCTTTGCTGTCTGAAACGACAACATCTTAATCGCGTGTCGGTTGCCGTAGTTTCTGTAAAGGGAGGGGTGAGCGGTGGACGGAGCCGTTGGTTGCAATCAGGTTGCAATTCAAAACTTAACCGCTAGATGCCGCAAAAATCTACACACTGCACCTTTAAAGTCTTCTTTTTATGGATTCCTGCACATTGTGGGGATTGTGTGTAATGAAATAGCAGACTAGTTGGCAAAGAAAGCACTAAAGTATTCTAGAATAAATGTTAATGTCACTTTGGGGAAATGTGAAATGAAGGGGTTGATTAAAAAGATGGTAAAGAAAAGATGCCAAGAGATTTGGACACAGAAAGAAAAGGGAAGACACAATAATATCAGAAATCTGTATTGGCACACTGCATTGAATCAGTCACTTTTTAAAATTGGTAAACACGACACAGGATTGTGCAGTATATCTGGAATTCCAGAATAAGTCAAACATGTACTTCTCAAATGCACTGGTTATAATGAAGACAAATTATAACACATATTATGTCACTGTCAAAAACTCATCACAGAAAGAGAAATATTAAAGAAAGAAAATTATGAAGCAAGGTCCTTTAGAAATGAGCAACTTGAAAAAAAAAATATATATATATATACTTGGGGGTTATAACAATTAAAGTTTATTAAATTATCTGAGAAGAACTGGCCTAATTAACAGAATTTAAAAGCCATAGAACGACACAAAGTTGATATTCTGATTCCCCTTAGTAGGTCAGAAATTAAATCAATTATGAAAAAGAACATTTTGACGGTGGCAGAAGTATTGGGACACAATGATACCAAAGGCAGGCATTTGTATCATATACAGTCAACAGTGGGTAAGGGAATAGTATCAGGATGGAGCAGAGCTGAGGAGAACATAATCACAAGGTTACAATTGGGACATACAAGGTTGAATAGTAAAATGCATTTAATAGGCAAACATCCAACAGGGCATTGTGAGGTATGTGATGTTAATGAAACAGTCGAGCATGTTATAATGTACTGTAGGAAATATACTGTTAAAGGAAATAAATTAAACCATGAACTAGAGAATAAGGAAGAGCAGTTTTCAATTAAGAATTTATTAAACTCAGATAGAAGTATTAAATCATTAATGTTACAGTTTTTGGCAAATACTGGATTGCACAAGCGAGTATACGTTTTTATTTATTTATTATTTTTTATTCTAATCTAAATCCCGCTAAGAGGGCTGAGGGTGGACGGAGGAGCTGAACACACAGCGCCGGATGAAGCTCTATGAAGACTCCGAACGGGCATAAGAATCAAGGGTGATTGCATGTGGGTTGGTAGAAGAATAATGAGGAAATTTTATAGTGTCAATGGTCCATTTGAGAGATGGGAGGCGTTAATGCACTTTTAAGTCTGCGATCTGCCGTGAAACAAGAAGAAGCAGAAGAAGGCCCACACTCCAGTATAGTAGGGGTGCTTCTCAATATCCCTCCTCGTTTCCTCGCTCCTCCGTCCTCCATCCTATGACCCAGAAACCGATCGAGCTCAGCCATCTTGTAGGACATCTCAATTCTCTAATTTCACCTTGAGGAGGCAAGGATCGAGGAGGCTTCCTGAGGAGTCTTGAGTGAGGATACACAGGTGTATCCTATGCGGAAGTGTTTTATCGACTAAACGTGACACACTCCTCCCCCTTCAGATATGTCATAATAATTTACATTTATATTTTACCTTTGGAGTGTAAATTATGTAATACATTTAAACAGGGCATCTAGCTTTGTTAATAATTATTATGAATGCCTTAAACAACGAACTTTAACAACATATGGGCAGATCCCTTTAGCGCAGCTGATGACACTTTGAAGTGACGCTTTAGTGGTCAAGAATATTCCAATGTTCATCCTTTGATTCTTCCATACTCATGTCCTTTCCTTAAATCCTTCCCTCGTATCCTAAGGGGGTGGAGCTTAGACGCTAGGAAAGGAAGCAAGGAAAAGAAACGAGGATGCAAAAATAAGAAATGAAAAGCACCCCAGGTGGCGGTAATGCGCCTTAACGCTGGTTGCCGACGCCATCAAATAACAAAGAAGAAGAAGACGCGCGAAATTTGAACTTGAACACACAGTTTAAATTTACTATTACTATTGTATTTCTTAAATAATTAAAATGAGGCTTCGATCTATTTTCATTTTGGTGTTCTTGTTTTTACTCGCACAAGGTAAGCTAATTTATATTTGAATCTCTGTTCTTGTCAGCTATAAAAACGAAGCGTAATTCAAATCCAGTTTCTATTCACTCTGAAGGGGCGTTATCATGAACCATTAATGCTGGAATCTATTAAATCGTTATATAAATTAATCAGTGTATAATGGATGCAATTTGAGTCGCTTTGCATAAAAGCATCTGCCAAATAAATAATATGAACATAACACATGAACAAACCAAAAGTTACTATTGGCCTTATAGCACCATTTTATTAAGTGTTTTCATGGAATATAGTTATTTATAATATTCGTAATGGGAAATATTTATTGTGAATTTGTGAAAATAGTTGGTTGTATGGATGCTCAAATGAACCATGATATGGTGTTGACTAATTTAAAATCATTCATACACTGTAAAAAATGTCCGTGTATTAACAGTTGTATGACCGTATATTTTACCAGAAATTGTCCGTAGGCCGTGATTCACATGTATTTTTCCGTCTTTTTACATTTTCGCGTTGCATTATGGGATCTTGATCTCTGCTCCGACAACTTCTGGTGGCGTAACGTTATACAGCGCAACTTTTTATTCAACTGTTTGAGAGGTAAGTCTTTTTTATGAAGCATTTAATACTGCTATATAACAATTTGACTGATTTTTGCAGTTAACTGTAGTTTTAAAAGATATATTGTCTTGGTGGGTCATGTAAAATACCGTATGGAGTTCATGTGAATATTCGTTATATCGTTAACGTATTGAACTGGTGTTCACAATGCCACTTGGTTTGTGAGATTAAAGAATTTAAGATTTTTTTGATAAATTTACAAACTGATAAGCTTTCTACGAGTGATTTTTTTTGTAAAGTTGTTTATGCCAACATCCCCAGTGTAAATTGTGACAGTTGGTGATGAGTGTCCGTGAATTTACAGTTTTACCCTTGTCAAAAAATCCTATAGGATTTCAATAGGAATTCTCTATAGGATTCCAGTTAGAATTTCTATCATATTTTGGAACCGTTCCTAAAGGATTCCATTAGGAATTGTCTAATAGGATTTTCTTATACAAGCCATAAATATCCTGTAGGATAATTTCTATGGGATTTTAATGGGTTTTCTTTTAAAGCATCTTACAAAAATTTTGAAGAATCCTAAAAGGTACACTTTTTTATTGTTTATATTAGTTTAGTGTCTTGCAGTTTACTTTAACTCACCTTAATATACATTCAAATAGGAATCCTCTACAAATCCTAAAGGATTCCAATAGGAATCTTCTACAGGATTCAAATCAGAATTTCTATCATATTTTGGAACCGTTCCTAAAGGATTCCATTAGGAATTGTCTTATAGGATTTTCTTATAGGACAAGACATACATATCCTGTAGGATAGTTTCTACAGGATTTTAAGGGGATCCTGTTTTAAGACTATTCATATCAAATCCTATAGAAATGGTTCCAAAATATGATAGAAAGTCCAATAACAATCCTGTACAAGTTTATCAGAATCCTTTAGGATATTTTGATAAGCAACAGACAATGAACAACGTCTACATCAAGGCAATGTAAACCACAAACTGCAAGTATCTGTTAGCAAAACAAGCCACAGCCAAGCAACCATTTACAGTACCCTAGCAATTTTACAAAAACATGAATAAGTCAAAGCAACCGCCTAGAAACTAAGACACATGCTGAATGCTTACAGAACCGCTCCTAGAACAGATTGCTGTGCTGTACCCATGTGCAGCGTGAATGCCCTTAAAGGGGTAGTTCACCCAAAAATTGAAATGTGATGTTTATCTGCTTACCCCCAGGGCATCCAAGATGTAGGTGACTTTACAAACAAACAAAGATTTTTAACTAAAACTTTTGTAGTCTGTCAGTCATGTAATGGCAGTCAATGGGCACCAAATCTTTGAGAGTAAAAAAAAACATACACAGACAAAACCAAATGCTTGTGAAGATACATGAAGATTATGTATATGTAAAGTTATTTACCTTCATCCACCAGAATGTTCATCTGTATGGAGCTCATTCACAGCTGCAAGCATGTGACGCGCCAACGTGCTCTGGCAATGTAGTCGGTGCATCTTATATGGCAGATCACATGCCGGCTGGGTGAACACACTCAGGACAGTAGAACATTGCGATGGACCAAATGTAAATAATGATATAAATAATGTTCAGTTTTTTGTACAGACCGATCGTTTTGTGTCTCAAGACCTCAAGGTATCGTCACCAGCCGCAGGGTTTAATTTGGTTTTGTCTGTGTATGTTTTTTTTTTTTTACTCTTAAATATTTGGTTAGCATTCACTTCCATTATATAACTGACAGACTGCAACAGTTTGAGTTAAAAATCTTAATTTGTATTTTACTGAAGAAACAAAGTCACCTATATCTTTGATGCCCTGGTGGTAAGCAACATTAAATAAAAACTTTATTACATATAACTTGGTTAGCCTTGAGGCCCCGACTTTCTAGTATTGTTTGTTTGTTTGTTTAGCTGAAACATGTTTTTTTATATATTTATTTATTAAAACTAAATTACAATATTAATGCAATTTTCATAACAATAAATGTAAACTTGAATAACTTTTTATATTTAACTATTTTAAGTGATTCCTCTTAATCTGCAATCTGTAAAATTTATTTTCATGAATTACAATCATTTAAAATATTGTTTTTGTTTTGCAGCATCTGGAGAGGACAAAACATTACAGCACTGGTCCTCTGAAGCCAGAGGGATCATTATCAAAGCCCATTGGATCACTATTGCATCAGTGGATGGATTCTACAATGACTGTTCTGTTTTCATATGACCAACATAAGCAGGACCCTGACCTTTCTCTGTCAACATGACAGTTGCCATTCTCTTTGTTCATATCCTTTGTTCATATAACTGTTATGGATGTTATGAAGTTTCATGTTAAACATTTTTATTGGTGTTTCGGTTATGTGAAAACTGTAATGGGCCATTTTGATCCAAACTCAATACTCATCTTAAACATTTTTTTATTTTATTTTTTAAATTGATGGATATCCTATGATCTATACATTAATTTAAAAAAAAATCATCACAGCCATAAGCAGGACCCTGATCTTTCTCTGTCAACATGACAGTTGCCATTCTCTTTGTTCATATCCTTTGTTCATATAACTGTTATGGATGTTATGAAGTTTCATGTTAAACATTTTTATTGGTGTTTCGGTTATGTGAAAACTGTAATGGGCCATTTTGATCCAAACTCAATACTCATCTTAAACATTTTTTTATTTTATTTTTTAAATTGATGGATATCCTATGATCTATACATTAATTTAAAAAAAAATCATCACAGCCATAAGCAGGACCCTGATCTTTCTCTGTCAACATGACAGTTGCCATTCTCTTTGTTCATATCCTTTGTTCATATAACTGTTATGGATGTTATGAAGTTTCATGTTAAACATTTTTATTGGTGTTTGTTATGTGAAAACTGTAATGGGCCATTTTGATCCAAACTCAATACTCATCATTAAACTTTTATTTTTATTTTATTTTTTTTATTGATGGATATCCTATGATCTATACATTTATAATAAAAAAAAAATCACCACAGCCATAAGCAGGACCCTGATCTTTCTCTGTCAACATGACAGTTGCCATTCTCTTTGTTCATATCGTAACTGTTATGGATGTAATGAAGTTTCATGTTAAATATTTAATGGGTATTTCAGTTATGTGAAAAACTAATGTGCCATTCCGGTCCTCTTAGGCATATCGACCACTAAGTTAATAAAAAGTAAATTTTTTCTTATAGATTTGTTTCTTTGTTTTTTTTTAAAGTCACTGTAGACACACACACAATTTTTGCTGTTGGTATAATATTGAAAAATAAAGATTTTAGAATTTATTTTTTATTTTTTTGCCAGTCTGTTATTTTGTTATTTTAGTTAATGTTTGCAGTTTTTAAACTGTGTGTGCAATACCATATTTAACAACAGATACCATATTAAATAATAGCAAATGTCCTGTTTTTTATTGCAGGTATACCATTAAAACACACAAAAAAACTTTTTTTTACTATAGATGCACCATCAAAAAACAGAAAAAGTCCTGTTTTTTTTACTATGGGCAGACTGTCAAATAACAGAAAATGTTTGTTTTTAATTACGGTACAAAGACTGTCAATTAACAGACAATGTCCATTATTAAATTACGGTACAAAGTCCAGGTAATGAGCTGCCAGTACTTTTTCCGTTTTTTTACGGAATTTTTTTTTACAGTGTAAGACTCCTGTATGTTTGTCTGATTAGTGGATGGGCCAAATCAATGACAAAGAGCAATAACTATAAATACAAGTTAATATTTGACCTGCTGCTGCTTACGTTTTGGGTAACATGGGAACCAGACGTCCAAAGAGGAATCACCCTGCTTAGAAAGTAACCGTCTTTTTTGTGATACTTCCGTATGAGTTAGTTTCAGTTTCTCGTTGTTCGTTACACGACTTCACCTGTAGATGTCCTCAGTTTCGAGTGCATCTATTCTAAACAGTGAATCTAACCGTAATCAAACACGCCCAAAGCAGCCAATCAATCTCCTCAAGATTGCTTGAAAATACAAAGGCAGGTGTGCTAAAGCAGGATGGAATTTAACGATAGTGAGTTCCCATGAGCAGGGCTGAAGATATGAATACATGGCATGCCTCCAAGTTGTCTTATAGTCTTTTGTTAATAAATATTGGTCTTTTTTATTATTGATGTGCAACAAGAGATTGTTGCACATTTATACATGTATATACTGGTTTGAAGATTCATTCACTATATCTGTTTCACTATGCTATCCTTGTCAATAATTTTGTTTGGTTTCTAATTAACTAATTTTGTTCTACAGGTGTTTTTACTGTTGATACTGATGGATTGTCAGCATTCCTGATGGATGGAGATTCATTCACTTTACGCACTAATGTTGAAACAAAACAAGAAGAAGATATAAAGTGGTACTTTTATGACACTAGAATAGCTCAAATCACTGGAGATTTCAGTTTTATCTGTACAGATGTTCAGTGTAATAATGGAACTGAGAGATTCGGAAACAGATTGAAGCTGGATCATCAGACTGGATCTCTGACCATCTTGAACATCAACACCAACGACACTGGACTTTATGAATTAAAGATCATCAGCACCGAAAGCAGCAGCGAAAAGACTTTCAGTGTTACTGTTCATGGTGAGTCCTTCAATGCATTTATCGAATGAACCCATTTAAGAGATGATATCTTTAAACTGTTCAGTTTTTCATATTTTTTATGATGTGTTTGTTTGAATACAGATTTGATGTAAAATAGTTTTTAAAAGAGCATGAATATCCTTAAACATTCTGCCAGTTAGCTGTTGGATTCTGTTTCAGGTGTTCCTGTTGCTGAACAAGATGAAATGAAGAGAAAGTCAGTGAATGAGGGAGAATCTGTCACTTTAGAACCTGGTGTATTGAAAAACCCAAATGATTTGATGACGTGGCATTTTAATGGCGTTTGCATCGCTGAAATCAGTAAAGAACCTGGAAAGATCTGTACAGATGTTCAGTGTAAAAATGGTGATGAAAGGTTCAAAAACAGACTAAAAGTGGATCATCAGACTGGATCTCTGACCATCACAAACACCACAATCACAGACTCTGGAGTTTATCAACTACAGATCAGCAGCAGTGGATTCAGCGTCATGAGGAGCTTTAGTGTTACAATCACTGGTGAGTATCATTTAGTTTAGTTCCCTTGGGCAATTTTAAAACAATTCAGTGTTTTGTTGTTGTTGTTGTTGTTGTTGTTGTTTTTCAAAACATGAGTTTTCACTCATTATCAAATGGTGTGGAACGTTTCTGGAATCTTTTCAAACATTTCTGAAAGTTTTAAAAAATGTTTGGAAAGTTTCCAAACCAAAAGTTGTTTTTTCTTTTCCCCTGACAGCTCAGTGATGTGATGATGTTTTAGCTGCTGTTTTTCAAAACCCAACATTTATCAGTTTTAACACTGTCATTCAACTGATGACTAAAGCATAAAAAGTGCAAAAACTTGAAAAAGACGTTGATTTAAAATAGTTATAATAATGACTGTATTTACTGTTCCAGATTCAAGTTTGTCTTCAGCTGTTGTAGCAGGAATCTGTGCTGCTGCTGCTGCTGCTGCTGCTGCTGCTGCTGTTGTCCTTCTGCTGCTGGCGGCCATATCTTTGGTTTATTACAAGAATCACATAAGGAGGAAAGGTGGGTATTAGGTTTAGTGATGGGAAGTAATTGGTTATTTTCTGCGAAATGGTACTTTCAGACAATTCATTTCAATAAAAGTTCAACGGGTCGGATCTGTCCTGATCCGATACCATTTTCGTATTGTTAGGTGGAAATAAGGTACACATACAGCTGAATTAACAAGATGAAAAATATGCAGAAAGATATGCTTTTAAAGATTAATCTAACAAAAATACTGTGTTTAATTGAGTTTGCTATTGTTCAAACAGGCACCTGGATGCAGCACAGTGATCAGGTAAATACCATCGGCATTGAATCATCAGAATCAGATCTGCAAGTTGGCAGTGTAACATGTTTATGTGATTTATGTGGTTTGATTCAGAAAACATTACACTGCTGTTAAGAGTATTTAATATTTGTTATCATTTGAAGAAAGCCAATGTTTTGGGCCACAACTGTATGCTACTGTAGTTCAGTAGATGGCAATGTAATGTAGGTTATCATATTTATTGAAAAACATTAGTTTAAATTTTTTGGGAAAAAAATCACCACAACATCAAATGAAATACACAATAACAGTTCCTAATCTATTTTGTGTGTGTGTGTGTGTGTGTGTGTGTGTGTGTGTGTGTGTGTGTGTGTGTACCTGGTATTCATCACGTTATGGGGACCAAATGTCCCCACAAGGATAGGAATACCAGTAGATTTTGACCTTGTGGGGACATTTCTCAGGTCCCCATGAGGAAACAGGCTCATAAATCATGCACAATGAGTTTTTTTGATTAAGTAAAAGTGTGCACAATCTCCTGTGAGGGCTAGGTTTAGGTGTAGGGTAGGTGTAGGGCGATAGAAAGTACGGTTTGTACAGTATAAAAACCATTACGCCTATGGAATGTCCCCATAAAACATGTAAACCCAACGTGTGTGTGTGTGTGTGTGTGTGTAAGCGAATATTTAGTCCTGTTATTCTTTTTAACCTACTGTGAATCTGTGTTCTTACAGGCGAATGGTGCTATTAATTTGTCACCTACTCAGAGTGACATTTCAGTTGTGGATGAAGGAAGTGAGACGCCCTCTAATCACAATGATGCATTACTGACGAACACTACCAATGACTTTTCCTCTAATCGCACTGAGGTTGAGATTGATCTTGATCGTGCCAATGAGGTATAACATTATTCGTTTTCATGGGAGGTGAAGAGAGGATTGTCTTTTTCATTACTCTATTTATCATAAGACAATCTCTCATTGCTCAGAGAAATTGTGCCATGATACTAAGATTTAAGAGTTCGTATCAATACCAAGTGAAATTTTATATCAACTTAATAACTAATTTGTATCCTCGTAAACAGACGGTTATGTCTTAAAGGTGAAATGTTATGAAAATCGGACTTTTTGCATCTACCATCCCAGAAAATGTGAAAAAGAAACAACCCTTTTTTTTCCCCCGTGGTAAGCCTTTCTCTACAAGCTTGTGAAAAAAACTAGCCACTCAGATTTCATTCCACCTATGACGTAGTAAGGGGATCTTATATTAATATTACCATGCCTTAATCTGCACATTTCCACCGTTGTGTTTTCGCAAGTACACCTCTGTCAGCATTTCTAACGCCATGGTGAAACTTTGCTGCACAAACGAGCACAGAACATTGTTTAGAAACCCAGCCTCAGAAGAGACAAGAGAGCAGTGGATTTATTGATTTATTTACTGTATAATGCACTGCTGCCACACAGATCTAATAAAAACATGCAATTTCTTTCCCATCTGTTTAACTTCGGACTTAACCGACTCTTTATGTAACTCATGTGTTTTTAACATAAACTTGTGTGTATTTGACAGTTTAAGCGCAATAAGACATGAAAATGAACTTTACTACTGATTACAATGTACTGATTTTAGTACTCATATGCCATATGACAGCTGCATGTGTTTCACATGTGCCCAGAAAACCGTATATAAGAAGTTTAAACTGATATGGTTTAAAACGCATGATTTCATCATTATAGACGTGATAATCAAAACCAAACTAATGTTTTTTTTTGTTTTTTTTGTTTTTTTTTCATGGGTACAAGCTGTAAAGTTATATTTCTGGAAAAATGGGGTATGGAGCAACAGCTCATTTGCATTTAACAGACATGCGTGAAAACAGCATGTTTATGCTTTCACTCAAATTGGGCTTTTCCCAAATGATATATGATCTGTGGGGTATTTAGAGCAGAAACTTAACACAACAGACACATTCTGGGGACACCTAACACATATATTACATCCTGTAAAAAGGGGCATAATAGGTCGCCTTTAAAGGAGCATTAATAGCTGAGAAAGAAATCACATCATTACTAGATCTGTTTGGTCTTAAAATGACAGCTGTGTCAATAATGTTGTTCAAACTACTGTACAAAAAGCAGGTTTCCGCTGGGTCATAAAAATGTGAAAATTAAACATCGAAAGGCTATGATTTAATTAAATAAACATGAGCGATGCACGTTCCAAGTCCGGTTGCACAGATTTCTGTACTGCTGCTACAGTTATATTTCGAACCAAAAACTCCAAGAGTTCAGACAAATGCAAAAATCGACCCATGTCTTTACCCTGCAAACATACAGAGCTTTAAATGTGAACTGGTGGATCAATAAGAAGACAATGCATTATAAAAATCTGAACAGTTAGTGCGATATGGTCTGCAATAATATAGTAATTGTTGTTTTAACAATGTGTTATTTGATATTATAAAGAATATTGTGAAAAGCATACATTAGCAGGTTAGAGTAGTACGTTAGCAGGTTAGACTAGTCCGTATGCGCATTTATAGTGTGTTATTTCACTGCATGAATCAGTCTATTTAAATGCATTTAGAAATTAATCATCAATTTAAGACATGGGGCTGAAAATGTATATATTTATATATTTATATAATTTCACATAGTTAATATCACACGAAGAGTGTCGTATTTTTTTTCTCCAAGTGTCAGCGTGATTACAAATGTGATATTGATTTTATACAACAGTTCAATGAACAAGAAGTTAATATTAAGAGACTTACGTTTTAGAATGCCTTTTCCCTGTTTTTGCTCTATTTCTCCAGCAAAAATCATTCCAAGCACAGCTACAGCACTGTTTTGTATCTCCGAGCAACATGATGGCATTTCGTTACTGAATGAATGAACTGTTTAAATGATTCGGTTCAATCGCAATGACTTGATTAACAGTGACTTGCTGCCACCTGCTGGTGTTTTTAATTTAACATTTAACGTAGCTTTTAATTTTCTAGAAAAAATTATTTCAGACATCAGTTTTCAATGTTTTATGTATAAAATAAATTATGCTTTTTATGGTAATTTTACAGTCTAATATGGTACTATAGAGCCTACCCCACTCATATGGTATTGATTTTATTTGTTCAGGTCTTAAAAAGTCTTGGATTTGATCTTTAAATCATGCAGAAACCCCGGATAAAATCTCTGTTAAGTCTGCCTGAAGAACGTTCATTTGTACATTTGTTGTATTTATTTTTCTATTGGTTGTTGATTGTTATTTTATCACTTGACTTTGCTTGACTTGATAAGTTATTTGATAACATTTGTTAATGACAAAATAAATTTGTGTTAATTAGGTTACCTGCTTTTTCTAAAATATCTGCTTTGCAATTGAGGGTTTAGCTTTGCCAAATGAAGTTGACTGAGATACTAAAATGCACCAGACTTATTTGCAATCAAGTTTAAACAGACACAAATTTCTTACTTGGATACAGTTCAGACTCTACGCCCTAAATGCTGTGACAATATTTCGGTGTGGTATCAAATATTGATACTTTTTTTTATTGTGCCAAGAACTACATTGTAAGAGTTATGAATGCTTTGACACACCAGTTATTTTGTTCCATTGAGAGATATTTACTTATAGCTACTAGATATTACTGTTGTACATGCTAATATGTCGCACAGACGGCTGCAAAAGAGCAGGTATTCAGGTTTTGAATTGAGTCTGTACTACTAATGCTGTACGTGTTTCAAATTAATATTGATGTTAATTTGAAAGACTGACGTTGTTGTTAATGTATCAAGCATGTTTTTAATCCTAATGGGAGCTAACCATTTTTATACTAGAACACTAAAGCAGAGTTAACCAACTTGAAAAATGATTTACTTCATAATACTAGAAACATTTCAATGGGTGTCTTTACTATGTTCCATGACTGTATGCACAAATGATATGGGTTATTATGAGTGTTTTTTTATACATTTTGAACAAAATGTGTGATTTCACCAATAAATTGCAATACACATTTAATTGACTCTTAACAGCTGGAATCTGCTGTTTGTCTTTTTTGTGAGTTTGTATTCATAAATAACTGAACTTAAATATTTTATGTGTTTGATGCTGTATTTACAAACAACATTCCATGGGAAACAACCAGTGAACATTAATAATAACCCTAATATAAGAAGTAATATTTAACTAAACAAAAAGAAACACATGGATGATTTGGTCTTTCTGTCCTTACAGTTCTAGATGCTAATCAGTGATTGTGTTGCAATAAAGTCAAATTCATAAATTCAGTGCCTTGCAAAAGTATTCAAACCCCTTCATTTTATGTTGCTGCTTTATGTTAAAGTGCTTTGAAATACTTTTTTTTTTACCACATCAATCTACAGTACCATAATGGCAAAGCAAAAATGGGGTTTTAACATTTTTTGCTAATTTATTACAAATAACTTCAATGCCCCGCTGAAAAAAACAACAACAACAACTAAAACCTTGGTTGGTCTTAGCTGGTTTAAGCTGGTCTCCCAGCCTGGCCAGGCTGGTTTTAGCTGGTGGTTTCCCAGCCAGGAAAAGTGTCCAAAACCCATCTAACAGCATGGCTGGTTTTAGCTTTTTTTTCTTTTTTCACCAGGGTGATTACATTACATTCATACCCTTATCTGGGACAGTTAAATTTAGCTCAGAAGCATTCACATATTGCTTGTAGAAAGTGGTGTAGGTGTCTGGAGAATATGCTTAATTTATTCATTCCAAACTGACTGCAATGACTGCAAAATTCCACCGATCTGGGCTTTGTAGCAGTGTGGCCAAGCTCAGTTCTATTCAGTGAAGACACATGAAAATCCACTTTAAATTTGCAATAAAGCACCTAAAGAACTCTCAGATTTGGAGAAACAAGATTCTGTGGTCTGATGAACCTAATTTCCAGTCATCATGTTTGAAGGAAACCAGGCACTACTAGTACATTTTTGACAAGGTGACTAATTTTTTTAAAAACGTATGTAAATTCAATCATAGTCACAATAAGAGTTGTTAGAGATAAGGTCTGTTATTTTTGCTAGCAGAGCTTGTGTACAACATCACAGCATGATTTCCTAAGTTCATGGGTTTATAGTGATATACACATGCCATTGAACATTCAGTTCATGTTTCATAGACACAATGATGTTTTGTTTGATTGGATATGATCGTTTTTGTTGTTGTTTGTTTTGTGTACAGATGAGGACTGTGTCAACCTGTTAAAACTATGGGCAGAAATGGAAAAACACCCTTCAACCACATGCCATAAACACAGTCACATTACTGACACCTCAGACACAAACTCATGAACAGACATCAAACACACACAAACAGCAGCAGACATTTTCTCATGCAGAAGATGTTTGTTCAACAAACCGCATTACACAGAATGAAGCAGCATTCACTTCGACTTGTTCTGATGAACATTTATGGTTTGCAGATATACGTTGTTTTCTTCAATATGTTGTTAGACCCCAAAATGAAAATTGTCATTTACTCAACCTAATGTCATTACTTTCTTTCATCTTAAGTTCCGTCCATTAAATGAACATTTTCAAGCTTCAAGAAGTATATAAAGTCATAAAAGTAATCCATATGAATCGAGCAGTTGAATACAAGTGTTGTATTTGTCTAAATATCAGTATATTTAGTGGACAATAACACAATGGAGACCGAGTGCACTTAACCACTGTTTTCTTCTTTACTTAAGAACTATTCAGAAGTATATACAGGGTCACACAGTGCCACCAAAAGCACAACCTAGTAATTGCAGGATTTACCCAATGCTGAACACTGAATACATAACATTTCCTCCCAACTTAAATCAAAGGTGACCATACAAAACAAGGTGCTATTACTTTTCTTGAATTTAACTTTAACCACAGTGAAACAAGCACCTTTTTACTTAAGTTTACTCAGCATGAATCTCTCTTTAACAATATATACATTAGGATGCTTGATAACGATCAGGAGGTCTAATGAGACGGGTAGGATAGCGCTTTAAAGTCTCTCTTGTTTGTACTGTCTCAGTAGGCGCAGTGTCAATGTTACCAGACCCTGGGTTATCAGTTATCACATCTACAAGATCATTAGTCTTTTCACTGATATTCTCCAGAAGGGAATGTGCTTGGGAATTATCAGAACAAACAGGAACATCTGGCTCAATCGAGGTGTCAGACAATGGGGCCTCCTGTCTCAACATTTGATCAACATGACGTTTCCAAGTTCCAGCAATGCCCACATTGACGTTGTAGGAGACAGGTCCCGTTCTTGACATTACCACTCCCGGTATCCATTTTTCTCCTTTTCGGTAGTCACGGACAAGGACAGAGTCTCCAACAGAAAATTCTCTCGACTTGGAGTGTCCCTGGCGTCGTAACTGCTGAGCTTCCTGAGATTGACTCACGGTTCTGGCAAGATTAGGTTTAAGAAGATCCAGTCGGGTTCTTAATTTGCGATTGAGGAATAACATTGCAGGTGACTCCTTAGTAGTAGCATGAGGAGTGTTCCTGTATGTTAACAGGAATCCATCAAGTTGCTGTTTGATTGGGGTTGACCCCCTGGAAGCTTTTAGAGCGTGTTTCAGTGTTTGGACAAAACGTTCAGCTTGCCCATTACTGGAAGTGTGGTAGGGTGCAGAACGGATGTGTTGCACTCCATTCGCTTTCAGAAAGAATGAGAACTCCTCAGCACAAAACTGTGGGCCGTTGTCACTGACAATGACATTAGGGACACCATAACGACTGAAAAGTCCTCGTAATACTTGAATAGTTTTGCTTGTGGTAGTACTGTCCATGATGGAGACTTCAGGCCATTTGGAGTGTGCATCAACTACAATGAAGTACATATGGCCTTCAAAGGGACCAGCAAAATCCACATGAATCCTTTCCCAAGGATGAGTTGGCCAAATCCATGGGTGAAGCGGTGCAGGACAGGGAGCATTTTGGATACTTTGACATGACTGGCATGATTTGGATTGCAACTCGATCTGTCTATCGATACCCGGCCACCAGGCGTAGCTACGGGCAAGATGTTTCATCCTTACCACCCCAGGATGGCCTATGTGTAAATCAGCTAACACCCGGTGGCGGAGTTTGGGGGGTACAATGACACGACTTCCCCACATTAAACATCCTTGTACCACTGTAAGCTCATGACGACGAGTCACAAAAGGTAGCAAGTCTGTGGGTATATCATTGGGTCTTGGGAACCGTCCAGATGAAACCATGTCCAGCACAGATGACAAAGTGGGATCCGTTAAGGTGTCACGTTTAATTTCAGCATTACTGACAGGCAGGGTGGCTACCTGATTGGCATAGAACACATCCACTGTGTCCATTTTCTCTGTGTGTGTCACTGGCAATGGTAGTCGTGAAAGTCCATCCGCATTGGCATGGTGGGCTGCTTTCTTATACTCAAGGACATAATCATGGGCTGCTAAAAGTAAAGCCCATCGTTGCATTCTGGCTGCTGCCATGGATGGAATGCTCTTGTTAGGACTAAAAATAGCAGTTAGGGGTTGATGATCAGTGAGGAGGGTAAACCTTCTTCCGTATAAATACTGATGGAATTTGCGAATTCCAAAAATTATGCCCAGAGCCTCCCGCTCAATCTGAGCGTAATTTCGTTCCGCTTTACTGAGTGTTCGGGACGCGAAAGCAATCGGCTTTTCCTCACCATTGGGGCACAGATGTGATATCACAGCTCCCACCCCATACGGGGAAGCATCAAAGGCAAGACGAATGGGTAGCTCTGGATCATAATGGGTGAGTACTGCTGGTGAGGTAAGGAGATCCTTTGCAGTTTGAAATGATTGTTCACAAGCCACACTCCAGTACCATTTCTTTTCTTTTCAGAGAAGAGTATTAAGTGGATTCAAAACAGACGCCAAATTTGGAATGAAACGACCATAATAGTTAATCATTCCCAGGAAAGAGCGTAACTGACTTACATTGACTGGTGTGGGCACTTCCATAATCGCTTTGATCTTTTCTGGTGATTTGTGGAGTCCAGCTGCGTCAATGTAATGACCCAAATACTCCAGTGACTGTTTGAAAAATTCACATTTCTCACGCTGCAATTTCAGACCATATTTTTCCAGTCTAGTGAGAACTTGGTCTAGTGTCTTGAGGTGCTCTGCATTATCTCGTCCTGTTATCAGTATATCATCTAGATAGCAGTGAGTGTTTGGAATCCCCAAGAGAACTTGATCCATCGCTTTCTGAAAGAATGCAGGAGCTGGGGCAATCCCAAAGGGGAGACGGTTATAGCAAAATAGCCCTTTTTGAGTGGATATGGTGAGTAATTTCCTTGACTCCTGTGCGACCGGCATCTGCAAGTAAGCGTTTGACAAATCCAGCTTACTGAATAACTGACCACCAGCTAGAGATGCAAATAGATCTTCTATGCATGGAATGGGATAGTGATCCACACATATGGCTGGGTTGAGCGTCACTTTAAAATCACCACACAGTCTCACTGAACCATCTTTCTTTATCACTGGTACCACCGGTGTGGCCCACTCACTGTACTCTATTGGTGAAATCACTCCCATCTCTGTTAAGCGTGTCAATTCAGCCTCTACTTTTGGTCGAATGGCATACGGTACTACCCTTGGTTGACAGAATTTTGGAGTATGATCAGGCTTTAACGTAATTTTTGCTTCAATTCCTTCCATAGTGCCCAATTCTTTCCCA
This sequence comes from Garra rufa, assembly GCF_049309525.1. Taxonomy (NCBI): domain Eukaryota; kingdom Metazoa; phylum Chordata; class Actinopteri; order Cypriniformes; family Cyprinidae; genus Garra; species Garra rufa. The sequence continues at coordinate 16,307,491 of NC_133367.1, read as the reverse complement.
AAAACTTTGGAGTACCGCTTTAACACAGTGTCTACAGTGTCTGCAACTCCATGTTTGACTGTTTTTATGTCTTGCCAGTTGAGTTTTATAGATCTCAGCCATTCTCTTCCAAATAATGGTGGGGCATCACTGTTGACCACGTACAGAGGCAATTGTGCAGACTGATTGTTTAATTTTACTGCTACGCTGATGACCCCTACTGGTGATAGCGCTTCTCCAGTGTATGTTTTTAAGATTATGTCGGTCGGCTGAAGTGGAATATGCGGCAAGACATTAGCATATTTTTCTTTTGAAATTATGGACACCGCAGCACCCGTGTCTAATTCCATCTCCATCAGTTTCCCTTCAATTTCTGGAGTTATACAAATGTGTGCGAGTTGCTCTCTTTTGGTTATCATATACAGTGACATTTCCTTCTCTGTATCTGTACTCGACTCACCACTTTGTTTTCCTCCAGCATCCAGATGATGTACTCGTCTTTTATCATTTTTACTCAGTCTTTTATATGACTTGAACTTTTTCTCATGCTTTCTTTCTTTCTCAAAGTTTCTTTTATTTCTGCACACGCGTCCAATGTGGCCTCTCTTTCCACATGAATGGCAGGCTTGATCCTTATACCAGCAGTCCTCCTCTGTGTGGTTCGTTTTTCCACATCTATTACAATTGCGTCGCTGTTTGGGCGCGGAAACATGCATTGCATTCACTTTCAGGGACGTGCTGAGTTGTTGCGCTTCGCGAGCGACGGTCTCCGCAGCCACTGCGATCTCCACTGCTTTGTGAAACGAAAGTGCCGCCTCCGTTAAAAGTCGCTTTTGTGTCGCTTCATTGCGTAATCCACAAACAAATCTATCCCTTAGTGCATCCTCCAAATGTGTACCGAAGTCACAATGTTCAGAGAGTTGTTTTAAAATTGCTACATATTGTGCAACAGTCTCTCCTTCCTCTTGATTGCGTTTGTGGAAACGGAAATGTTCTGCTATTATAAGGGGCTTTGGCGAGAAATGTTCCGTTAACGCTGTAACAATCTCCTGATACGTCTTTTGTCCCGGTTTAGCCGGTGCAATCAAGTTACGTAGAAGACCGTACGTTTTAGTGCCCATAACGCTTAACAACACTGGTACTCTTTTTTCCTCTTCAATATCATTGGCCGTTGTAAAGTGTTCAAACCGTTCAATATATGTTGTCCACTGCTCGATGGCCTCATCGAAAGCATCAATATGCCCAATAGTCGCCATTCCGTTTATGGATTATCTTGATTTGATGTCCAGTTGATTGCCGTCAGCGTTTTCAAGAATGTGCACTCATCGTCTTCAAAAAAAAGTATGCTGGTCTATATCAGTTTGTATCAGTACAAAGTTTAACTCAATATTTCCACTCCTCGTCGCCAATTTTGTTGTATTTGTCTAAATATCAGTATATTTAGGTATATAATATAAGTATATACAGGGTCACACAGCACCACCAAAAGCACAACCTAGTAATTGCAGGATTTACCCAATGCTGAACACTGAATACATAACAACAAGTCTTTTGAAAAAAAAAAAAAAAAAAACACAATCCCTTTATTTGACAAACTGATTTATTTAACATTTATTCATATATCAACACTAAAAATCGTACATAAAATATGGTAAATGAAAGCTCACATCTGCATCGTTGATGGAGGAGATGTGGTTTTGGAGACTTATGCGTTCAATACTAGCTTTAGGTTTTTTGTTTTTATATCAAATCTTTTTTTATATTAAATTTGCTGTTGTTGTGATTCTTACAAGAGTTTCTTAATGAAGGTGATCACACGGCTGTAATTGGGACTGAAGAAAAAGACTGAAGTTTGATCATCATCTCATGACGACAGGTACAGGACATACTCCACACTATCCTCCTCTTTGACTTTCTATAAAAACATGCAACATAGTGCTAAAATTGTTTGCTTTTTATAATATTGAAATTAAGTAATTAATTGTAATACCATTATATACATATCATTTTGACATTTCTACTCTAGTGACAAAAAGATACCGTTTTTCATTCTAAGTGTACCATAAACTGCACCCGTGATTATGCAAAATATAAACATGGTGAAAGCTGACAACTGACAATTTTGTAAATGCAATACCATCCAGTCCAATCCCTAAAAGTTGCATCCTTAATTGCAGAAAAAGTATTTTGCAATTCATCAAAATAACAATAGGTGTACACTGTACCTAACAATTTATTATTTTATTAAGTACATTGTGTTTAAAGACACCTAATATAAAGTGGGGACTTTAAATATCTGATCTAATCATTATACAGACATAAATGGACACATCAAAATTGGATTCACTGCTAGAAATAGTATAGATTAAAGTTTCTTACCAATTTGCATGTTTTTCTTTTGTAGATTGTTGACTCGGCATACGTAATTTCTTCATCACAAGTCTGAGCTGTTTGAAGGACAATAATGGTGGATTAATACAAATCTGTTTCTTCACAATATACAAGGCACAAATGTACTCATTTTGTATTGCCATTATTAAATTAGATCTAAGCAGAGTATGCAATAATCAGAGCTTTTTTCTTGACCTTTTAATTTTATTGAAGCTAGTCAAATTACATGGTGATTTATAGAAATGTTCAGTTGAACAGATGGCTGAATCTTCAAACACATAATATATGTAAGTAACACTTGCCTTCTTGATCAGTTCTTCTACACTTCATGTAGATCCAGAAGAACCCAAATAAAGCTACAATTAACAGAGATCCAACAGCAGCAGCAGCGGAGATGAACACTTTTAGAGGTGTTTGTGTTGGAGAGAGTGGGTCCAGTGCTGTAAGAATTAAGGTGAATGTGTCAGTCTGCCAACAGTCTGATCATACAGAGAATACAGAGATAAAATCATTAAACCAGCACCGTACTTGAACATGGCTGACAGAGTTGAGTGATGTTGATGTTGTGTTGAGTCTGGTTGCTGATGGGATTGTTGATCACACAGCTGTTTATCCTGATATTCCACCTCCAGAGGTAGAGAGAGACTGATGCTGAGATCAGACACACTGATGCTGGACAATAAACTGTTTCCTTTGTACCAGGAGAGAGTCACATCACTCACATTCACCACTGAACACACCAATGAACAATTCTGCTGTGATGATGATGATGAACATTGTGAAGAGTTACTGCTGATGACAGGAACAGGCAAACGAGCTGGAAAACATCAGAGAATAATCAGAAATATGAACAAATACAATCAACAGTCTTGTTTTTGGTTGAGTGTTTAGTCTGATGACATTGCGTCTATCATCTTAATATATAAAGTGATTAAATGTGTAAATAGTTAAAATAAGAATTTGTGAATGTTTGGATAAATGATCTCTACTCACCATAGACAGAAACACTGAATGTTTTTGATGATTGTTTGGCTCCACTTATCCGTAGTTTATAATCTCCAGCATGTTGAGTTGAGATGTTTGTGATGGTCAGAGATCCAGTTTGATTGTCCAGCTTCAGTCTGTCTCTGAATCTCCCATCAGGAATATTATATGTAGAGATTTGTTTATTTCCTTTGATTTTAGCGATCAGAGAGTTTTCGGCTCCAAAGTTCCACAGTATGTGGTCATTTTCATGTTTTTCAGTAAGATCAGTGTTTAGAGTAACATAATCTCCCTCCATCACTGATAATATTTCATTTGTTTTGGCCCCAAACACACCTGAAGAACATTAACATGAGCAAAATAAGAATATTACTCTGTAACTTGAATATTAAACTATAATAATGCATATAAAACTTACCCATGTGACTCAACCAGCACAAACAGAACAAGCGGAACAAAACAAGGGCATGAAACATTTTCCTTAATGGTTCAGTGAAAGTCCGATCTAATGTTTGTTGCTGTCTGCTCAAAACACTCAACCTGTTATTCTGGTGATGAGTCCTCCCCCAGCTGAGGCTGATGCTAAGTCCGTCCGTCCTTCCAACCATCTATCCATATAGATGTTCATAAGGGTGGAAAACAAGGACATTTTTTGAAAGCTATAAATATGTAATATAATATGTATAAGTTCCTGTATACTCCTGTAATAAAAAGAATATTAATCTAGCCAACTCTATTATTTAAAAAAAAATAGATGTACAGTATATATCCAGTTTAGCCAATTGTTGTGCAGAAATACAAAGTTAAAAAAAGTTACTGTCTGCATTTCACACACTAGTCTTATTATGTTCAGCTTCTGAGTCAAACCGAAAGCTTTTGTGTTCGGTTTACTTCAGAAAAGTGGTTTGATCTGCTGGGTGGACAAACATTTTTGTGCATGAGACAACTGGCATTTAGAGCATGAGGTGAAGGGTCTCTTCCTGCTTTTATGCACAACTCAGACACTATAACCTGCAGAAACACTGAACTGATGAGAAAGTGTAAAAAAAATATATATATATTTTTTCCCCCTCATATTTAATTTTTTTTTTCTCTCAGTAAGGGACCATGAGCATTTCTATCCACTGTGCAGAAAAAAAAATTCTGATTGGTGATTTACTTACTACAGTTGAGATTCTGCAAAACCTCTAAAACCCCTTGATAAGAGCGGAAGATCTGCTGGAGAAGATTGGAAGAGCTCAGTACATCACCACGCTAGACCGGTGTAAGTGGCAAGTAGCCCTCAACTTTGAGACCCTACAACGCATTACAGACACCACTAGGACTGTTTCAATTCACTGTCCTTCCTTTTGGTCTTCACAGGGCACTGTGTGTAGTGGAAGCAGGATTGACTTTAAATGGATTGGTTGTTTAAACAGCAAAAAAAAAAAAAAAAAGATTAAATTATCAGCAAATCCCAAAACTCTCACCAAGTCAGTCCCCTATAGATAAAATATGTTTATCCTACAATGTAAAAGTTCAATAATTTTTTTTTTTTTCAGAAGGATGTTGCTTCAAAACAAAATGCAGCAGCATATTGGAATCAATTTGTAAGTGATGTTGATAGGAAAAAAGTCTGGCTTCTGCCCAATCGCTATCTCTTAACTAACAAGTTTAACTTGATTTATTTTAAACTCCTTTACAGAATATATCCTGCTAAGCATTATAACAAAATTTTAAAAAGATAGACATGTAAGGTGTAGCTTATTGTTAGTTTATTTTGGCACTGCCCTTATGTGTCTTTTTTGTTGATGAAAATATTACTTTACAGTGGAAAGATGTTCTTTATCGAATTATCGAAAACTCTAGAGACAAACAGTGCCATATGTAAATTTTCAAGAAAAAATAAATGTTTAATTGCATTTAAAAATTATGTGAAGCATTATATTGAGTTCATATTGCCCTCAAAAAAAAAAAAAAACTGCAAATTGTGCAAGCCTGTATATCCTTTTATGTATTCCTATGATATTGTATATACCTCTACCTAGCTTTAGAAATTCCCTTTGCATTTGTTGGAGTTGACTTGTATTGAATGTTTTGACAAAGAATTGGCCACCTAGTAAAATACATTCAACTTGGTTGTGATATAGCTATATCATAATATGGCTCATCGCCTGCATGGTAGCATCCCAAAAGTAAAGTGTGGTGGTATAGCAGCCTCATGCTGGTGCTGTTTTATAATAGTTAAAAAACATGAACTCTTCGCTCTCTCTCGCTGGAAACTCTTGAAGCTAACAGAGCTTTTCTACAACATCACAGCATGAGTTCAGAAGTTTATGGGTTTATAGTTTACATGCCCTTGTGTGTGTGTGTGTGTGTGTACAGATGAGAACTGTGTCAAACTGTTAAAACTATGGGCAGAAATGGAAAAATACCCTTCAACCACATGCCATAGACACAGTCACATTACTGACACCTCAGACACAAACACATGAACAGACATCAAACACACACATACAGCAGCAGACATTTTCTCATGCAGAAGATGTTTGTTCAACAAACCGCATTTTACCGAATAAAGCAGCGTTCACTTTGACTTGTTCTGACTAACATTTATGGTTTGCAGGCTGTTTTCTTCAATATGTTGTTAGACCCCAAAATGAAATTTCTGTCAGTCACTCAACCTAATGTCATTCCAAACCCATACTGTACATCTTGATTTCCATCCATTTAATGAACATTTTCAAGCTTCAAGAAATATATAAAGTCATAAAAGTAGTCTATACGAATCGTGCAGTTTAATACAAGTATTTTGAAGATATACAATCCCTTTATATGACATTTAATGTTTATTCATATATCAGCACGCAAAATCGTACATACAATATTGTAAATGGAAGCTCAAATCTGCAATGTTGATGGAGGAGATGTGGTTTTGGTGTGATTATGCAGGAAAGGTGAAAACATATGCTTTCAATACTAGCTTTAGGTTTTCTGTTTTTATATCACATCATCCATGTACTTTTGCTGTTGTTGTTGTAAACAACCATACTCTGACTTTTAAATCTGAGGGTGACTTAAGAGTTTCTTAATGAAGGTGATCCCACGATTGTATTTGGGACTGGAGAAAAAGACTGAAGTTTGATCATCATCTCATGACAACAGGAACATAGTCCACGCTATCCTCCTTTTTGACTTTCTATAAAACATGCAACATAATGAACACATATTCCTTTAAATTAAATATTGAAATTAAGTAATGTTAGGTTTATAATTTCTTTATATAACTATAATTCTGTCATTTCTTCCTCAGAACAAGCTATTGTAACTCAAAAATATAGCATTTTTTCGTTTGTACCATAAACTGCACAGGCCTGTGATTATGCAAAATATAAACATGATGTGAGCTGAAAAACTTGCAACTTTATTAATCCGATAACAACATCCTGTTCTATCCGTATTAGCAGAAAACGTCTTTTGCAAATTATTAAAACAACAATAGGTGTACACTGTACCTAACAATTTATAATTGTATTATTACATATATAGTGTTAAAATACACCTAATATAAAGTGGGACCTGTAATTAACTTATTTGATCAATATACAGACATAAATGGACACATCAATATCTGACTCACTGCTAAAATAATAAAGATTAAATGTGGGGAATAACATTTCTTACCAATTTGCGTGTATTTCTTTTGTAGAACGTTGTCTCGGCATACGTAATTTCTTCGCCACAAGTCTGAGCTGTTTGAAGGATAATAATGATAGATTAAAACAAATATAGATCTGTTTTTTCACAACATACAAGGCACAAATGTATGCATTTTGTGATGTCATTATAAAATTAGATCTTAGAGTATGCAATAATTAAATCTTTATTCTTGACTTTTTCATTTTCATTGAAGCTAGTCAAATTGCATGGTCATTCCTAAAAATGTTCACTGTGGTGACTTAATTTTCAAACATATAATATTTATAATATTTATAAGAGGTGTTTTTAAAACACTTGTTTAACTAGTAGGTGGAACTTACCTTCTTGATGAGCTCTTCGGTATTTCCTACAAATCCCGAAGATCCCAATTACGACAATCAATATGAATCCAGCAGCAGCAGCAGAGATCAACACTTTTAGAGGTGAGTCTTGTTGTGAAGGCGAGTCTGGGTCCATTGCTGTAAGAATAAAGACAGAGGTGAATGTGACAATCTACAACAAAATATAGAGGTATAATCATAAAACCAGCACCGTACTTGAACATGGCTGACAGAGTTGAGTGATGTTGATGTTGTGTGTGATCTGGTTGCTGATGGGATTGTTGAGCACACAGCTGTAGGTGTTTTTATCCTGATATTCCACCTCCAGAGGTAGAGAGAGACTGATGCTGAGATCAGACACACTGATGCTGGACAATAAACTGTTTCCTTTGTACCAGGAGAGAGTCACGTTCTCCACATTCACCACTGAACACAACAATGAACAATTCTGCTGGATTGATGATGATGATGAACATTGTGAAGAGTTACTGCTGATGGCAGGAGCAGGCAGACGAGCTGAAAAACATATATGGATCTTTTCAATAATATTTTTGTTTCAGTGTTTTGAGTTTGTGTGTCTGTGATCACAATATATAAAATTATTAAATATGGAAATAGTTAATCAAATAAGAAAATATGAATGTTTGGACAAATCATCTCTATTCACCATAGACAGAAACACTGAATGTTTTTGATGACAACTTGATTCCACTTCTACTTAGTTTATAGAGTCCAGCATGTTCAGTTGTGATGTTTGTGATGGTAAGAGATCCAGACTGATTGTCCAGCTTCAGTCTGTCTCTAAATCTGTCATAAAGAACATCATCATATGTGAAAAAGTTTTGCTTCATTCTTTTAATTCTGGCTATGAGAGTCTTTTCAGCACCAAATATCCACAGCATGTCTTCATCTTCATGTATTTCAGTAATATTAGTGTTTAGAGTAACAGAATCTCCCTCCATCACTGACTTTATAACATTTGTTTCAGTCCCAAATACACCTGAAAAACATTAACACCAGGGAATTAAAGCTTCAGGTGGTTTCTATAGCCTAAAATCAGCTGTAGATTGAATTGGTTAAATATGAACTGAATAACATCCAGAGCAGCAAAGTGAAATGTAAGGCAGATAAGCATAAACCAATATTTATATTTTATCTAGACTAAAATCAATGTGTGTTACATCATTTATTTTAAAAATAATTGCACAATAATTGAAGTATAAAAGTTTAATTCTGCTCAATAATTTGAAAAAGATTTATTTATTTATTCTGTTATTTCACTTAGGGTTCTTATGCCTTTTGTCCATGACATTTGAAGTTATTTTTGGTTACAACTGGATTATTTTAAATATATATATATATATATTTTTTTTTTTTGTGAAATTGCTAGCAAGAATTTGCATTTGTACATTTTTTTCAAACAAAGACAATTTAAAGTAATAAAAGATGCCTGGAATTTGAAAGTGGTTCAGTTGAAGTTTTGGCTTTCTGAACAAGAGAAATTAACAGTCACAGAAGAATTTGAAATTAGGCATAGAAATTTAAAATTAAAATTATGATAAAAACATTGAACTTCAACAAATCAAAGTAAATATCATGATATTTGTTAGTCTGGTATACAATAGAACTGTAATAAACTTTAACTTTAAACTATACAGATGATTACATAACTTACCCATGAGATTCAACCAGCACAGACAGAACAAAACAAGGGCATGAAACATTTTCCTTAATGGTTCATTGAAAGTCCTATCTAATGTTCGCTGCTGTCTGCTCAAAACACTCAACCTGTTATTCTGGTGATGAATCCTCCCCCAGCAGAGGCTGACACTCAGTTCACCATAGCATTCTCTGAACATTTTCTGAATATCTATTTATCTGTCTAACTGTCTGTCTATCTATCTATCTATAGGAATGTTCATGTTAATGGTGGAAAACAAGGACTTTTGAAAGGTATAGCTGTCTGACTGTGCTAAATATGTAAAAGAATATGTAGAAGACTATTACTCCTGTAATAAGAAGAATACTAACCTAGCCAACTCTATATTTAGTTAGCCAATTGTTGTGCAGAAATACAAAGTTCAAAAAGTTACAAAGAGTCTGCATCTCATCTTACTTAAGTTCAGTTTCTGAGTCAAACCGAAAGCTGCTGTGGTCGGTTTTCTTCAGAAACATGGTTTGATCTGCTGGGTGGACAAACATCTTGTAACATCTTGTACAAGACACTATAACCTGCAGGAATATTGAAGTGTGATGAGAAAGTGTAAAAGAAACATGATAATTAACTCATATTTAATTTTATTTTATTTTTTTCTCTCAGTAAGGATCCAGAATTCCACTGTGCAGAAAAAATGCAGTGGTGTCCAACTATATATTCTGCTTAATTCTTACTGTCTTTTTTTATTATTAAAACAAGGTTCAGTGGATTCCAACTGGTGATTTACCCACTACAGTTGAGACTCGGAAAAACCTCTAAAATGGTCAAAGCCCAATCTAAGTTTGATGCATACCCCTTTACAAGAGTGGAAGACCTGCTAAAGAAGATTGGAAGAGCCCAGTACATCACCACGCTAGACTAGTGTAAGGGGTACTGGCAAGTACCCCTCAACTTTGAGTCTAGACCCCACACCACATTCCAAATACCACTAAGACCATTCCAATTCATGTGCTTCTTTTTGGCCTTCAAGGGGCACTGGCAACATTACAGGAAATGATGGACTGAGTCACCCAAGGCAGTAAAGACTGGTCTGTGGCATACCTGGATGAAGTGGTAATAAATAGCATCTCTTGGGCAGAGCATCTTCAATATTTCAAACAAACCCAAAAGAAGTTGGTGGAAGCAGGATTGACTTTAAACATGTAAAATTGCATTCAGGTACTGCTGAACAAACTTTGCCACTGCCATTCCTGACCTTGGGTCAAGCTCTCTAATAATAAAGAATATACAAAGAATAATCTACAACAGGAACATGGAATGACACATGTATATGACTTGTAAACCCGATAAGAACAGGAAGGACCAATATAACTCAAAAGGACCAATTTTGAATATGGGTCACCATACTTGACAATATGTCAGGACTTTCGACTTTTTCATGTGAAGGATTATGGGAAATGCAGTTCAAGGGTGTGGTGCATGAGTCTGTGTAGTGTGAGCATTCATGGAATGGCAGAGTGCCCTCTGGTGCCTCCGAATTGTAACAACAGGTAAGGGCGCGTTCTACATATTCTCAGGTTCTTCCAATTGAGAACGGAAATCACAAGGTAGTGTAAGTAGTCCCATTCAATTTAATTTAATGATAAGTCACATTTTTTTCTAATATTGACATTGCTGTGAGCAGGTCATTGTATGTAGATGATGGAGTATTATGGTTTAGGGGCGGAATGTTTTTATGTGGAAAAGAAAAAGGACAAAAAACTGTAAAAGAAGTTGAGGATTGGGCACATGCAGGTCAGGACTGTTTTGTCAGCATTAGCCCATATATACTCCCTTTTCTCTCTGAAACAAGCAACAATAACTTGAAAGATCTTTATATGTTCATGTGGATAACATTCAAAACACCATTTTTCAGGTAAGGCAAGTGACAAAACACTGGGATTCTGTATTCAGATAAACCCCCACACTGCATATGTGAGAGTCTCTGGAGCTAAGCATCCAGGTCTCTCCCATGCTACTATGGCCAGGATTTACAAACTAAAGGCACCCAGATGAACAGAATCATTGCGTGGCCTTCTGATTTCTGTTTATCACTGATCTAGCAAGTTTGTATGGGAAATGACTAAGTTAGCTATACCTTTTATCAAAATCAAGCAGTAGATGGCAGATATTAGGTGTTTAGTCAACGTACAACCGAAAATCAGACTGGCGAGTTTGTGTTTGTATGATCCATGTCAAGGCCTACGTGAGACATAAAAGTGGCATTGGGTCCCTGATGAATGAACACTTGAAAATAAAGTATGTCTAGAATGATCAAATATCTAAATAAATTAATAATCAAGGTTTGTGATCAGCTTTTGATTGGAAATACAATCTAAATTTAATGATCACTTAAAACTGGAGTCAGATTAATATGAATTAATATGGAGCTAAATTAAAATGTAAACTAAATCTTGATAAATCAAGTAAACTTTGCAGAAGTGCTGTGAAAAGGCCAAACATGCATTAAACCTTTGACCAGGGCCACTGGACTCCATGCACCTTTGGGCCGATGAGGATCCTTACAAACCCTTTA
>NC_133367.1:16270736-16295386 GCF_049309525.1 Garra rufa | reverse complement strand
CGTATCAGTACAAAGTTCTCCCATTCGGCCTGTCCCTCTCTCCCCGCGTCTTCACAAAGGTCGCGGAGGCAGCCCTGTCCCCCCTTTCGCATCCTCAACTATCTCGACGACTGGTTCCTCATAGCTCACTCGCGGGATATGTTGTGCGAACAGAGGGACCTGGTGCTACAGCACCTTAGCCGTCTGGGCCTTCAGGTCAACCGAGAAAAGAGCAAACTCTCCCCAGTGCAGAGGATCTCTATTCTCGGTGTGGAGCTGGACTCGGTCGAAATGGCAGCCCGCCTCACCAATGAGCGTGCGTCATCAGTGCTGAAGTGTCTGGAAAGAATCAGGCACAAAACAGCGGTTCCTCTCAAAACATTTCAGAGGCTCCTGGGGCATATGGCAGCTGCAGCCGCGGTCACGCCGCTGGGCTTGCTTCATATGAGACTGCTTCAGTGCTGGTTACACGATCGAGTCCCGAGATGGGCATGGCACCGTGGCACACTCCGGATTGGCGTTTCCCCGCAGTGTCGCCGCTTATTCAACCCGTGGTCCGACCTTGCTTTCCTACGGGCAGGGATGCCCCTGGGACAAGTGTCCAGGCATACCGTGGTCTATACGGATGCCTCCACTACGGGTTGGGGTGCTGTATGCAACGGGCAAGCAGCATCGGGCTCCTGGACAGGATCTCATCTACAGTGGCACATCAACTGCCTCGAGTTGTTGGCAGAGTTTCTGGCCCTCCGACCGGGGTTGCGTCAGAAACACGTGCTTGTTTGTACTGACAGCACTGCGACCGTAGCTTACATCAACCGCCAGGGTGGTCTTCGCTCCCGTCGCATGTCTCAACTCGCCGCCATCTGCTCCTTTGGAGTCAAACGTGGCTGAAATCGCTACGTGCCATTCATATTCCGGGGGAACTCAACCGTGCAGTCGATCAGGTCTCACGGCAGTCCACCCACCCTGGAGAATGGCGACTCCACCCCGAGACAGTCCAGCTGATTTGGAGCCATTTCGGGGAGGCCCAGATAGACCTGTTTGCCTCCCCGAATCCTCCCACTGCCGGTTGTTCTATTCCCTCTCCGAGGCCCCCCTCGGCAGGGATGCACTGGCACACAGCTGGCCTCCGGGGCTCAAGTACGCCTTTCCCCAGTGAGCCTCCTTGCACAGACCCTGTGCAAGATCAGGGAGGACGAGGAGCAGGTCCTGCTGTTTGCACCACACTGGCCCACCCGGACCTGGTTCTCAGAACTTATTTCCCTCGCGGCAGCCCCTCCCTGGAAAATCCCCTTGAGGAAAGACTTTCTGTCTCAGGGATGGGCACAATTTGGCACCCGCGCCCCGATCTTTGGAACCTGCATGTCTGGCTCCTGGATAGGACGCCTCAGACCTCGCTGGCCTCCCACAGGCCGTGATCAACACGATCACTCAGTCCAGGGCCCCCTCTACAAGGCAGGCCTATGCACTGAGGTGGGGTCTGTTCGTCGACTGGTGCTCCTCTCGAGCAGAGAACCCCCAGAGATGCACGATTGCAGTTGTGCTTTCCTTCCTGCAGGAGAAGTTGGAGCGCAGGCTGTCCCCTTCGACTCTCAAAGTATACATCGCGGCGCATCACGATGCAGTAGATGGAACATCACTAGGTAAGCACCCACTGGCCGTGAGGTTCCTCAGAGGTGCCAGGAGGCTCAACTCTCCCAGACCGCACCTCATACCCTCTTGGGACCTCTCCGTCGCCCCTTGTGGCCTGCGGGACGCCCCATTTGAGCCCCTCGCCTCAGTCGAGCTGAAATATCTGTCACTTAAGACAGCGCTCCTAACGGCATTGGCCTCCATCAAGAGGGTAGGGGACCTACAAGCCTTCTGTTGACAAAGCGTGCCTGGAGTTCGGGCCCGGCGATTCTCACGTTATCCTGAGACCAAGGCCCAGTTATGTGCCCAACCCCCTGGGTGGTTGAAGCCATCTCCCTATCCAATCTGTATCAGGGAGAGCCATGCACCTTAGGACCTCAAGCCCATTCCACAAGGAGTGTTGCCTTGTCCTACGCGTTGGCTCATGGCGCCTCTCTAACAGACATCTGCAGAGCTGCGAGTTGGGCGACATCTAATACCTTCGCCAGGTTTTACAACCTCCGCGTAGAGGCCGTGTCATCCGGTGTTTTACCATGAAAAGTCAGGCAACGGGAGGCCGGCTGGTGCCGGCTTGCTGCGCCATTCCTTTCGGATCCGTGCGCCATTCCCCAGCTGTTCCCTCCATAGCGAACCTGGGTCCTCCATGCCCCGTAATCAGCCTAGTGTGGAATAGGTACTGATTGTGCTCCTGCCGGGTCTCCTTCGCCCCGCAGGGTTGTGGCAACATGTCTCAGTATCCCTCTGTCAGCCAGAGGGCCGTGGTTTCCCCCGTGTATCCCTAGTGTCTATGGATACATCGAATTATTCTCTTTCCACATGTAAAATATCCCATGTGCTCCGCCCCCCCAACCCCTGCTTCAGTACATCTGGCATCCCTGTGGGGTCCCCTACTTCGGCCCCCAGGGCGTTGGGAAGGTTACGCTTGTAGGGGACGTGGCCGGCGCGCACGTCCACTCGTCAATTTTCAATTGGCCTTTTTTATATAAGGCTCAGAGATGATCGGTCTCTCAAGCGAGATCCCAATGTAACGTCTCCGTTCCCTCCTTCAGGGAACGAGGGTTACCTACGTAACCTAGACGTTTCTCGTTGTTCGTTACACGACTTCACCTGTAGATGTCCTCACCATACACGTTTCGAGTGCATCTATTGTAAACAGTGAATCTAACCGTAATCAAACACGCCTGAAGCAGCCAATCAATCTCCTCAAGTTTGGTTGAAATTACAAAGGAAGATGTGCTGAAGCAGGTTGAAATTTAACTTTACAGGATAGTGAGTTCCCATGAGCAGGGCTGAAGATATGAATACATGGCATGCCTCCAAGATGTCTTATAGTCTTTTGTTCATAAATATTTGTTATTGGTATTTTTTTTTTATTGTTGTGCGACAAGAGATTGTATACTTAAGCAATATGGTACGAGAGGCCGTGCTGTATCCTGAATAAATCACGGCTGAAGGACGTTGTTAGCCCTGCAACCCCTTCAGCCGTGATTTATTCACGATACAGCACGGCCTCAAGTACCTTTTTGCTTAAGGTTACCACACAATAAAAATATTAATATCAAAAATACATTGTAGGATTTCAGCGCGAATCAGACAATTTAAGAGAGTCTATTAGAAGTTAGAACACTTCTACAGACGTACATTCCACAAGAGGCCCATCATAAATCTGACGTTTCATAGCTTGGCGCCAGAACGCCAGCCTGAAGCAGACCTAACTAACCAAGAACTTGCAAAATTAACACAAAGACACTTCTTCATAATCAAATCCTTCAAATAAGGAGATTGTCAAATTTGGAGCAAGTAACCAAGATTAATGGTCAAAGAGATGCACATTTTGAACATCACATGATTAAAGTCATTAGCGATATGGTTGGTTTTCCCCCACACACAGGACACAACGGAAATTCCTTCCCTAAACTTTTGACCTCCCAGCTTAGAGAACAGACCCTCACAGAAGGGCACAGAAAACTGTCTATTGATGTACATATGCGCCTAAAATGTGCTAAAGAACTAAGGAGCAACTCCTCATTTCTATGTATAACTTCCTATCATATATGTAACCCACACATTTGTCTATTATGTTTTAATCACTCATTGTGTATGTCCCTTTTGATAACTATTGAATAGTTTAATGGTTTATATTGATGTTTGATATGTCTGAGTTGGAAATCGCATTCTCAAAATGTTCCTGTAATTCAATTCTTTGCGAAATGTATTATAGTCTTGTTATAGAAATCATGTCCAAATTTATCTCTGCAAAGAGCGGGAATTTGGGATCACGGGACTAATAAGATAACATTGGGATTTATGGTTGGTAGGAGGAACCAGCAGTCCACCGGACTTCGGACATTGTTCTAATTGGTCAAGACACCCTTTTGGGATGTGTCCAAAGGCTGAGTTTAAAACTCAAGGACACCCTCAAATCTCTCTCTTATCTCTTTACTATAAGCTCTCTTACGTCCCTCACGCCGCGTCTCGACGCCGCCTGGCCTGAATGCCAGCCTCCTCATCTAAAGGAAACATGAGGAGATCATCACACTTATCTATTACTTTAATTCTTTTATTTCTTTCCGTTGAGAGTTTCGTGTCTAGTTAAGTTTGTGCAAGCCGCGACCGACCCAAACGCCTTCGCGGACCCGAACTCTAACCAGCGCACAACTCCGCATCATCAGGCAACGCCCAAGAAGACTTCACAAAGGACCACAGAACCAACCAATCAGCAACCTCGGGAAACCCCCTTTCTGGAACAAGCGACGAAAGGAATTCCCTTCACACAAAGGCAACGCAAGTAACTTCCAGGTTCTAACTGAACTGGTGCATTTGATAAAGTTTAATAACCTCTTTGAGAGACTCAATACGAGGGTTAATTAAGTGATTGATGGTTGTTCAGGTCTAAGCAATTGCACATATTGCTCACTTGGGACTTCAGATTTTCATTCCTTTAAACTCATTCTTTCCTCACTTTCTCTTTCTGCAACCTGTGTGAATGCATGTGTTTTATGTTAGTTTAGTTTGTATGTGTTAGGTTTATCCATTAAAATCATATTTTTATTAGAAAAGATAAGTATCTTGTGTTTTGTGCTTACAAATTAATGTCTTAAACTGCTGATTTTGCTACTGTGCTTATATATAGTGTTTTCACTATATTCTGGATAGTAATATCCATTGCAGAGTTTCTGTTAGACGGCTTGTGAATGAATCGCGCGTCGACTCTGAACAGCCGTAAAACAGCGATTCTGTTCAAATTCCCTATTGAATCATATTCGATTCCCTTTGAGCTAAATTATAAATTATTATGTAATTAATCCCTATTACAATCTTACAACATATTAATTTATATATATATTAGGTTGTACGTTTTCATAAAGTAAAATCATTAACTGCCTTCCGCTGTAAAAAGTAGTCCCTAACTGCTAAAGCTTTGTTTACGTTGCTAAGGGTGGTTGCTAAGGAGATTCAATGATACACGAAACCGTTGAGTGAAGCGGTCGTAGCCGTGCCGTATCATGAATACGACACAGCTGCTGACCAATCAGAATTGAGGAATGGAACTAAACCGTTTTATAAATGTATGTATATACCGGTTTGAAGATTTATTCAATATATCTGTTTCACTATGCTATACTTGTCAATATTTTTGTTTGGTTTATAATTAATTTCTTCTACAGGTGTTTTTAGTGTTGTTACTGATGGATTGTTAGCATTCGTGATGGATGGAGATTCAGTCACTCTATGCACTAATGTTGAAACAAAACAAGAAGAAGATATTAAATGGTATTTTTATGACACTAGAATATGTACAGATGTTCGGTGTAATAATGGTACTGAGAGATTCGGAAACAGATTGAAGCTGGATAATCAGACTGGATCTTGAACATCAACACCAAAGACACTGGACTTTATGAATTAAAGATCATCAGCACCCAAAGCAGCAGCGAAAAGACTTTCAGTGTTACTGTTCATGGTGAGTCCTTCAATGCATTTATCGAATTAACCCATTTAACCCTCTGGGCCTCCTCATTAAGGGGTCACACTTGGCTCCCTCGCGGTCAAAAGTGACCGAAGCCTTAAAAAGTAACTTTTTTTTTTCTTCAGGAAAATCAATTAAATATATTTTTGTTCAATATTATTTTGTAATTATTATTTAGAATTTTGAGCATTTTTTATAAATCTATGCAATATATATATATATATACAGTTTAAATGAGCATTTTTTTCCCAGTAGATTTATATTTTATATTATATTTTAAATTAATTATGTTTTTATTATTTTTCAATAAATACAACATTTCACATTAAAATAGAGTAAAAGCATTTAAAATCCATTTTTTAAAGTGAAAATTGCACCATCTAGTGGCATAAAAAATAAAAACTTGTGTAATGCCATGTAAACTCCTGTATCTCGTTATATACATATATACAGGGGCTTTGGCATTCCTATTGTTTTTTATTTTTTTAATTTTTTTTATTATTATTGTTTCTACATTTTATTAGGCTTTGCATTTAGAAATATATTCAGACATTCTAAAAGATAAATTTTGGCAAGGTTTAGATATTTTTTGATTGGATAAATATCAGGTTTTGCATTTTTCTGCTTATTTCTTTGTGTCTGTGTGTGTATCTGTGTGCGTGTGTGTGTCAGTTCTGTACTTTTGTTATTTTAGAGTGTCAGTCCTTGCTTGCTGAACACTTCTTTTCAGCACAGTTGCTCATTTGTAGCTTGTATTACCAAAAGATTATCTGAATTATCACATTTTTTCGTATTTCCCATTCATTTCCTATGTCGGTCATTTTTGACCGCGAAGGAGCCAAGTGTGACTATTTTTTTTTTTTATCCTTTAACATATCCGAATCATGTCAATGATTTTTTTTGTTTGTTTGTTTTGTTTTTTGTACTCACATAGCTAATGCAACAAAAGTCACCAAGTGTCATCTCATTCTGATGAAGCTACGATTTTTAAAAATTCAAAACATAAAATTTTATGAATTTTACCCCCAGAGGGTTAAGAGATGATATCTTTAAACTGTTCAGTTGGAAATAAAACCTTTTTTTTTTCTATCATTTGTTTTTATGATGTGTTTGTTTGAATACGGATTTGGTGTAAAATAGTTTTTAAAAGACCATGAATATCCATAAATATTCTGCCAGTTACAGTAGCTGTTGGATTCTGTTTAAGATGTTCCTGTTGCTGAACAAGATGAAATGAAGAGAAAGTCAGTGAGGGACAATCTGTCACTTTATATTCTGGTGCAATGAAAAACATTATTTCTTTTTTTAAATCAATAGTATATATATTTTTTTCATTATGGATTTTTTTCCATTGTTTCATTGCGTTTCAAAATGAAATGTGAGCTTTGTCTTATCAATCTGTCGCGTTAACCGCAATATCGCATATTGCGTGTTTTATTTTTTCGTAAGGTTTTGCCCTTCTTGCTTTACACCTAATTCATGTGTACTGAATATTAAATTAGTAATGATTTAGTAATGATTAACATAATGTGTGCCATGCTGATTTGTACAGAAGCTCAGTAGATTTGCACTTAACAAGCCTAAACAGACAAAATTACCTCAAAATTACCACAAGGGAAGTTCCTACCGCCACAGCCCTATCAAATGGTGTGGGAAATTTCTAGAAACTTCTCAAACATTTCTGAAAGTTTGCAAAAAATCCTGGAAAGTTTGCAAACCAAATGTTTTTTCCCCCCTGACAGCTCAGTGGTGTGATGCTGTTTTAGCTGCTCTTCTTCAAAACCCACCAGATCCCACAATTTATCAGTTAAACGCCATTCAACTGATGGCTAAAGCATGAAAAGTTTAAGTACTTGGAAAAAGACACTGGTAAAAATAGTTGCTCTTTTATAATAATGACAGACTTGACAGTCTGTATTTACTGTTCCAGATTCAAGTTTGTCTTCAGCTGCTGTATCAGGAATCTGTGCTGCTGCTGCTGTTGCTGTTGTCCTTCTGCTACTGGTGGCTATATCTTTGGTTTATTACAAGCATCACGTAATGAAGAAAAGTGGGTATTAAGTTTAGTGATGGTAAGTTGATTATTTTCTGTGAAATGTTTTTTTCAGACAATTCTTTTCAATAAAAGTTCAACGGGTCAGATCTCTCCTGGTGCGATACTTGTATTTTTATATTGTTTTGTGGAAGTAAGCTTAAAAAGCAGCAATATTACACATACTGCTGAATAAACAAGATGAAAATTATGCATGAAGATATGTTTTTAATGATTAATCTAACACAAATAGTTTGTTTAATTGAGTTTGCTATTGTTGTTCAAACAGACACCAGGACACAGCACAGTAATCAGATAATTACTATCAGCATTGAAACAGTTTGCCTACAAAAAATTAGATCTGAAAGTTGGCAACATGTTTATGTGATTTATGTGGTTTGATTGAGAAAACATCAAACTGCTGTTAATAATATTTAATATTTGTTATCATTTGAAGAAAGTGCAAGGGTGCCAATGTTTTTGGCCACAACTGTATGCTACTCTAGTACAGTAGATGATAATGTAATGTAGGTTCACACCTAATCACATTTATTGAGAAAAAAATGTTTATAATGTGTTTAATATTTCAGAAAAGAAAACCACCACAGCATCAAAAGTTCCTAAAACATCAAAAGAAATACACAATTACAGTTCTTAATTTTTTTTTTGTGTAAGTAAATATTTAGTCCTGTTAATCTTTTTAATTTACTGTGAATCTGTGTTCTTACAGGCAAATGGTGCTATTGATTTGTCACCTACTCAGAGTGACATTCCACTGGTGGATGATGGATGAGAGACGCTGTCTAATCACAATGATGCGCTACTGACAAACACTACCAATGACTTGTCTTCTAATCCCATTGAGATTGAGATTGAGCTTGCTGCTGCCAATGAGGTATAACATTAATCGTTTTCATGGGAGGTGAAGAGAGGATTGTCTTTTCCAATACTCTCTCTATCATAAGACAATATGTCATTGCTCAGAGAAAGTGTGTCATCATCCTAAGGTTTTAAGAGTTCATATCAATACCAAGTGAAATTTTACATCAACACTAGGTTTAACGCCATGGCAAGGACTAACTTGATAACTAATTTGTTTCCTCATAAACAGTTGGTTAAAAAAGTCGGCGAAAGTTCAAGCAAATCATGCTAACTGTTCTGTCGTTGGCTGCACAAAAGAGGTCCCGTTATTTTTTTTAGCAATGACAGAAAAATCTGAAGGCATTTTGTCACTTTGACTGATTACACTGAGGGTGACCTATTGTAATTTGTAGCTGTAATTCCCACCCTCGTCCAGTTGGTGGCAAGTGCGCTCCAGTGTAGCAGCAGAGCACTGAATCCAGAACAAAAACAAAACTGTCACGAATCTTTTGCTATGCGATTGATTACACACAGCCGACTACACAGAAGTTGCAACGATCTATCACGCCACATTAAAGAGCGCCAAAACGGTATTTATTGCTTGAATTTCTTAATAAAATTTACTGAATTTGAAATTTGAGACTTGTTTCATTGCAATTTATTGGATGGGAGGCGCACTATGTAACTTACTAGGGGTGCAACGGTTCTCAGTAAAACATTGAACCGTACGGTTCTCCACACACGGTTCGGTACGCACTAGGACCGCGGTTCAACTTAAATCTGACAACGCATCTGTAAAATGATTTGTTTTAAATAACAACACGTAAAACAAACAGGGTTATGCTAGTGTATGTTTCTGTTGATGGATGCGCATTCTGGCTTCCCAATACAACATGGACAAACCATTGTTGTTCAATGCGAGTGCCGTATACTGAAGTATGAGCATGCAGTGATTCCGTTATCTCCCAAGTGCTGATAGCACGCGTGTGTAGGTAAGACATGAACAGCACACATTGCTATCTTTATATAAATTTAAATACAGCACATGTACCTTACCGTAACGAAACTGTGACTGTAAAACATGATGCAAACCGAACCGTGAGTAAGTTGAACCGTTGCAACCCTATAACTTACCCAGATAGCACATGTACGTCTGCAAGATGTCTGTTAAAGATCTCATGATCTTGAAAGCATCTGCTGTGTACAAACATCTGTCAGACATCTGTTAGATGTTAGTTTTACATCCATTCTAAATCATAAACATCTTAAAGACATCTAATAGATGTCTATTTGATATCTGATAAGAAACATCCAATAGACGTATTGCAGATGAGCAAACTACATCTGGCAGATGTAAATGCAGACGTCAAATAGACGTCTTCGAGATGTATGTGTGCTATCAGGGTACTGTTCATTCATCAACTGAAAACAGAATAGACCAAAAGATCGACTGGGATTTACGAATTGATATTGGTCATTGGTCACTGCGTGGTGTTGAACATCTTTTCTCATCTGTTTTCTAGTGTGGTGTTGAACAAAAATTATCCGTTCTCTTCTAAATGAATAAGCCTATATCGTGCTGTAGGTTCATAATGAAAACTGAAACGGTGCACAAAAATAAAAGCAATTTTAATTGTGCAGGTCTTAGAAAGTCTTAAATTTGAGCTTAAGAGAGACCCTGGATAAAATCATTGTTAGACCTGCCTGAAGAACTTTCACTTGTATGTTTGTTGTATTTTTTTTTCTATTGGTTGTAATTGTTTTATTGGTTATTAATTGTTATTTTATCACTTGACTTTGCTTGACTTGATAACTCATTTGACAACATTTGTTAATGACAAAATAACTTTGTATAAATTAGGTTATCTGCTTTTTCTAAAATATCTAAATTGGAATTGAGCCATGCTTGAAGGTTTAGCTTTGCCAAATGAAGTTGACTGAGATACTAAAATGCACCAGACTGACTTGCATTCAAGTTTAAACAGACAAAACAATTCTTACTTGGATACAGTTCAGACTCTATGCCCTAAATGCTGTGACAATTTTTCTTTGTGGTATCAAATATTGATGCTTTTTATTTTATTGTATCGAGTATTGTGGCAAGAACTACACTGTAAAAGTTATGAATGCTTTGACATACCAGTTATTTTGTTCCATTTAGACATTTACTTATAGCTACTAGCTATGACTGTTTACATGCTAATATGTCGCACAGACAGGTGCACGGCTGCAGAAGAACAGGTATTCAGGTTTTGAATTGAGTCTGTACTACTAATGCTGTACGTGTTTTAAATTAATACTGATGTTAATTTGAAAGACTGACATTGTTGTTAATGTACCAAGTGTGCCTAATGGCAGCTAACCATTTTTATACTAGAACACTAAAGGAGAGTTAACCAACTTAAAAAAAATTACTTCATAATACTTGAAACATTTCAATGGGTGTCTTTACTATACATGTTCCATGACTGTATGCACAAATTATATGGGTTATTTTATGTGTTTGAAGGCCGTTGAATCTGTAAATTTGTTTTTTAATGTTTTTGTATTTTTGTACTTTTTTATTCATTTTAGACAACTTGAAAAATGTGTGATTCTCCATTAAATTGCAATAAACATTCAATTGCTATTCAACTAATTGACTCTTAACAGCTGGAATCTGCTGTTTGTCTTTTTTTGGGGGAGTTTGTATTCAGAAATAACTGAACTTACTTACACTGAGTTATAAGATAAATCGTTGTGTGTCTCTGTGCATTCTGTAATCAGTTTTCATCTTTAAATTTTTGAATTTTTGAATTTGTAAATCCCTGGTTTTGACACTAGAGGACGTTCCAGCGGTGTATAATGCAGTGCTTGTACACACACTTTAAATTAAATGTTGGACAATTTATAAAAAAAATATTTTATATATTTGATGCTGTATTTACAAACACAATTCCATGGGAAACAACCAGTAGTTAACATTAATAATAACCCTAATATAAGCATAAACTGAGCAAAAAGAAAAACATAGATGATTTGGTCTTTCTGTCCTTACACTTCTATGCTAATCAGTGATTGTGTTGCAAGTAAAGCCAAAATCATAAATGCAGTGCCTTGCAAAAGTTTTATTTTTTTTTCTTCACATTTTATGTTGCTGCCTTATGTTAAACTGCTTTAAATTAAAATTTTCCCACATTTTTACCCACATCAATCTACAGTACCATAATGGCAAAGCAAAAACGGAGTCTTAACATTTTTGCAAATTTATTACAAATAGCTTCAATGCCCAGCTGAAAAAAAAAAAACCAGCTAAAACCATCCTGCTGCATACCTGTCAAGTTTTGGATTTGAAAATAAGGGAAATTTTCCGGCACCCGCCACGAGCAGTCCCACCACCCCAACCAAGCTCCAGTATCCCTTACGTTTTAAGACAGGTGACAAGAAAGCTAAAATCACCACTTGTCAACCACTTATAAACTACAATTGGCTGCTCTACTTCCTGAACTTCAGGCAGGTGCACCACCCTGCTCTTCTTCAGAGAAATACATTTGTTGTCCCATTGATCGCGGTATTTACACAAGGGTTTTGGTTTTTTGGCAGGAGTGCCTTTCTTCTCTGTCCTGGCGTCCATCATCTGTCTGTTTTTTCTTCTTTTTTTCCTGCGTCGTCACTCATCAACTCATCATCTGACCTCATACACTAACCTCGCGACAACTGCCACCTGCAGTAGCCTATTAAAGGTACTGAGGCTAGTGACAGAGCTCAGAATTTTTTTACTCAACCTAATGTAATTCCAAACCCATAAGACTTTCTTTCATCTTCATTTCCGTCCATTTAATGAACATTTTCAAGCTTCAAGAATTATATAAAGTCATAAAAGTAATCGATATGAATCGAGCAGTCTTTTGAAGAGACACAATCCCTTTATATGACAAACTGATTTAATTTAACGTTTATTCATATATCAACACTAAAAATCATACATAAAATATGGTAAACGGAAGCTCAAATCTGAATAGTTGATGGAGGAGATGTGGTTTTGGAGTGATTATGCAGGAAGGGTGAAAATGTATGCTTTCAATACTAGCTTTAGGTTTTCTGTTTTTATATCATATCATCCATGTACATTTGCTGCCATTGTTGTTGTAATTCTTACCAGTGCTAGAACTCAACCACAGACTTTGAATCTGAGGGTGTCACTTAAAGTCACTTAAAACTCCCCAGTGCCCTCCAGTTGGCCAAAGCATATATGTATGACACCAGGCCATACACAACCGGATTGCATGCGCTCCAGGATAAATACGGTCAACCACGTCAACTGGTCCGATCCGAACTAGGTGTCATTTTGAATGCACCAGCAGTCAAGTTCGGTGATGCAGAAGCTTTCGATTCCTTTTCCCTATCTATCCAAACACTAGTAGGGATGCTCAGAACTTTGGAGGGCCCAAATGGATACGAGCTGCGCTGTGGCTCTTATGTTGATAGATTGTTAAGCAAGATGCCACCATCATATCGTGATGGGTTCACTGAGTACTGTTTCAATCGCGGTATTCTACAAACTGGCACTGACCGCATTTATACATTACCTGATCTGTCTGCATGGCTGCAGATGAAGTCACAAGCGAAGTGATACCGCTAGATCCACAAAGAAAGATCAGCAAAGGCATTCTCATCCAAAAGAGTGATCAACATCCATCTTGTATTCAGCTGACACCAGTTCAATCTTGCAGGGCCAGACGAAATCTAAGACCCACTCTAAGATTCAATCAAGAGAAAGCTGTGGAAACATATGCAGTGCTGGACGATGGTTCAGAGCGTAGCATTGTCCTGTCACAAGCTGTAGATCAGTTGAATCTCTCATCCGAACCTGAAACACTCACTCTACGCACAATCCATCAAGATGCAGTTAATCTGCACGGAGCCACTGTTTCCATTCATATGTAACCCTTGCATAGACCATGCAGGAAATATTTGATTCCTCATGCTTTCACCGCAGATAACCTGAGACTTTCTGAACATTCCTACCCTGTGTCTGCTCTTCAGCGCAAGTATGAGCATCTCAGATCCTTGCCATTACCCTTGATTGACCAAGCGCAACCTCTATTGCTCATCGGGTCTGACATGCCTCACCTGCTTTCGCCTGTTCAGCCAGTGTGTGCGGGACCTGTGAATGGACCGATTGCCGTCCGTACCAGACTTGGTTGGTCCCTCCAAGGTCCCACTGGGCTCAGTCAAAACATTCTTCCGACCCCACAGTGTCTCCACATAACCACAACCACACAGAATATTGAGTTATTCAAGAATGTGTAACGCCTCTGGCAAATTGATACCCTGCACTATGTGAATGAGAAAACAGCCACTCGTTCCAAACAGGACCAGTATGCCCTTACTCTTCTCCAGACACATACCACAAGGGTAGATGTCAGTGGAGTTAAGCGATACGCTACTCCCATGCTCAGACGGCCCAATGCTGGACTTCTTAAAGCCCCAAAAGAAGCATTAATATCAAACCTACGAAAGACTGAGCGTAAACACGCTAAAGACCCTAGGCGAGCAGAATCTTACTGTTCTGAAATGAGGAAACTGCAAGAAGCTGGATACGTGGCAGAGATATCAAAAGAAGAGGCTGAGCAATCCCCAGAGTCGTGGTACATCCCTCACCATATGGTGACACATAACAATAAGGACAGAATTGTTTTAACTGTTCTTATTCATACCAAGGCCACGCTTTAAATGACATCCTACTGCCTGGTCCTATCCTTGGTCCGTCGTTACTTGGTGTCTTACTGAGGTTCCGTGAGCATCCTGTAGCCATCAGCGGAGATGTGAAGGGAATTTTCCACCAAGTTCGCCTCTTGCCAAGTGATAAGTCCATCGTACGTTTTCTGTGGAGAGAAATGCAGACGACAGAACCACCTAAGATCAACGAATAGCAAGTGTTACCATTCGGCACAACGTGCAGCCCATGCTGTACCATATATGCACTCCAGGAAATAGCTCAGAACCACCCGCAAGTGAACCTGGAGCTGGTGAGAACAGTGAAAAGTTCCTTTTATGTAGACAACTGTTTCCATAGCCTTCAAACTGTTGCTGAAGCTAGAGCATTGGTAGATGACCTACGGCAGCTTTTGCTCACCGGGGGGTGAGCTCCATCAATGGGCCAGCAACAGACCCGAGGTTATCCAGCATCTCCCCTCTGAAGCAAGATCACAGAATAGTGAACTTTGGCTATCAAAGAAGAGCACTGATCTCCTGGAAGGTACACTTGGGCTACTGTGGAACTGCCTCACAGACTCATTCGGCTACAAACCCAGCCAATTCGGAAGCCTTGAACCCACTCTGCGTAATGTCTACAGAGTTTTGGCATCTTAATACGATCCCCTGGGTTATCTAATCCCATTTACTACACGAGACAAAGCCAGATGGCAAGAATGGCAAAGAAAGCTCCAAAGTTTGAATCAGATCCCAATTCCAAGGTGTTACACTCCATTTGAATGGAATGTGCAAATCCTCAATCGGGATTTGCATATATTCTGCGATTCATCCGAGAGGGCCTATGGCTCAGTGGCCTATATGCGCACAGAAAGCAATGAAGGACACGTAAATGTCTCATTTGTGTTAGCACGTTCACGAGTGGCACCTCGGAAGCAGATGACGATCCCTCGGCTGGAACTGAGTGCGGCACTTACTGGAGCGCAGGTGGCTAATATCCTTCAAACAGAACTAACTGTAGACATCAATCAGGTCATTCTCTGGTCAGACTCAGCTACTGACCTCCAATGTCTTAAATCTGATTCATGCAGATACAAAGTCTTTGTTGGAACACGGGTGGCCGAAATTCAGTCACTCACCAATGTTGATTCCTGGAGGTATGTTGATTCAGTGAACAAGCCTGCTGATATCGTAACACGAGGCCAGTCGTTAAATAATTTAACGTCGCCATGCTGCTGGAGTAATGGACCAAAGTTCCTGCATCAGCCAGAGTCATATTGGCCCCCTTTGCCAACAGATGAACCCGAACCAGAGGCAGAACTAAAAGAATCAGCAATATGCCTGCAGGTGTGGACTAGTCCAGACATTCCCCTTCCTGATGTCAACCAATTTAGTGCCTAGACTGAGCTACTAAAGGCTACAGTGACCTCTCTTCACGGGGCGGCTACACTGAACACCCAGTCAATAGACGATTCAGAGAGTTACATCTCAGCGGACAAGCTCCTCCTACAAAGAGCTCAGAAGGATTCCTTTCCTGAAGAGTTTAAGGCTCTTGCCTTTGAGCGACCATTACCACCCAACAACAGATTAGCATCCTTGTCACCGGAGTACGATAAAGCCAGTGGACTTCTCAGGGTCGGAGGGAGACTAAGACATGCTAAGCATATGAAATTGGATACAGTACACCCAGTTGTGCTTGATCCGCAACACAACCTAACCAAGCTTCTGATTAAGGCCTGTGATTCCTCCCTTTTACATCCTGGGCCAGAATGAGTCTTTGCTGAGCTAAGAAGATGATACTGGGTTCTGAGAGGAAGGGAAGCTATCAAGAAGCACCAATACCGGTGTATGGACTGCCAGAAATGGCGCGCTAAACCTGGTATACTCAAAATGGCCGATCTTCCACCAGCCTGTCTATGTCTGTACAAACCCCCTTCTATTCCACTGGAATGGATTGTTTTGGTCCATTCACAGTGAAGATTGGCTGGCGTACAGAGAAAAGATGGGGCATAGTTTTCAAGTGTCTAACCACACGTTGTGTTCATCTCAATCTCTTATAGAGCCTTGATACAGATACATTCTTAATGTCTCTCCGCAGATTCATAGGGCGAAGAGGGAAACCTTTCGAGCTCCTTTGCGACAACGGTACCAATTTTGTTGGAGGAGACAAAGAGATGAGAGCAGCCTATGATGCCATGGTACCTCAGCTAAGGGACCAACTTGCAGAACAGCAGATTTCATTCAGATTCATTCCACCTGGAGCCCCTCAAAAGACGCTACATGTGAACGGCCCCTAAGTCAGTAAAGCAGGCTCTAAAGGTAGTCCTGAAAGATCAAACAGTGACCGAAACTGTACTGCGCACAGTACTCATTGAGGTAAAGGGCATCCTTAATGCCAAGCCTTTGGGATACGTGTCCTCGGACATGTCAGACCTGGACCTAGTTACGCCTAGCATCCTCCTAATGGGCCGACACGATTCCTCACTCCCACAAGTGCTCTATGATTCAAGTAATCTTTTGGGAAACAAGAAGATGGAGACATAGCCAATTACTTGCTGACCATTTCTGGTCTAGAATCATCCAATACTATCTCCCGAATCTACAAGAAAGACAGAAGTGGCGTAAAGATGGAGGAGAAATTGGTCCAGACCAGGTTGTACTGCTAGTGAACCCACAACTTCCACGAGCATGTTGGCTAGTAGGAAAGGTGACTAATACTATTCCCGGTCTCGATGGGTGCACCAGAACAGTTGAAGTTAGGGTGCACAATCGCATATGTGAGACCTGTGTCCCGTCTAGTCCCACTCCCTAAATTATCTGATGATGACCCTTAGTAAGCCTACTACTTAACTAGGTTTCTCACAATTTCAAATGTCCTTACATACATTTGGGGGCGGCTATGTGAGAAAGCCCAACCACGCCCCCGTGTGGCACATAGCATACACAGCAGAGTTAGGAGCGGACATTTTGACTCGACAGCAGCAGGTTCCAAATTAGGCTGGCTGGACTGTTATTCGCTCTTGTATATGTTCTTTCCAGTGCGTAAATGATTACGGGTGCGTTTCTCGCATACATTTTATGTTTGTACTTGATACTATTGTTTCGGATTGTCAATATTCGCCCGTAGATGTAACGCAATTTAAACTGCGTCTCAAATGAAAGTAATGTTGAGAGTGAAACTAAACGTTTTTTTTTTTCTGGAATTTGAGGTTACGATATAAGTGTATTTCTAAATACGAATTATGTTTTTTTTTACTAATTACATATCACCTGCTTTGTTCCCATATTGTTTGAAATGTTACATTTAATAACATTGCATGATCCCCATTTGTGATATTGAGCATACGCAACGATCGTGCAATCTGCTTGTCCTTTGTTTACTTAATTATTTACAAATATAACTAGCACGCAGTTACTTCATGCATGCTAATATATATTGCCTTGTAACAATATGTTTGTGTTTTACTGATATAATTTTACAACTGTTTTATTTGTATCTCTTCTGTTTATTATAGACCACACTTTGTGGAAAGTAACATATACAACCGTCTTTGATTAAACAAGTGGAACTGGGATTCCCTCTCGTGTTTCTCTTACCGGAAACACACACCCCCATCTTGACTGCACTACTTCTGAACTCACTGAGCGTCCCATACGCTCGTATTAACACCCTTTTACTAATAGTAGAATGATCATTGCTAAATGCATACAAATGTAAAAGACAACAAAACTGGATGCAAGGACAGCTTTTCCGCCAGACACTTGCACACTGAGTCCGAATTTTTTTGTAAGCATATTTTTTTGTAGTCGGCATTCGAAAAATTTGTCACGCACCGAAATATTGCACACTAGTCATGAGGTAAGGAATCTGTTGCAAAAATAAATAAATAAAAAGACAGATAAAAAAAATAGCGCAAAATGAAATCTTCGCAATGAGGATGATTTTGTTGTCCACTTTCTTCTTAAAAAGAGAAAAAAAAAGGAAATTGGGTCCATCCAATTATAAGATATAGAGAGCAAGGAGAGAATACTTTTTGTGCGCACCTTCTCAAAGAATCTCCGGGATTATCCCAGCAATTTAAAGTTTACTTAAGAATGTTTGTATTTGCCAGAATTACTGGAGCCACATATTTTAAAGAAGACCACTAATTTCTGTGAATTCAAGTGTTCAATTAACTTTACAGTGCTTTGTGCTGCAAGACCAAGTGGATGAACTTGTCAGACGCAATTCTGGATTTTGGCGTTTTCTTGTAGTGGCTCTAAATTGTCAAAACACCTCTCAAAATGCTTGCTACGGACGCAAAAAATGCAGAAAATTGAACCCGATCCGATTTTTTATGACGTTCAGGAGGCAGTATGTAAACGTGATTGACGCAACGCGAGGTCATATTTATTTTTTAACCCTTAGAAAAATTCTGACAATGACCTTTCAAAAGACAAATTTGGAGATTAACCTCCAAAAGCAAAAAAAAAAAAAAAAAAAAAAAAAAAAAAATGCGTTCCTATATGTGCAAATAAATGCAGTGTGTTTATAAAAAGTTTACATTCTGAGGCAGATATGAGGCAATAGCCAATTTTGGATAGTTTGGGATTTGGTCTTATTGGAGTCCTCACTCCTAACATTTCACATGTTTAGGAACTAGTTTTAGCGCTAAAATGCTTTGTGAAATACTCTTAGAGCAAAAATGTAGGAGTCCTAAATTTAAGACTGATCCATTATTTTTAAGATTTTCTCCTAAATCATGGCGTTAGGAGCTACTTTTTGCTTAAAGATGTGAATACGGACCCAGATCTTTAGGTGGCGGTAATGCACCCTTTTCGTAAACAGAAGAAGAAGAAGAAGAAGCAGAAGAAGAAGAAGAAGATGCTTCACGCTCTCTCTTTCGGTTTTTCCCCATTCTAGGCCGGGATTGCCACAATCCGCATATGTGATGTGCTACGGTTTTTGCCGGATGACTGCTTTTTTGCTACAATTCGTACCTGAGAATGCACTAGACTAGAGGACAGACATCACTAAGATGAATAAACAGCATTTACGAGGAAATATCTTACTATTTAATGAATCTACAGCCTGCTGTTCGCTAATCTTTAAGATGTTTCACATTAAACAATGCTTCGTTTGGAACTACTAACCTTGATAAAATGTTATTTTTAAGAGAAGGCAGCTTATAGGGAATGTTACAACAGGTAGGACTCCTTGAATGTTGTGTATTGTATTTAATGTATTGTCAATCGATGTTTCCTTCGTTTATTTTTCAGATTTTAACTGAAATTATACTTGAATTGTAATCACTGTTATAGCTGCCATGTGCTGTAAGTTGATATAATGCATTTCAATAAATAAAGGACATGAATAATATCACTGATTCTTGAAAATTTGGCAAAAACATGTCCCAACAAGAAAAGTGCTCATTCTGTTGGAAATGAAGAACATTTTCATAAATCAAAAGAATCAAGATTATAATCAGAGGGTCAGTTGCACATATGTAAGGTTCTTTTATAGTTTTCTTTTAATTTTGTATTAATTTAATTATCAAATCTGGCCCATTGCCTACAAAATCACTTGTCCTCAGATAGGAGATAATCATTTCAGCTTGATTAAAAAAGCAAAAAGTAATCATTTAATTGAATAATAATTTGACTATATGAAAGAGTACATTTAATGTGTATCACAAATTACAAACACTGTGTTTGAATAATATTTACAATTATTTTTGGTTGCACAAAATGTGTCCCACATATGCGTCACCACCGTCAGATATTTATAAAAAGCAATAAAATCAGGCAACTACAAGGTCAACTGCATTCCTGAGGACCACATTATCAAATCTTCAGCTCTACTGTCTGCTTCAAGATCAGCCAAGCTCCTGTAAATTTGCTATTTTCTCTTAAAATTGTTCATATTTTTGGACACTGCTACTGTGGCAACCATAACATGTCAACACCGTCTCTTTTGTATAAATAATATTAGATTTGATTATGACATAAATGTATACTTTTTAAAAACAAGTCTGAAGTAGCTAGCAACAGAGAGAAAACAAGATGGCTAATTTGAACAACTAATGCATATCATGGGAAATAGTAGGTTTTTGTCACCACCGTCAGATGTCACCACCGTCAGGTTTTCTGTCTGACGATGTTGAAATATTTGAAAAATGTTTTATCAGAGTGCTCAGGATTGTTATTTGTTGGACCAAATAGTTAAATAAAGTTGTTAAACAAGAAGCCGTTGACTTGAGTGGTATACAATTTGGAATTTTATGTTGTAATGAGGCCACTGTCACCACCGTCAGATTGGTGTCACCACCGTCAGAGGGAGTTTTAATTCTTTTAAATAAATATGCATAGGGGCCTACAATATATTTTGTCAGAGCTGCTGAGTTATTAAAGTAATAGTCTCTTTTAATACAAAAATACATTTGTTAAATAAAAAACATTTTTTGTTTGATTTAAGCAAAAAGTAAACGTTGTAAAACACTAAAAAGTAAAACGCCTATTTTATGAAAAAAATACAAAATGGGGAGGTGACACCAGTACATTGCTGAAAAGCTAAGACCTTGGTCTATAATAATATACATTCAGATGGTGTAATTAAACACATTTTTTTTTTTTGAAAATTAAAACCTGTTTTATCCAAATTCTCAAGAATCACTGATATGAAGTGTTGTATGTTGTTTGATGAAAATAAAATGCGCTTTCTAAAGCTTCAACACATAGACTTGAGTTGCTAGACTAAGCACTACTGGGGCACAGGCCCCCATCAGTTTTTACATGTAGTTTAATGTTTTTATTTTGGGATTATCAACGTAAATTATAACTCAAATTGGAGATCTTACTGGGGGACCGCATATTTTTACCTGGGCACGTGCCCCAGTAGGGTCTAGCAACGCCCCTGCTTGAAATGCCAAGACTGCTGTGCCTGTAACCAATAATTTGCGCTCTTTGGGTGGGGTCAGATAAAGCCCGCGCAGTGTTGACCTATAAAGCGGTAAATCACCATAACACTAAAGGATGAAGTAGAAGAAGTATAGAAAAGGCTAATTAAAACAGTAAAATAATTACATGTGTATGCAAAATACGAAGAAAAAAAATCAAGGGGAAATTAATCTGAATCTGCTGTCATATCTTTATGAAAAATGGAGCGGTTTACTTTGATGCCGGTGTTTTTTCCTTTACTTGCAAATGGTAAGACATTTTATGTTACGATTTGAAGTCAATTAAAACGAACGATGAACAATACGAAATTACCTCACAGGTGTTCGTGAGCCACTGCATCATAAATGTTTAAATATTTTCTATCCATACATAAACTGATCACTATACAGTGACTGTAATTTGGGTTGCTAGATTATTTGTCTGTATGTTTCATTATGAATCCAGACATATGTATCTCTACTCACAATCTTTATGATCTGTAGAAAAAAAAAATCACAGCACTTTCCTGTTGTATAATTTTATTTTGCTCATAATTAACTGTTCATTTCTTCAGTCACTGTTGGTACAGATGGATTATCAGCCTTTGTCATTATGGATGATTCAGTCACTCTACACACTGGTGTTAAAACAAGCCAACAAGAAGATATAAAATGGTATTTTAATGACATTCGTATCGCTCAAATCACTGGAGACCTCAGTTTTATCTGTTCAGATGTTCAGTGTAATGAAGGTACTGAGAGATTAAGAGACAGGCTAAAGCTGGACAATCAGACTGGATCTCTGACCATCATGAACATCAACACCACAGACACTGGACTTTATGAATTAAAGATCATCAGCATCAGAAGCAGCAGTGAAAAGACTTTCAGTGTTACTGTTCATGGTGGGTCATTTAATACATTCATTGAATAAAGCCACAAAAATACATTATTAATCAGTTCAGTTTGATTTAAAACATGATTTTTCCCCAATCATATGAGGTGTTAGAATGAGGATTTGAAATAAAATAATTTTATAAAATCTGCACAAAAGAGACATAAATGTTGCTTTTTAAAGAGCATGACTATCTATATTCTTTCAGTCAGCTGTTGGATTGTCTTTCAGATGTCCCTGCTGCTGAATGGGATGAAATGAAGACAAAGTTAGTGAATGAGGGAGAATCTGTCACTTTAGAACCTGGTGTAATTAAAAACCCAAATGATTTGAAGATGTGGCATTTTAATGACTTCTGCATTGCTGAAATCAGTAAAGAGCCTGTAAAGATCTGTACCGATATTCAGTGTAAAGATGGTGATGAGAGGTTCAGAAACAGACTGAAGATAGATCCTCAGACTGGATCTCTGACCATCACAAACACCACAATCACAGACTCTGGAGTTTATCAGCTACAGATTAGCAGCAGCAGATTCAGCATTATTAGGAAATTCAGTGTTACAGTCACCGGTGAGTATTATTTAGTTCAGTTCCCTTTAAATGATTCTATGTGGGGTTTTTTTTTTTTGGGGGGGGGGGGGGGGGGGGGATTTCCCATTGTTTCATATTTTTTTTTAAAACATGAGCTTTGACTCATCAAATGGTGTGGAGCATTTCTGAAAACTTTTCAAAGATTCCTGGAAAGTTTTCAAACCATTTTTTTTATTATTATTCCCCTGACAGCTCAGCTCAACTGATGACTAAAGCATGAAAAGTGCAAGTACTTGAAAAAGGCATTGGTAAAAATAGTTATAATAATGACTGTCTGTATTTACTGTTCCAGATTCAAGTTTGTCTTCAGCTGCTGTATCAGGAATCTGTGCTGCTGCTGCTGTTGTCCTTCTGCTTCTGATGGCTATATCATTGGTTTATTACAAGCATCAAGTAAGGAGGAAAGGTAAGAATTAAATTTAGTGATGGAAAGTCTGATTATTTTCTGTTAAATGATTCTGCCCTGATCCGATACTTGTATTTTCGTATTGTTAGGTGGAAATAAGGTTAAAAAGCAGCACTATTACACATAAATTAACAAGATGGAAATTATGTGTAAAGATATTTTCTTAAAGATTACTCTAACAAAAATACTGTGTTTAATTGAGTTTGCTATTGTTGTTCAAACAGGCACCTGGATGCAGCACAGTGATCAGGTAATTACCGTCAGCATTCAATCATCAGAATCAGATCTGCAAGTTGGCAGTGTAACATGTTTATGTGATTTATGTGGTTTGATTCAGAAAACAATACACTGCTGTTAATAAAATTTTATATTTGTTATCATTTGATGAAAGCCAATGTTTTTGGCCACAACTGTATGCTACTTTAGTACAGTAGATGACAATGTAATGTAGGTTATCATATTTATTGAGAAACATGTTTATAATGTATTTAATATTTCGGAAAAGAAAACCCCCACAACATCAAAAGAAATACACCATTTCAGTTCCTAGTCTATTTTTTGTGCAAGTGAATCATTATTCCTGTTCATGTCCTTTACCTTCACCTTCTGTCAATCTGTGTTCTTACAGGTGCATGGTGCTATTGATTTGTCACCTACTCAGAGTGACATTCCACTGGTGGATGGCAGTGAGACGCCCTCTAATCGCAATGATGCGCTACTGACGAACACTACCAATGACTTGTCCTCTAATCACATTGAGATTGACCCTGCTGCTGCCAATGAGGTATAACATTATTAATTTTTACGGGAAGTGAAGAGAGGATGAAAAATGAAAGGATCTCTTTATCATATGATAATCTCTCATTGCTCAGAGAAATCGTGTCATCATAATAAGATTTCAAGAGTTGATATCAATACCAAGT
The DNA here is from genome assembly GCF_049309525.1 of Garra rufa. Classification (NCBI taxonomy): domain Eukaryota; kingdom Metazoa; phylum Chordata; class Actinopteri; order Cypriniformes; family Cyprinidae; genus Garra; species Garra rufa. The sequence continues at coordinate 16,271,489 of NC_133367.1, read as the reverse complement.
GAAGTTTCACATCAACACTAGGTTCAACACCATGGCAAGGATTATTTTGATATCTATTTGATAACTACTTTGTATCCTCATAAACAGTCGGTTATGTCTTAAAGGTGACATATTATGAAAATCTGCCTTTTTCCCCATATGTTTAACAGTTATAATCAGGTCCCTGGTGCATCTACCAACCCAGAAAATGTGATTTTTACTCTTAGTAAGCCTTTCTCTACTAGCTTGATGAAAAACAAGCCACTCAGATTTCACTCCACCTGTGACTTAGAAAGGGGATCTTATTTTAATATTACCGAGCTAAATTAAGAAATGATTATAGCAATTAATACATTGTTAAATGATTATATAATAGGGATGCTTGACTGTCTATGTGCGATGTAGACAGCATTCGAAAGTTTGTGTTCATGAATAAATATTACATGATGTACATCAAATAAAATAGGCCAACAAGAAACATTTTTATCCATCCCTCTGTTAACTGATGGTCTTTTTCTGTATTTTTATTATTATTATTAGCCTAATACTATTGGTTATATTTTAATTTTCATGTATTCGCCCTCCCCCCCAATTTAATGTATGTACTTGCGTTCCATAAATTATACTGTAAATGCTTGACATATGCTATATGACTATAATTTTAATGGGAATGCAGTTTAAAGGTATTTAACAAAAAAATATTTAGTTTCCTATAATTATTAGACTAGCCTATATAAATACTCAGCGTTCCACTGCAGAATGAATCATTCACAT
>NC_133367.1:16248235-16270236 GCF_049309525.1 Garra rufa | reverse complement strand
GTCACGTGTGTTTCAGTATGCGTGTAGTAAAAGCTCGTCTCCGCCATGCATACGTACAGCTAGGCAAACGGAACATATCGGATTCATATTAAAACGGTCTTTTTGCATTTCAGTTTTCACTTACACTAGTCCATATCGCGATGTGAATTAAGTGACTGACCAACATTTGATTTATGAATCCAAAAAACGACGAATTTACGTGGCATTTCCCTATAGTAGATTCGGTTTTTATGAATGGAGGACGACGCGACCCCGTCTGTGTTTTGGTGGAGGAGACTTAAACGCGCGACCATATTCTATAGTCTTCGGTATACATCCGCGTTAAACTATCAAGGTGAAAGTCATCATAGCTTGCGTAGTTTAGACCCAGCTCCACTGTAAAAAATGATTGTGCCAATTAGTTATCACAACTTAACATTTTGAGTTAAGTTAACTTATCCGGATTTAACTTGTTGAGATAACTCAAAAATCTAAGTTGTTCTTGGTTGAACTTATTAGACTTAAAAGAATGAGTCAAATGAACTTATATATGTCAGTTAACGTAACTGCTTCAAACATCCGAGCTTTAAATAGTACAAATATGTGCAAATGAAAACTTATTAACATTTTATGATATCAATACATTTTAAAATTGTATTTGTATGCAATCAACTATTTTTTAATTTATTATGTTATTATTTTTATGTATTTCTACACTGTAAAAAATGATTCTAAGTTGTAGTCAGGTTGACAAGTGAAATCATGTCCTGTCAACTTGCAGTGTCTCACTACACAATAGGGTGAGTTATAACAACCTCAACTTGAAGATAAATTGAAAACTTTAAATAACATGTTTATACAACAACAAAACATAGGTTCTATTAAGAGAGGTGGGACATTCAATCACAAGCAAGTCTCAAGTCATATCCCAAGTCCTCAAAGAGTTAATGAGATAGTTAAGTGACTAATTAAATGATGATTGTGCATTAGTGATGAACACCTGCTGTTACTAAGAATTAAAGAGGATCATATGTTGATGTTTTATTGGTTGAAATGGTGCTACCATCATAGAGATCTGTCTCTGCTTTAGTTGGGCTATTGACCCTTGACTTGTTGCATTAGATCTTTCTGTGTAGAAACGCATGTTGTGTTCTGAAACAGAGAGACTAGTGCCGAATAGTGAGGAGAATTTAGCTGCTACACGTTTTTTCTTTCTTTATGTTTTGCATAATCAACCCTGTGAAACTACTTTCACATAAAGGAAGTGCTGCTCAAACTGTTATTGTATATAACTTTTAAATCTACAAAATGAATTTGTTGTCCAGTACTATTTAGACACTCACAGACATCAAGAACCAGCATATGAATCTCAAAAATGGTGACAATCAACAAAATGCTTCATGCTGCAATGTATGTTGGGTAACACCATAGTAAAAACTCCCATAATGCAGTGTAGTCTGAAAAATTATTGTTACCACTGTTGAGGATTGTATGGTACGTGTTCATGTCTAAAATCCTGAGCTGAAACACTTCTTCTTTTTTTCTCAAAATTGAAGCATTTCAGTTGCATTTGTTTAATAAGACCTTTTTATATTTCTGTAATAGCTGAACGTCTATTAAAAAAACAAAGTGAGGCAACTGTATAATGTTCATTTATCAGGAGTTATTCGTAGAAAGCGTAATAATCTGTTACTTCAAGGTTTGATTCAGCAGTGCACAAATGTCTACTGTGAATCAATATTGCAACTGCTTAGAAACAGATTACTTTGAATTAGAAAACGAGACCAACTAAAGCAAGCCTTAACCACGATTGTGGTGGCATAATTTTTTTTATTTTTTTTTAAGTCACCATTGTTGAGATTCATATGCTGATTCTGTGTAAGTCTGGTTGACATCTTAAACAGTTTTTTTTCCCATGAATTTTGTAAAGTTCTTTATATTATCTGACTGTCTCAAGGCCTTACTTGCTTGGTTTTACAGTGTAGTATTTCTATATCTTTGTAAAAGACTTCTTTGTATATGTTTAAGAAAAAATGCTTAAAATTGTAAGTTTGCAGTTGTATTGATTTAATGAAAAAGCTGGTTCCAGATAGATATCCAAAACTTTAAGTCAAAGTGATGAAGTCCAGTAAACTCAAATAGTTAAGTTACGATGTTGAGGAAAATTTCAATTTTGTGTCAGTTAAACTTGGTTCACGGTTGTGAAAACATGAAAAATTAAGTTCAACCAATATGTTTTTTAGTTGACTTAACTAAAAAAGTGAAATGCTTGTTAATTAATACAGTGTGTTGCCTCAATTTACTGCGTCTTTTAAACAACTACATATAAGTTAAGTGAACTTAACACATAGTGTTTGCTCAACTTAACTGAGTCAAAGCAACAAGATGACTTAACTAAGTCAAGTTGTGTCAACAAATCATTTTTTACAGTGCCCAACCCAAATTTGAGAATAGATTAACGGCGATATTTTTTTTATCGCGCGATAAGAGTTTCACGTTAACGCAGCACGTTAACGCCGATAACGGCCCACCACTAATATATATATATATATGTATATATGGCAGGTCTATTAATTAGTTGAAATATAAAATATATGTTAAATTCAACCTTTTAACTGCATTCCAGTAAAAATCCCAGCCATATAGCTTTATTGGCATGTCAAAAATGTACAGTATCATTTACATTCAAAACGTTAAGAGATGAAGGGGAAAACAAATATAAACGAATTATACAAATATTACGGAAAAAAAGAGGATCATTTGCAATACTGTGGGATGCATAAACTGTGTCTTGTAGGGCTATTTTATTTGATGTACTTTATATAATATTTCTTCATGATAAACATCTTTTGAATGCTGTCTATATTGCGCATTTGCGCAGTCAACATCTTACAGGAAAAAAAATAGCTTAAAGGTAAAATGCCTATACAACTTGTTGGAAATGATTGTTTGTTTATCTCTGCTGTGAACTGACCACAGCATATCAAAAAATTCAGGAGTCAGCTGTCCACGTTGGTCCTTAAGATACCAATACAAAAACACACTCTGCAAAATATTGTCTAAATATTGTTATTGATAAATCTCAGAAAATTATCAAGAGATATGTTTTGTCAATATTGCACACCCTTAATTTTTTATTTAATTGATATAGTAATTTATTGATCAAAAAAATAAAACCCTGGATAAAATCACCGTTGAAACCTGCCTAAAGAACTTAGCGTACTGTTTTTTTTTTAATTTGTATATTTGTTGTACTTATTTTTCTGTTGGTTGTAATTGGTTTATTTATTTTATCACTTGACTTTGCTTGACTTGATAACTTGTTTGATAACATTTGTTAATGACAAATGAACTTTGTACAAATTAGGTACCTGCTTTTTCTTAAATATCTACATTGGAATTGAGCCATGCTTGAAGGTTTAGCTTTGCCAAATGAAGTTGACTAAAACACAAAAGTGCACCAGATTGACTTGCATTCAAGTTTAAACAGACAAAAAAAAAAAATTCTTACTTGGATACTTTTCAAACTCTATGCCCTAAATGCTGTGACAATTTTTTCTTTGTGGTATCAAACATTGATACTTTTTGAGTACTGAGTATCGAGTATTGTGGCAAGAACTACATTGTAAGAGTTATGAACGCTTTGACATACCAGTTATTTTGTTCCATTTAGAGACATTCACTTATAGCTACTAGCTATGACTGTTTACATACTTATATGTCACACAGACGGGTGCACGGCTGCAGAAGAAAATAGCATGTACATAAATTTTCCAAGACAAACAACAGGTATTCAGGTTTTGAATTGAGTCTGTACTACTTACTAATGCTGTATGTGTTTTAAATTAATATTGATGTTAATTTGAAAGACTGACGTTTTTGTTGATGTACCAAGCATGTTTTTAATCCTAACCCAGATAGCAACATAATGTCGGCCCAGATCCAGCCAGAGGTGGGCTGGATCTGGGCCGACATTATGTTGCGATCTGGAAATGGCAGCTAACCATTTTTATACTAGAACACTAAAGCAGAGTTAACCAACTTAAATTTTTTTTTACTTCATAATAGGCTACTTGAAACATTTCAATGGGTGTCTTTACCTTAAGTGCAACGGTTCTCGGTAAAAAAAAAAAAATCGAACCATACGGTTCTCCACACACGGTTCGGCACGCAGGACGGCGGTTCAACTTGAATCTGACAACGCATCTGTAATATGTTTTAAATAACAACACGTAAAACAAACAGGGTTAATGTACAGTATGTTTCTATTGATGGATGCGCATTCTGGCTTCCCAATACGTTACAACAACAGTGATTAAATAAAAAACGTGGACAAACCATTCTTATTTAATGCGAGTGCCGTATGCTGGAATGTGAGCAGTTATTTATTCCGTCGTCTCCCGGGTGCTGATAGCGCTCGTGTGCAGGTGAGACTTGAACAGCACACATTGCTATCTGGATTAAACTAAACTAATTTAATTTGTGCCCGTTTCAACATTTAAGACGTATTAGACGCATATAACATATAAGACGCAAACTCGCGCGCGCATTGAGAAATGAGAAGATCTGTGTGTGCGCTCATCCGAAGCGCGCAAACCCGCGCCTCAGAACACGCGCAAATACTAAGTTATTTTATTGTGTTTGAATGGACAAATTCACACGAATTGTTTTTGTCAAAATTCCCGTCTTGGCAAGTATCCTAGCAGACATAGCCGACTAAACGTTAAGTATCAGTGCATTCTCTTAATATTTACCAAACAGCAACAACAAGGAAATCACTCACTGCTCTTAATTAAATAGCTTTTGTAACTTTAATAAAGATTAAGCTTCAATTTATACTGTAAAACATGCAATGCTTCTTTACATTTGAGCAATTTATCCAGTTTCTGTACCTAAAAACTAATGTTAGACCTACCTAAAAAAAAAAAAAAAAAATGAAAAATCACTGGTTATTTTATTTGTATCTTTGGTCTATTGTATTTATTTGTGCTGTTGATTTGTAGTTATATAGATTATTCCTATTTCTTTACTTTAAAATCCCCCCCCCCCCCCTAAACATAGCACATACTGAACCGTACCGAAACCGTGACTCTAAAACCGTGATACAAACCGAACCGTGAGTAAGTTGAACCGTTGCACCCCTAGTCTTTACTATGTTCCATGATCGTATGCACAAATGATTTGGGCTGTGTTTGAATGACAAAATGGCATATGAAACTCTTAATGACTGAAGTTCTACAGCACATCTTTGAATGCCGTTGATTCTGTAAATTTGTTTTTTTAATATTTTTGTATTTTTGTACTTTTTTGTACATTTTGTACAACTTGAAAAATGTGTGATTTCTCCAATAAATTGCAACAAACATTTAACTCTTAACTGCTGGAATCTGCTGTTTGTCTTTTTTGTGAGTTTGTATTCAGAAATAACTGAACTTACACTGAGTTATAAGATGAATCATTGTGTGTCTCTGCATTCTGTAATCAACTTTTGTCTTTAAAGTATTTAATTTTTGAATCTGTCAATTCCTGGTTTTGACACTAGAGGACGTTCCAGCGTTGTATAATGCACCTCTTGTACTACACACACTTTAAATTAAATGTGAGAATTGTCAAATGTCAATTTATAAGAAACATTTTATGTATTTGATGCTGTATTTACAGAAAACAACCAGTAGTGAACATTAATAATAACCCTAATATAAGTAGTAATATTTGACTGGGCAAAAAGAAAAACTTGGTCTTTCTGTCCCTTACAGTTCTGGATGCTAATCAGTGATTGTGTTGCAAGTAAAGTCAAATTCATAAATGCAATGCCTTGCAAAAGTATTCCCACCCCTTGATCCACGTTTTATGTTGCTTCTTTACGTTAAACTGCTTTAAATTACTTTTTTTCCCCCACATCAATCTACAGTCAATACACTGTAATGGCAAAGCAAAAACAGGGTTTTAACATTTTTGCTAATTTATTACAAATAACTTCAATGCCCTGCTGAAAATATGTGAATGCTTCTGAGCTAAATGTAACTGTCCCAAATAAGGGTATGAATGCAATGTAATCACCCTGGTGAAAACCCCCCCTTTATAACGTCTGTTATTCTTACTAGAGCTGGAAACTCTTGAAGCTAACAGAGCTTGTCTACAAATTCACAGCATGAGTTCATAAGTTCATGGGTTTATAGTGATATACACATGCCTTTAAATATTCAGGTCATGTTTCACAGACACAACAAGTTTTGTTTGATTGGATATGATTTTTTTGTTGTTGTTGTTTGCTTTGAGTACAGATGAGAACTGTGTCAAACTGTTAAAAACATGGGCAGAAATGGAAAAACACCCTTCAACCACATGCCATAAACACAGTTACATTACTGACACCTCAGACACAAACTCATGAACAGACATCAAACACAAACATACAGCAGCAGACATTTTCTCATGCAGAAGACGTTTGTCTACCAAACCGCATTTCACAGAATGAAGCAGCATTCACTTCGACTTGTTCTGATGAACATTTATGGTTTGCAGATATATGGTATGCAGAGGTTGTTTTCTTCAATACGTTGTTAGACCCCAAAATGCAAATTCTGTCATTTACTCAACCTAATGTCATTCCAAACCCATAAGACTTTCTTTAATCTTCATTTCCGTCCATTTAATGAACATTTTACACTTATAAAAAGTCATACAAGTAATATGAATAGAGCAGTTTAATACAAGTCTTTTGAAGAGACACAATCCCTTTATATGACAAACCGATTTAATTTAACGTTTATTCATATATCAACACTAAAAATCGTACATAAAATATGGTAAACGGAAGCTAAAATCTGCACAGTTGATGGAGGAGACATGGTTTTCAAATGATTATGCAGGAAGGGTAAAAAATGTATGCTTTCAATACTAGCTTTAGGTTTTCTGGTTTTATATCACATCATCCATGTACATTTGCTGTTGTTGTTGTTGTTGTTGTAATTCTTACCAGTGCAAGAACTCAACCATAGACTCTGAATCTGAGGGTGTCTTCAGAGTTTCTTAATGAAGGTGATCCCACGATTGTATTTGGGACTGAAGAAAAAGACTGAAGTTTGATCATCATCTCATGACGACAGGTACATAGTCCACGCTATCCTCCTTTTTGACTTTCTATAAAACATGCAACATAGTGTTAAAATTGTTTGCCTTTTAAAAGTTAACACATATTCTTTCAAATCAAATATTGAAATTAAGTAATGTTAGGGTTATATTATCTTTATATACCTATCATTCTGGCATTTCTGCCCCAAAACAAGCTATTGTAACTCAAAAAGATACCATTTGTAATTCTAATAGTGTACCATAAACTGCACAGGCCTGTGATTATGCCAAATATAAACATGTAAGCTGAAAAACTGACAACTTTATAAATGCAATAACAACATCCTGTCCTATCCGTATTAGCAGAAAAAGTATTTTGCAATTCATCATAACAACAGTAGGTGTACACTGTACCTAACAATTTATTATTTTTATTATTAAGTACATAGTGTTTAACATAAAGTGGGGCCTGTAAATATCTGATCTAATCATTATACAGACATAAACGGACACATCAAAATCGGACTCACTGCTAAAATAATACAGAGACTAAATGCAGAGAATAAAGTTTTTTTTACCAATTTGCGTGTGTTTCTTTTGTAGAACGTTGTTTCGGCGTAAGTAATTTCTTCATCAGAAGTCTGAGCTGTTTGAAGCACAATAATGATAGATTAAAACAAACAGATCTGTTTCTTCACAACATATAATGCACAAATGTACGCATTTTGTGATGCCATTATTAAATTAGATTTTAGAGTATGCAATAATTAGAACTTTATTCTTGACTTTATAATTTTCATTGAAGCTAGTCAAATTACATGGTCATTTCTAGAAATGTTCAGCTGAACACTATGCTGGCTGAAATTACAAACATAATATTTCAAGGGCTTTCAACTGATTCAAATGTTTAGAGGTGTTTTTAAAACACTTGTTTAAAACTAGTAGGTAACACTTACCTTCTCGATCAACTCTTCTGTATTTCTTACAGATCCAGAAGATCCCAATTATGGCTACAATTAAAATAAATCCAGCAGCAGCAGAGATCAACAATTTTAGAAGTGAGTCTTGTTGTGAAGGTGAGTCTGGGTCCATTGCTGTAAGAATAAAGAGGTGAATGTGACAGTCTGATCTACAACAAAATACAGAGATAAAATCATAAAAGCAGCACCGTACTTGAACATGGCTGACAGAGTTGAGTGATGTTGATGTTGTGTGTGGTTTGGTTGTTGATGGGATTGTTGATCACACAGCTGTAGGTGTTGTTATCCTGATATTCCACCTCCAGAGGTAGAGAGAGACTGATGCTGAGATCAGACACACTGATGCTGGACAATAAACTGTTTCCTTTGTACCAGGAGAGAGTCACATCACTCACATTCACCACTGAACACAACAATGAACAATTCTGCTGTGATGATGATGATGATGATGATGATGAACATTGTGAAGAGTTACTGCTGATGACAGGAACAGGCAGACGAGCTGAAAAACATATATCTTTTCAGTCATATTTTTTGTTCAGTGTTTTGAGTTAGTGTGTCTGTGATTACAATACATAAAATTATTAAATATGTCAATAGTTAATCAAATAAAAAAATGTGAATGTTTGGACAAATCATCTCTATTCACCATAGACAGAAACACTGAATGTTTTTGAAGACAACTTGATTCCACTTCTCTGTAGTTCATAGAGTCCAGCATGTTGAGTTGTGATATTTGTGATGGTAAGAGATCCAGATTGATTGTCCAGCTTCAGTCTGTCTCTAAATCTCCCATAAAGAACATCATCATATGTGAAAAAGTTTTGCTTATTTCGTTTAATTTTAGCTATGAGAGTCTTTTCAGCACCAAATATCCACAGCATGTCTTCATCTTCATGTATTTCAGCAACATTACTGTTTAGAGTAACAGAATCTCCGTCCATCACTGACTTTATTTCATTTGTTTCAGTCCCAAATACACCTGAAGAACATTAACATGAGGAAATTAAAGCTTCTGATGGTTTCTATTAGCCTAAAATCAGCTGTAGATTGAATTGGTTAAATATGAACTGAACAACATCCCGAGCAGCAAAGTGAAATGTAAGGCAGATAAGCATAAACCAATATTTATATTTTGTCTAGAGTAAAATCAATGTGTGAAGTTACATCAACTATTATAAACAAAACTAAATGCACAATAATTCAAGCTTAAAAGTTAAATTCTGCTCAGTAATTTCAAAAAGATTTATTTATTTATTCTGTTATTTCACTTAGGGTTCTTATCCTTTTGTCCACGACATTTGAAGTTATTTATGGTTACAGCTGGATTATTTTAAATATATTTTTGTGAAATTGCTAGTAAGAATTAGCATTTGTACATTTTTAAATAAAGATATTTAAAGTAACCAAAGACGCCTGGAATTTGAAAGTGGTTCTGTTGAGGTTTTGGCTTTCTGAACAAGAGAAATTAACAGTCACAATAGAAATTAGAAATTAGGCATAGAAATTTAAAATTAAAATTACGATTAAAACATTGAACTTCAACAATTCAAAGTAAATATCATGATATTGATTAGTCTGGTATATAATAGTACTGAAAGAAACTTTAACTTTAAATTATAAAGATGCTTATATAACTTACCCATGAGACTCAACCAGCACAAACAGAACAAAACAAGTGCATTAAACATTTTCCTTAATGGTTCAGTGAAAGTCCGATCTAATGTGTGCTGCTGTTTGCTCAAAACACTCAACCTGTTATTCTGGTGATGAATCCTCCCCTTTAGAGTCTGACGCTCAGTTCACCATAGCATTCTCTGAACATGTTCTGAATATCTATCTATCTGTCTAACTGTCTGTCTGTCTGTCTATCTATCTATAGGAATGTTCATAATGGTGGAAAACATGGACATTTTATGAAAGGTATAGCTGTCTGACTGTGCCAAATATGTGAAAGAGTATGTAGAAGAATATTACTCCTGTAATAAGAAAAATATTAATCTAGCCAGCTCTAGTGTTTTTAAAATGGATTATACGATATATATTCAGTTTAGCCAATTGTTGTGCAGAAATACTAAGTTCAAAAAGTTACAAAGAGTGTGTATCTCACATTACTTAAGATCAGTTTCTGAGTCAAACCGAAAGCTGCTGTGGTCGGCTTTCTTCAGAAATGTGGTTTGATCTGCTGGGTGGACAAACATCTTGTGCATGAGACAACTGGCACTTAGAGTATGAGGTTAAGGGTCTCTTCCTGCTTTTATGCACAACTCAAGACACTATAACCTGCAGAATTATTGAACTGTAATGAGAAAGTGTAAAAGAAGCACAGTATTTTTTAACTCATATCTAATACTTTTTTTTCTCTCAATAAGGGACCAGGAGTCCACTGTGCAGAAAAACCCCAGTGGTGTCCAATCATATATTCTGCTTAATTCTTATTGTCTTTTTTCTTTAATTAAAACATTATCTAAAGGTTCAGTGGATTCCAACTGGTGATTTACCCACTACAGTTGAGATTCTGAAAAGCCTCTAAAATGCCCAAAGCCGAATCTAAGTTTAATGCATACCTCTTGACAAGAGTGGAAGACCTGCTAAAGAAGATTGGAAGAGCCCAGTACATCACCACGCTAGACTAGTGTAAGGGGTACTGGCAAGTACCCCTCAGCTTTGAGTCTAGACCCCACACCACATTCCAAATACCACTAAGACCATTCCAATTCATGTGCTTCCTTTTGACTGCTCTGTGGCATACCTGGATGAAGTGGTAATAAATAGCAACTCTTGGGCAGAGCTCTTTAGTGGAAGCAGGATTGACTTTAGACATGTAAAAATGCATTCAGGTTTTGCTGAGCAAACTTTGCCACTGCCATTCCTGACCTTGGCTCGTGCTCTCTAACCTGTGTGTGTATCCTGGGTAGCACCTAAAGAAGCTGTTCAGGATGATGACCTCACACATCTCCTCTTTGTAGTGCTCCTCTGGTTGTTTTCATCATTTGTACAGATTCTTTATCCAATAGTAAATCGCCATTGGTTACTCTCCAGCTGTAGATCATACACACTGATGGTAGGTCTTTAGAGAGATGTTGAACTTCTTTAGCAGTGCTTGCTTCAGGTCAGCTTTCTCCTTGTCCTTTGCAATACAAATTCAGGACTGAGGGTGAGTGGAGGGCTGTTAGATAACAGTGGAAATGGCGGAGGCAGGACTGGATGGGAGGATGGATATTTGTAAATTTTTCATGTACACGATTATGGGAAATGCAGTTCAAGGGTGTGGTGCATGAGTCTGTGTGGTGTGAGCATTCATGGAGTGGCAGAGTGCCCTCTGGTGCCGCCGAATTGTAACAACAGGTAAGGGCGCGTTCTACATATTCTCAGGTTCTTCCAATTGAGAATGGAAATCACAAGGTAGTGTAAGTAGTCCCATTCAATGAACTTAATGATAAGTCAAATTTTTTCTAATATTGACATTGGTGTGAGCAGGCCATTGTATGTAGATGATTGAGCATTATGGTTTAGGGGGTGGAATGTTTTTACGTAGAAAAGAAAAAGGACAAAACAAAAAACTGTAAAAGAAGTTGAGGATTGGGCATATGGGTCAGGACTGTTTTGTCAGCATTAGCCCATATATACTCCCTTTTCTCTCTGAAACAAGCAACAATAACTTAAAAGATCTTTATATGTTCATGTGATAACATTCAAAACACCATTTTCAGGTAAGGCAAGTGACAAAACACTGGGATTCTGTATTCAGATAAACCCTCGCACTGCATATGTGAGAGTCTCTGGAGCTAAGCATCCAGGCCTCTCCCATGCTACTATGGCCAGGATTTACAAACTAAAGGCACCCAGATTAATGGTATTATTGCATGACCTTTTGATTTCTGTGTATCGCTAATCTAGCAAACTGTATGGGAAATGACTTAGTTAGCTATACCTTTTATCAAAATCAAGCAGTAGGCGGCAGATATTAGGTGTTTAGTCAACCTACAACCTCTGACTAAAATCAGACTGGCAAGTTTGTGTTTGTGTGATCCATGTAAAGGCCAACATGAGACATAAAAGCCACATTGGATCCCTGATGAATGAACACTTGAAAATAACGTCTAGAATGATCAAATATCTAAATGAATTAATAATCGAGGTTTGTGATCAGCTTTTGATTGGAAATACAATTTTTTTTAATCTAAATTTAATAATCAATTAAAACTGTAGTCAGATTAATATGAATATGGAGCTAAATTAAAATGTAAACTAAATCTTGATAAATTAAGTGCTGTGAAAGGACCAACATGCATTAAACCTTTGACCAGGGTCACTGGACTCCACCTTTGGGCCGACGAGGATCCTTACAAACCCTTTAGATAGGCCTGTGCAAATAAATAAATAAATACATAAAATAATTTAAAGATTAGTTTTATGATGAAAGGGAGTTATCTCCACGTTGGTAGAAAACGACACTTTATCATTTCTCCCAATCCACCCAGATCCAGGATCCTCTGAATCCTCCTGTCTTCAGTGGAAGCTGGAAGGATGGATGATGAAGGTGCCACAACAAAATCAGGAATATAAAGCAAATACTTAATCAAGCTGGAAGTTATAATTCTTTAATTTTATTTTTGAGGGAATCTGAGTTAATCAATTGGATATAAAGATTTTTATTTTTTATTATTAATAATATTTTATATTTTTTATTTATGTTTTGTTTTTGTTTTTGGGGGTTTACATTTGTTAGGTTCTCACTCCGGTACAGTAGGTGGCGGTATTGCACCGTAACGTTGGATGCCACCCGCCAAAAAAAAAAAAAGGATGAAGAAGAACTCAAAGCAACGAATGAATGAATGAAAATCCGATTTTTTTAACTGTATTGTTATTTTTATTTAAAAAAAAAAAATGAAGCTTCGAATTATTTTAATCACGGCATTCTTGTTTTTATTCGCACATGGTAAGACATTTCATGTAACAATCTCTTTTCTTGTCAGCTATAAAACAAAGCGCTTATCCACAGCCGTCCATGTGCTCAGCCATGAGGGGCATTATTGTATCCTACAGTCAGTAAACCAATTCAAAAATAAATCATTACCCAAAAATATTTTAAATCGTTATGTGAACTATTCATTGTACACTGAATGTAATTTGAGTCGCTTTGGATAAAAACTTAAGCCAAATAAGTAATAGGCTATGCATGAGCATAAAACCAAAAGTTAATGTGTTTTCAAAGTAGTAGCCTACTAAAATTAAAATCAATATTTTGTAACAGCACAATATTCTTAAGGGCTTTTTGTGGAATATAGATATTTATGATATTCGTAATGGGTAATATTTATTGTGAATTTGTGAAAAATACTTTTATTGTACGGAAGCACAAATACCCATGTGACATATGCCGTGTGGGTTAATGTGAAGGCTGTTGCAACGCGATCACTCTTAAGTCTTGCTAAAACAATGATGAACTTGCTGCTTGTTGTTACATGTTTTACTTTATAAATGCAGCCATGTCTCCTATATCCGACTAATGAAGCTGTAGGTGACCTGCTACTACTACGTTTTGCAAAGACACCAGACACCAGATGCTTTAGGGTACATGAGATCCTTTAAATACGAGAGGAGTTGGCAATCCGTCCCTCTTTTTAGACAGTTATCGTCTTTTAAAGAGTAATTTTATTCTTACTTTCAGTTTCAGTTTTTGTTGTTCTTTTTGCATTTACACGACTTTAACCAGTAGATGTCCTCAGCATGCAAGGTGCAACTTCATCTAAACTATCTATCTAACTATCTTCCTGGGGATCCACTGTCCTGCAGAGTTTAGCTACAACCCTAATCAAATAGATCTGAAGCAGCCAATCAAAATGCTTAAAAAGTGCTTGAAATTACACAGGCAGGTGTGCAGCAGCAGGTTGGAAATGAACTTGCTATGACCCATGCTAAGTGCCATGCCTCCAAGATGTCTTAGTTTTTGTTAACAAATATTTGTTGTAGTTCTGTTTTATTGTTGTGCAACAATGCTTTATCACACAATTGTTTACATACTGGTTGGAAGATTTATTTACAGTGACAGCCCTATTTCACTACTGCTGAATAATTTGGTTTGGTTTATAATTGATGTTTAAATGTTTTCTCCAGATGTTTTTAGTGCTGGCACTGATGGACTGTCAGCATTTGTGATGGATGGAGATTCAGTCACTCTACACACTAAAGTTGAAACAAAACTGCAAGAAGATATAAAATGGTATATTTTCGACACTAGAATAGCTCAAATCACTGGAGATCTCAGTTTTATCTGCACAGATGTTCAGTGTAATAATGATACTGAGAGATTTAGAGACAGACTGAAGCTGGATCATCGAACCGGATCTCTTACTATCAGAGACATCAGAACCACAGACACGGGACTTTATGAATTAAAGATTATAACTACCATAAGCAACGGCGAAAAGACCTTCAATGTTACTGTTCATGGTGAGTCGTGTTTAAAAGCAGATTTAAATCACATCAATAATGGTTTTCTATCATTTGTTCCAACAAGGAAACTGATGTAAATAAAATTTTAAGAAAACTAGTGCAAAACAGTGATACATGTTGCTTGCTCAATCATTTTCATATCCAGAGTTATTTCAGGTTTTATGTTTCGGTATAAATATCATTCAGTAAGCTGTTGGTTTGTGTTTCAGGTGTTTCTACTGCTCAACGAGATGAATTACAGAGAAAGTCAGTGAAGGAGAAAGAATCCGTTACTTTAAATCCTGGTGTAATGAAAAACCCTAACGATTTGATGACCTGGCATTTTAATGGAATTTGCATCGCTGAAATCAGCGAAGAACCCAGACAGATCTGTACAGATGTTCAGTGTAAAGATGGCGATGAGAGATTCAGAGACAGACTGAAGCTGGATCATCAGACTGGATCTCTAACCATCACAAACACCACAATCACAGATTCTGGAGTTTATAAACTACAGATCAACAGCAGCAGATTCAGCATAGTTAGGAGCTTCAGTGTTACAGTCACTGGTGAGTATCATTAAGTTTAGTTCCTTGGAGTAATTTTTAAATAGTTTTTTTAACCAAGTAATTACCCAGTAATTATATATGGTCTCTATTAAATGGAGTGGAACATTTCTGGAAACTTCTCAATAATTTCTGAAAGTTGTCAGAAAGTTTTAGAATTAGTTGGCAGCCCTAGTACTAAACTATAATTAAGATCATCACCTTCAAGTCTAGGGATGCACCGATCCGTATCGGCCGATCACTTGCGCGTTTTGTCATTAAAGCCGGTTCTGTAATCAGGTGCGTGATTTCACGTTGAGCCGTATATACTACACACAGCCGTTGTTTACAGACGAGCTGCGCACATTCACACTGATAATGAACATTGATTTGCGCAGCTCGTCGGTAAACAACGGCTGTGTGTAGTATATACGGCTCAACGTGAAATCATGCACCTGATGGCATTTACCGCTGATTACAGAACCGGCTTTACTGACAAAACGCGCAAGCATGATCGGCCGATTCGTATCGGTGCATCCCTATTCATGTCTAGTGACGAAACTAAAATATGCTCTTCACAAGAGCAATGCTAACATTGAAATTAGTCTTTTTCTGATGCTGTTTTAGCTGCTGTTCTTCAAAACCCACCAGGTCATGAAGAATCATTGTGGTCATTTGTGAGTTAAATCAATATCAGCTGATGACTAAAGCAGGAAAAGTGTAAATACTTGAAAAAAACACATTGGTAAAAATCATTGATAAAAATAGTTGCTCTTTATATCACTTTTATTTTGTATATAATGCTTTTAACAATACAGATTAATAATGACTTCTTCTATTTAGCCGTTTCAGATCCAGGTATGTCTTCGGCTGCTGTAGCAGGAATATGTGTTGCTGCTGTTGGTGTTCTGCTGCTGGTGGCTGTCGCTATTTATTTACTGTACTGTCTAAGAAAAGGTGAGTTGTAAACTTAGTGATGAAAAGTCTGATTATTTTACGCGAACTGGTTCTCTGGGATCTTTCAGTCTGTTTCCATAATCTGGTGTAAACAAAAATGACTCACCAGTTCATTTGCATCAATACTAGGGATGATCCAACACATATACAATACAATATATATTTGTCTATACCAAAGTAATGTGTGTTTAACTGAGTTTATTGTTGTTTAAACAGACACCAGGACGGAGCACAATGATCAGGTAATATACTATGAGCACTTAAATCAGTTTGCCTACAAAAAATAAAAATAAAAATCAGATTCAGATGTGCAAATTGGAAACTTTTTTTGTGTGTGTGTGTGTGTGTGTGTGTGATTTAGGTGGTTTGATTCACAAATTCTTACATTAAAACACCAATTATAACTGACTTATTACAGCAATGGTCTTACCCCCGGTTTCACAGACAGGGCTTAAGCCTAGTCTTAGACTAAAATGTAAGTCTGAGCTGTTTCAACTGAAATAAACTTGCACTGACTGATCTTAAAAATATACCAGTGCCTTTTTTTTTTGTTTTAAGATGCACACCAGTAATGTTTTTTTTTTTTCTTAGCATGTTTATAAAAATTACTTTAAATTCTATTTGATCTATGGCCTAATCCTGGCTTAGTCTAAGCCCTGTCTGTGAAACCGGGCCTTAATGTTTTACTTTATAATAAACAATGGTGTGGACACATTTTATATTATTATGATCAGAATTATATTTAATATTGTATTTATTTTGCTATGATTTGAAAGTGCTGTGTATTACTGTACACAGAAGATGACAGTGTAATGCAGGTTATCACATTCACTGAGAAACATCCCATGTTTATGATAACGTTTCATATTTCGAAAAAAAAAAATCATTTGCTTGTGTGTGTGTGTGTGTGTGTGTGTGTGTGTGTGTGTGTGTGTGTGTGTGTGAATCATTTGTCATGTTTTTTTTTTTTTTAACCCTCTGTAAATCCATTTCTTACAGGCGAATGGTGTTATTAAATTGTCACCTAATCAAAATGGCATTCCACTGGTGGATGATGGCAGTGAGATGCCTTCTAATCACACTGATGCGCTGATGAACACTACCAATGACTCGTCCTCTAATCACAATGAAACTGAACCTGCAGCTGCCAGTGAGGTGTAACATTACTAATTATTTTGATACTTCGTCACCTTAGAATTATAAGGTTCTATCTGACATTTTCGTCAAAATTGAGTTATTCACATATGTGACCCTGGACCACAAAAGTAAGTAAGAAGCACGGGTATATTTGAAGCAATAGGCAAAAAATACATTGTATGGGTCAAAATGATCGATTTTTCTTTTATGCCAAAAATCATTAGCATATTAAGTAAAGATCATGTTCCAAGAAGATATTTTGTAAATTGTCTACCATAAATATATAAAAACTTGATTTTTGATGAGTAATATGCATTGCTAAGAACTTTATTTGGTCAACTTTTCAGGCGATTTTCTCAATGTTTAGATTTTTTTCCACCCTCAGATTCCAGGTTTTCAAATAGTTATATTTTAACAAACAATATATCAATGGAAAGCTTATTTACTCACCTTTCAGAAGACGTAAGAATCTCAATTTCAACAAATTTACACTTATGACTGGTTTTGTGGTCCAGGGTCACATAATCTTATTCTGTGACAACATGGTTCTATCTATAGAAGTCAATGGAATGCAAAAACTTTGACGCTCAATATCTCAAAAGTGCTCAGAACGCAGATAGAACCTTATAATTCTAAGGGGACAACTTTCATAGGAAGTGAAGAGATGATGGGAAATGAGAGATTTTGATAGAAAGACAATATCAGTACAACAGTGTCATCACTTCAAGATTTTAGAAGTCAGTACCAATACCAAGTGAAATTTTACTTTAACACTAGCTTCAACTCAATGGCAAGAACTAATTACATTTTTGATAATACTCATTACAAAAATAATAAATTAAAGCATGTGGCCTAAATATTAACTTATACAAACTTAAATTCAAAAAAGATAATTCAACGGCACGTTTGACATTTTTCTGTACTTGGAAGATTATTGAAGCTGCTGAAGTGACACAAACAGGAACATAGTTTTCTTTTTTTGACCTTTACACTGTAATTCTTTCTGTAAAAAAACTTTTCTGCAATATTGATATACTAGTACCAACCACGCTATCTGACAACGAGTTCACACATGTTGCAATCCTACATGTCTTCACCTCCGGTCTCCCACTCAGACCCTGTTTACACCTTACGATTAAGGCCACAGATGTAGGCATGGTTCAATGAAAGCCGTTAAAGGAACACTTCACTTTTTTTATGAAATAGGCTCATTATCCAACTCCCCCGAGTTAATAAATTAAGCCGTTCTCCTGTTCTGGCGATATCACTTTTAGCATAGCTTAGCATAGATCATTGAATCCTATTAGACCAATAGCATCGTGCTAAAAAATGACCAACAAGTTTTGATATTTGTTCCATTTAAAACTTGACTCTTCTGTAGTTATATTGTGTTTTAAGACTGGCGGAAAATATAAAGCTGCAATTTTCTAAGCCGATAAGATTAGGGACTACACTCCCATTCCGGTGTATTAGTCAAGGAAGTTTGCTGCCTTATCACACAGCACCTGAAATAAGTTCTAAGCTGGGTAACTTCCAACAAGGAACGCTCCCTGTGCATGCAGTTGCTCACGTTGTGCTGCGATGTGTTGCGTGATATTACTGCGGCTGCTTCAGCCATATAACAGCAGCAAACTTCCTTGACTATTACGCAGGAATGGGAGTGTAGTTCCTAATCTTATCAGCCTAGAAAATCACCACTTTATATTTTCTGCCAGTCTTAGTACATAATATAACTTTAGAAGTTTTAAACAGGAAAAATATCGAAACTCGTTGGTCATTTTTGAACACGATGCTATTGGTTTCATAGGAGTCAATGCTGAAAGTGATATCGCCAGAACAGAAGAAAGGCAGATAGGGCTGTCGCGGTAAAGGAATTTCCCTTGTGGTAATTTTGAGTGGTTCAGTAGCGCGAAATTGTATATATATGTTAGCGCGCATCCTCGAATCTGACTGGACAAGAGACTTTTTCTGTCAGTATTTCAACTGCGTGTTCTAGGCGAGCTGTCAGTCAGTGCAGTTTCATTGTTACGCCACAAGATGGAGGCAAGAGACTATCTTTGAGTGAGTCTTAAAACCGTTCATACAACTACACGTTCAAAAATGCTTATTTATTCAAAGAGAGACGCAATGAAACACGATGTTGAAAGCATTTTAACTTTAATCGCCACTTTTAAAGGCCCAGTTGACCAGCAGAGCGTCGATGCTAAAACAGATTTCACTTTCCTTGGACATGACAAGCTTCACATACATACCTGACTCGATCTGAAAGACAGACCCAGGTAATCGCACATGCTCAGTCGATCTCTCTCTCATTTGCTGTCTCTTTAGGCTTGTTGAGTGCATATTTACTGAGCCTCATAATAAACACATCATGTTATCATTATTAACTTATTACTAATTTAATATTCAGCACACAGGCATTAAGTGAGAAGGGCAAAACCTTTGGAAAAAAAGAAAACAGGCAAATATTGTGGTTGCTGCGGTTGTTGCAGTCCTCTGCGGTTATCCAAATCAATAGCACGGTATTGCGATATTGCGGTTATCGCGACAACCCTAACGGCAGAATGGATTTCAAAATGGGGGGGGGGGGGGGTGGGGGGGTGAGAATGAGCCTATTTCCAAAAAAAGTGGAGTGTTCCTTTAAAGGGGTCATATGATGTTGTATTGTTTTGTGTTGTTGTTGAAATGCAATGTGTTTATGCAGTTTCAGGTTAAAACACATATTATTTACACATACTGTACATTATTGTTGTCAACATAGCCGCCAATGTTGATGGAAACCGAGGTGTTCAAAATAGCAATGCACCAACAATGTGCCTGAACACGTGTCTAATTTAGAGACCAGCATGCCTATGGGCGCATAAATGGGTGCAAATGCATTTGCAACGTGGTGCAGGGTGTGAAAATGATAACTCCTCTGGGCTGAAAATCCCCTATGTCTCACTGCATTGCGCCAAGTGTATGAAGTGTATGATAGAGCCCAAAATCATTGTATGACCTGACTTTTCATTTGTTTTGTTTTGTATATATATATATGTTTGTTCTGTCGTCTATATAGACTAGCATTGTTTGTAATTGCTTTATTTGTTTATTTTTCATTACTCAGCTTTATTTTACGTAACAACTTCTTTAACATTTGATAAGGTTTGAACTTTGTATGAATTAGTCTAGACGCTTTTTCTGTAATATCAATATTGGAATTGAGGCATGCTTGAGGTTTTAATTCTGGCAAATGAAGTGGACTGAGACACTATCACAAGAAAAAGTGCACCAAATAGAAAAAGTCTTACTCTGTGCCCTTAATGCTGTGACAATTTTTTCATTGTGGTATCAAATATCGATACTTTTCATTTTGCTATGTCAACGTTAGAAATGGCAGTATTGTGACAAGAACTACATTGTACTTATGAATGCCTTGACATACCAGTTATTTTGTTCCGTTTTGGGGCATTCACTTATAGCTTCTGGCACTGACTGTTTACATGTCTAGATGTTACCCAGCTGCAACAGAAATAAGCATGTACACAAATGTTTACTTTTCCAAGACCGCTGTAAGTCAAATAACAGGTATTCAGGTTTTGAATTTAGTCTGTACTACTAATGCTGTATCTGTTGTTAATTTATACTGATGTTAATTTGAAAGACGGACAATGTTAATGTAATTTTTTTATCCTAATGGCAGCTTGCTTGATAATATTAAGCATTTTTATAGTAGAACACCAAACCAGAGTTAGCCAGCTTGAAAAATGTTACTTAACATTAACAATACTTTAAACATTTCAATCGGTGTGTTAATGATGTTCCATGACTGTAGGCATAAATGATGTGGGTTGTGTTTGAATGATGAATTAGCATATGAAACACATATTGCCTTGTTCCTCAGGTGCTACAACATATCGTTGAAATGTGAAAAAAGGGAGTCACAGTGAAACAACAACATTTAGTCTTTGCAAACTAAACGTGTGAAGTGCTGCTCATTACATGGAGCCTATGATTCTGTATATTTGTGTTTTTGAGTATTTAAATATTTTTTACAAATCTTTTTTATACAGTTTTTTTATAAAGTTGAAATATGTAAACGTGTGTTTTTTTTCTAAATAAAAAAAAATTAAACATTTGAATCGACTCTTAACATCTGGAATCTGAACTTTTCTTCTTTTGTGTGTTTGTATTCAGAAATGACTAACTTACACTGAGTTATTAGATGGATCATTGTGTGTCTCTGTACATTCTGTAATCAACTTTTATCTTTATTTACAGTGGGCACGGAAAGTATTCAGACCCCCTTAAATGTCTCATTCTTTGTTACATTGCAGCTGTTTGCTAAAATCATTTAAGTTCATTTTTTCCTCATTAATGTACACACATCACCCCATATCGACAGAAAAACACAGAATTGTTTAAATTTTTGCAGATTTATTAAAAAAGAAAAACTGAAATATCACATGGTCCTAAGTATTCAGACCCTTTGCTCAGTATTTAGTAGAAGCACCCTTTTGATCTAATACAGCTATGAGTCTTTTTGGGAAAGTTGAAGGTGGGAAAGGTTTTCTCACCTGGACTTGGGGATCCTCTGACGTTCCTCCTTGCAGATCCTCTCCAGTTCTGTCAGGTTGGATGGTAAACGTTGGTGGACGGCCATTTTTAGGTCTCTCCAGAGATGCTCAATTGGGTTTAAGTCAGGGCTCTGTCTGGGCCATTCAAGAACAGTCACGGAGTTGTTGTGAAGCCACTCCTTCGTTCTTTCAGCTGTGTGCTTAGGGTCATTGTCTTGTTGGAAGGTAAACCTTCGGCCCAGTCTGAGGTCCTGAGCACTCTGAAGAAGGTTTTCATTCAGGATATCCCTGTACTTTGTCGCATTCATCTTTCCCTCGATTGCAACCAGTCGTCC
>NC_133367.1:16182615-16247735 GCF_049309525.1 Garra rufa | reverse complement strand
GGAGAGTTCCGGGCCTTGCAAGCTTTGCTCGCTGTGTTGGATGCTAAAAATCTGTCAAGGAACAGAGGTGAGGCTGCGGTATAAATACACGTTTGTTAATTAGGTTGATTGCTGATTGCGCTCCTCATGTTCATTGTTAATTATCTGAACGTGCTCCTCCCGAACTTTGTTAATAAAAACATCATTTCACGAGTTCACACTTACATATAATAAACTGGGAATGGGTTATGCGTATTTGGCGAGCTGTCCGATGGAAGGGCTTCGAGCTCGGAATTTTGGCCCGAACTCAGAATACCCCCAAAAAGCAATAAAGCCAAGGACAGCTGCCCGACCAATATGCTAACCCCCAAAAAAGCGTGACTGAATTTGGCGGGGCTGGAGCTGGAGCTTTGGAGTAACTTACTCGCCGTTGAGCTTTGGAGTAACTTACTCGCCGTTTGTGCTTTGGAGTAACTTACTCGCCGTTTGTGCTTTGGAGTAGCTTACTCGCCGTTTGTGCTTTGGAGTAACTTACTCCCCATTTGTGCCTTGGAGTAACTTACTCCCCGCTTGTGCCTTGGAGTAACTTACTCGCCATTTGTGCTTTGGAGTAACTTACTCCCCATTGTGTTTTTTTTTTTTTCTTCATTTTGTGATATGTGTAGAAGTGCCCTCCCCCATATGACAGTGCAAGTTCGGCTATCAGCGCCAAATAATCGTTCAGCTCGCGCTGCCTGTGGGGGAAAGCTGAGCAGACTATTTCTGTGAAGCGACTGAATGCGATGGAGAACTCTGAGAATGATCAAATCCGTGAGGCTGAGTTTTGGTTTTTTAAAGTGACCGAAAAATCCCCGCAATCTATTTGACGATTAGATTCAGAAGCGGGAAGCAGAGAGAGTAAGGAGGAAAGGTCTATGTCCGCACCTGCCAGGATCTGCGCTCGGATGCTGTGCGGCACTGGGGGTGGTTCTGCGGCCACGACGTTTGGTGGGGCTGGCAGAGGTGTCGCTGTGAAGAGAGAATACGGTGATTTTGACTGTAGTACAGAGGTGAGAGAAGGAGCGGAGGCCGTGATTGTCGGCGGAGGCAGCCTCACGCTTAAATCAGGCTGTTGAGATTGAAGTGGGAGACTAAGAGGAGCGTAAGAGGGTAAGGAAGGAAAAGAAAATGTGTGGGCCTGCGGTGCGAGTGGAGGCAGCCTCACGCTTGCATCCGCAGCTGTAGCTGAAGGCCACGGAAAGTGGGCGGGGTTTGAGGTCTGCGTGTCTTGCGCCGCTAGCGGAGGCAGCCTCATGCTAGAGTTTCCCCACTGAAAGGAAGAAGGGTTATAAGGGTTGTAAGGAAAAGGAAAAGAGGTGAGGCTTTGAGTCGCAAGCTGAGGCAACCTCGCGCTTGGATCAGATACTGTTGCTGACGGCCAGGTGAAAGGGGTGGGGTTTGTAAAGACCTGAGAGGCCTGTGAAGCCTGCGCTGCTAGCGGAGGCAAGCTCACGCTAGCATCTAGGACAGGGGCTGTCAAGGAACAGAGGTGAGGCTGCGGTATAAATACACGTTTGTTAATTAGGTTGATTGCTGATTGCGCTCCTCATGTTCATTGTTAATTATCTGAACGTGCTCCTCCCGAACTTTGTTAATAAAAACATCATATAATGAAAATGAGTGTGTTCACATATAATGAAATCTCTTAGATGGTGTGTGACTATGTGCCATATCACAAATGTGGAAGCTAAATGGCCCGGATCAGTGGATGACGCAAGAATTCAGGGTTATGCACATTATTTGAGTCAGAAATACATAGAAATACACAAGAAGATACAAATCTAAGCCAAATTATGCATGCACTTACAGGTACTTCCTCCAAACCACATTTATCTGACAGGGTTGCTATGTCCTGTGCAATGTAAATATATATTTTTTTAATTATATTATTATTATTATTATTAGACCAATAGGCAGTACCACATCCCTTTGTATCCCTGCCGGGTGTGACGAGGGGGTGCAGGACCACCACCTGTCTTTTTTGCTCTGCCCTTTTCTTGGTTACTGTTATAAACAAACAAACAGATTATTTCAGAGTCTCTTTTCAAAAGACTTAAAGCAATATAACTGATAAATATTACCATTCTGTAGAATATTCTTATATTTCACTTTTACTTGTTCCCATGTTCTAGTGGGTCCAGTTGTGGCTCTAATGTGAAAGAGGATATAATATAATATAATATAATATAATTAGTTGCGAGTTTAATTTGTCAGCAACTTTCTGCCAGCCCTCTCTCCTTTCTTTTGCAGCCTTTGCATAGTTCCTTTGCATTTTAATCAAACTCTGAAACTCCTGAAATCCCTCACTCAAGAGTTCTTGCTCTGCTGCAAAAAAATACTGAGCGCGCTCCTTCGACATTTTCGCCCGACCAATCAAAGAGTTGCCGATCAATGTTTCTACTATCGATATGTAGCCCCTTTTAATCCGCCCAGTGATCTCAAATAACTTCATCCAGCTATACTGATCATCAACAACAGGTGCGTTCGGAGAACCGGAATAGTGAGCTCATGTTAGCGCGATGATTTGATCTTGGATGTGTCATTTGATCTTGGATGTAGTAAGCGATGTACGAAGAACGGACCCTAGTGCTGTAATGAGTCAGTTAAAATTAGTGTTTCAATGTAATTATTTGTGAATCAAACCACCTAAATCACAAAAAAAAAAAAAATCGTACTTGCACATCTGAATCTGATTTTGTTGTAGGCAAACTAATTCAGTGCTCATAGTATACAGTATTACCTGATTGCTGTTCTCCGTCCTGGTGTCTGTTTAAACAACAATAAACTAAATTAAACACACATTACTTTGGTATACACAAATATATATTGTATTTGTCACGTATGTGGTCTATCCTGTCTTCATGAACTCTTGCACACACATTCTGGACTGCAATCCCCATAAGCCACTGCACCAATCACTGCACACACCTGCTCCTCGTTTCCCTCTGCACTGATTGCTGCACACATCTGTTTCACATTGACTCTCATGCATTTAAGCCACTCACACACACAGCTCTTGGCAAAGTCTTATTGTTCTGTATGGTCTTTATTTCCGAGCGTTTCTTTCCGTGTTTGTTTTCCCTGTGTTTGATTCCTGGACTCCTCCCCGTGTTTTGATTCTCGCTGCCAGCCCCGACCTTCTGCCTGTGTTTGACTACTCTTTGGATTATCCTCGTTGTTGTTGTTTGCCGGTGATTGACCCTGTCTGTGTACCACGCCTTCTTAATAAAGCCTGCACTTGGATCCGAACGTCAGTGTCCAGACCTCCCTTGTGACAGTATTGTATATGTATTGGATCATGATGGAATGTATATGACCCAAATCTGGGATACAAAAAATGTAATTGGTAAATCCCTAGTATTGATGTAAATGAACTGGTGAGTCATTTTTGTTTACACCAGATTATGGAAACAGACTGAAAGATCTAGAAGAACCAGTTTAAGGAAAATAATCAGACTTTTCATCACTAAGTTTACTACTCACCTTTTCTTGAACGGCACTGTAAATAAAGAATGACAGCCAAAAGTAGCAGAACACCAACAGCAGCAGCAGATATTCCTGCTACAGCAGCCGAAGAAATACCTGAATCTGAAACAGACAAATAGAAGAAGTCATTACTAATCTGTTTTGTTAAAAGCGTTATATACAAAATAAATGTGATATAAAGAGCAACTATCTTTATCAATGATTTTTTCCAATGTGTTTTTCAAGTTTTTTAAGTATTTATTGCTTTAGTCATCAGCTGATATTTACATAACTCACAAATTATGGGAGCTGGTGGGTTTTGAAGAGCAGCAGCTAAAACAGCATCACATCACTGAGCTGTCAGAAAAAGACTAATTTTAATGTAAGCATTGCTCTTGTGAAGAGCATATTTTAGTTTCATCACTAGACATGAAGGTGATGATCTATAGTTTAGTACTAGGGCTGCCAACTAATTCTAAAACTTTTTGAAAACTTTCAGAAATTATTGAGAAGTTTCCAGAAATGTTTCACTCCATTTATTACAGCCCATCAAAGCTCACTTTTTCAAACACAATGAGAAAAGAAAAGATGATACTCACCAGTGACTGTAACACTGAAACTCCTAACAATGCTGAGTGGTGCTTGTGATGGTTAGAGATCCAGTCTGATGATCCAGCTTCAGTCTGTCTCTGAATCTCTCATCGCCATCTTTACACTGAACATCTGTACAGACCTTATTGGGATCTCCTGTGTTTTGAGCAATGGGAATGTCATTAAAATGCCAGGTCATCAAATCATTAGTGTTTTTCATTACACCAGGATCTAAAGTAACAGATTCTTTCTCCTTCACTGACTTTCTCCGCATTTCATCTCGTTGAGCAGTAGAAACACCTGAAACACAAACCAGCAGCTTACTGACTGATATTAATACTGAAACATATAACCTGAAATAACTCTGGAAATGATTGATCATGCTCTTTGAAAAGCAACATGTATCACCGTTTTGTACTTGTTTTATTAACATTTTATTTAAATCAATTCCCTTATTGGAACATATGATAGGTGTCACGGATTGGCCAGGCTCTAACACCAGTCACACCCAGCGATCACAATCACCAGCCTACTGATGAGCACCACCTGCACCCCATCATCACACAGCCTACTTATACACACACCGCAGTTCAGTCATTGTCCGGGCACGTTGATACTACACGGACTCATTGTGTCTCTCGTCTTCGAAACCACAATCTATACTTACCTTCAAGTACTTACCTGTCTTTCTTGTGTTCCAGTTTTGTGTTTCCTGTGTCTCCAGCCCAGTCTGCGGTGTGTGCTCATCCTCGTCTCGTCCAGACACTTTCCCTGCAAAGAAAGACCAGTTAAATCATCGGCTGTGCAACAAGTCACCCAAGACTCCGTCGTCTTTACTCACCTTTCTGGATCTGCTACCATCTTCGCTGTTTCTGCTCTGCTGTGCTATAAATAAACACCTTGAACTGTACTTACCTGTCTTGTGTGTCTGTGTGCATAACAGATGCCCGGACCGAGACAACAGACAGCATGAGCACAACGGATCCATTCCAAGAGCTGGTAGATGCTCTCATGAGGGCTCTCCAGCGATCTCCAGTCACAGCCACACCTGTCACCACTACCGGATCGTCACCATCACCGAGCACTTCTTCTACGGTTCCTTCCAGTCCCATGGCCAGACCGGCGCCCTACTCTGGCCGGGCGGATGAGTGCAATGGATTTCTACTTCAATGTTCACTGGTATTTGCCATGCAACCCATGTTATATCCCACCGATCAATCCAAAATTGCTTTCATCATTTCATTATTAACAGGAAACGCTCTACAATGGGCAGACACATTATGGCATCAAAATGGGCCAGCCACACGATCCATCCAAGCTTTCATCGCTCACTTTAAGGAGGTTTTCGGTCAGTCTGACAGCGATATAACAGCAGGAGACCAGTTGTATCATCTAAAACAAGGTACTATGTCCATACAAGAATACTCACTGAAATTCAGAACCCTTGCAGCTGCCAGTGGATGGAACGAGCGGTCACTCATCACTACTTATCGGCTGGCTTTGGAACCGAAACTACGCATGCAACTAGCTGCTTTCGATGATCGAGAGGGATTGGAGAAATTTATACAGTTATCCATCAGATGTGCTGACCGAATGAATGCTTATGGACCAGACATTACCGCTGCCACGCCTGCACTCATCCGTCCGCCAGAGAAAATGATCCCTCCAGAACCAGCTCCAGAACCCATGATATTAGAATCCGGAAAATTATCAGCTGCTGAGCGGCAGAGGAGATTGACCCGGGGTCTCTGTCTATACTGTGGAGCCAGTGGACACCTACGATTGAACTGTCCTTCCAGGCCAACAGTTACCAGGGTGAGTGTATTGCAAACGGATATTGAGAATTTACACCCTCTGACCACCAATGTACAATTGTTTACTGCCTCGTTTTCGGTGTCTGCCACAGCCCTCCTCGACTCCGGGTCAGCCGGCAATTTCATCTCGGGGTCCCTCTGCCGCCAGCTCAAGCTACGCACTCCTCCCATGACAACCAAGTACAAAATACACTCTATAACAGGAGAATCATTATCCCGTAAACAAGTGCAACGGAAGACAGAGGAAATTCACCTTCAAATTGGCATACTTCACAGAGAGAAGATACAACTACTGGTTCTGGAGGAAGCCACCATCGACATCATCCTAGGGCGCCCGTGGCTGGTGAAGCACGATCCCATCCTCTCTTGGGGCTCAGGTGAAGTATTGCAATGGGGTGAAAACTGTTTCAAAACATGCTGTCTTGATAGTTCCACGTCCTGTCAAGAAATCCATCCCTGTATATATCACATCAGTCGAAAGTCCTACAGCCCATCAGTCTGTCAAGATTCCAGATATATATTCACAATTCAGCGATGTCTTTTGCCCCAAGAGAGCTTCCCAGCTGCCTCCTCATCGGCCATGGGACTGTGCTATTGACCTGGTTCCCGATGCACCGTTACCTAGAGGGAGGATCTACCCGCTGTCGCTTCCCGAGACGAAAGCCATGGAGGATTACATCAAGGAGGCGCTAAATCAGGGGTACATCCGGCCATCCACTTCCCCAGCAGCATCCAGCTTTTTTTTCCAAGATGGATGGAGGCTTGCGGCCATGTATTGATTACAGAGCTCTCAATAAATACACCGTCAAGTTTAAATATCCCCTTCCTCTCGTCCCTGCGGCCCTGGAACAACTCCGTTCAGCACACATCTTCACGAAGTTGGACCTCCGCAGCGCCTACAATTAGGTAAGGATACGTAAGGGGGACGAGTGGAAGACTGCATTTGTGACCCCTACAGGCCATTATGAATATTTGGTCATGAGCTACGGTTTAGTAAACGCCCCCTCCGTATTCCAAAACTTCATGCATGAAGTGCTCCGGGAATTCCTCCATCGGTCAGTCATAGTGTACATAGACGACATCTTGATCTATTCCCGGAGCGAGGCCGAACATCGCCACCACGTTGCGGAGGTCCTTCAACGACTGAGAGAACACCATCTTTACTTGAAGGCCGAGAAATGTTCATTCCATCAACCAACTGTACAATTCCTCGGATACAACATCGATCACCACGGAGTTCGCATGGACGAGGGGAAGGTGGATGCAGTTGTTTCCTGGCCAGAACCCAAAACCGTAAAAGAATTACAAAGATTCCTGGGATTTGCAAATTTCTATCGCCGATTCATCAAGAACTACAGTCAGATTACCAGTACACTCACCAATCTCCTCAAGGGTCATCCTCGAAGTCTCGTCTGGACCACAGAAGCATCTACAGCCTTCAACAAATTAAAACAAGCCTTCACTCAAGCTCCACTTCTCACTCATCTGGACCCCGACCTCCCTTTCGTCGTTGAAGTGGATGCCTCTACCACCGGAGTTGGAGCAGTATTATCCCAATATCACGGTACCCCTGCACGCCTCCTATGTGCTTACTTCTCGAGGAAGCTCAGCCCGGCTGAGAAAAATTATGACATCGGAAACCGAGAACTGTTGGCTATCAAGCTTGCCTTAGAGGAGTGGCGACATTGGTTGGAGGGAGCTCAACATCCTTTTCAAGTCCTTACTGACCATAAAAACTTACAATACCTCCGTGATGCCAAGAGACTATGTCCTCGTCAGGCCAGGTGGGCTCTCTTTTTCACCAGATTTCAATTTACCATTTCATATCGCCCCGGATCTAAGAATGCACGTGCTGATGCCCTATCTCGTCTCTTCGAACCTGAGGAAACCACAGACACTCCTACGAACATCATTCCCTCCAAGATCATTGTCAGTCCCATCGAATGGACATCCCCTCCAGCAGTCGCCACTCCTGAACCCAGGACTCAGCCGGGCTGCCCTCCAGGACGCCAATACATTCCACGCTCACAACGGGTAGATCTCATTCATACCGCTCACACCTCTCTAGGTACCGGTCATCCAGGGGCCAACAACACTCTCTCGCTATTGTCCGATTGCTTCTGGTGGCCCAACATGGCAAGGGATGTGAGAAGGTATGTGTTGGGATGCAAGGAATGCGCCATGGCCAAGAGTCCTCGTCACCTTCCTGCGGGGAAACTCCATCCCTTGCCTGTCCCGAACCGTCCCTGGTCACACCTAGGAGTGGATTTCATGACCGATCTTCCACCCTCTGAAGGAAAAACCTGCATCTTGGTCATCGTCGACCGCTTCTCCAAGTCTTGTCACCTCATTCCATTGAAGGGTCTTCCTACTGCATTCGAGACAGCCGAATGTCTATTCAACCAGGTGTTCAGGTACTATGGAATCCCTGAAGATATCGTTTCCGACAGAGGCCCACAATTCATATCCCGTGTATGGAAGGCTTTCTTCAGACTCCTAAGTGTGACCGTAAGCCTCTCGTCCGGATATCATCCGCAAACTAACGGGCCAACCGAGAGGAAAATCCAGGAGGTGGGACGGTTCCTTCGGACATTCTGTCACGGTCACCAGAACTCCTGGAGCCAGTTTCTGGGCTGGGCAGAGTACGCCCAGAACTCCCTGCGGCAACCATCCACGGGACTCACACCCTTCCAGTGTGTGTTGGGATTTCAACCACCACTTTTCCCGTGGGACGGAGAACCATCAGACGTACCCGCAGTTGACCACTGGTTCCGGGAGAGCGAGAGAGTCTGGGACAATGCCCATCACCATCTTCAGAGGGCAGTGCGCAGAGCCAAAACCATCGCGGATCGACGGAGGATTCCAGGTCCTACCTTCACTCCAGGTCAAAAAGTCTGGGTCTTCACCCGGGACATCCGCCTGCGCCTGCCCTCCAGGAAACTCAGTCCCAGATTTGTTGGTCCCTTTACAATCCTGGAACAGGTCAATCCAGTCACATACAAATTACAACTACCACCTCAGTATAGGATTCATCCTACATTCCATGTATCACTTCTCAAACCCTGTCACGATCCTCTGCTTCCCTCCACAGAGCCTGGCCAAGAAGAACCCCCTCCTGAGATGGCAGTAGAAGAAGGCACCATCTATTCGGTCAAGGAGATCCTGATGTCCCGGCGTCGCGGTGGTCGCCTCGAATATCTAGTGGATTGGGAAGGATATGGACCGGAAGAGAGATCATGGGTACCTCGTGATGACATCCTAGATCCCACACTCATTGATGAATTCCATGCTACTCACCCTAACCATCCTGCACCTCGAGGAAGGGGGAGACCACCTCGACGCCGGAGAGTTCGGCCCCCAGGAGAGGGCCGTGCGGAGGGGGGTAATGTCACGGATTGGCCAGGCTCTAACACCAGTCACACCCAGCGATCACCAGCCTACTGATGAGCACCACCTGCACCCCATCATCACACAGCCTACTTATACACACACCGCAGTTCAGTCATTGTCCGGGCACGTTGATACTACACGGACTCATTATGTCTCTCGTCTTCGAAGCCACAATCTATACTTACCTTCAAGTACTTACCTGTCTCTCTTGTGTTCCAGTTTTGTGTTTCCTGTGTCTCCAGCCCAGTCTGCGGTGTGTGCTCATCCTCGTCTCGTCCAGACACTTTCCCTGCAAAAGAAAGACCAGTTAAATCATCGGCTGTGCAACAAGTCACCCAAGACTCTGTCGTCTTTACTCACCTTTCTGGATCTGCTACCATCTTTGCTGTTTCTGCTCTGCTGTGCTATAAATAAACACCTTGAACTGTACTTACCTGTCTTGTGTGTCTGTGTGCATAACAATAGGAAACCATACATTTTGTAAATTAAACCTTCTTTTAAACAGGACTCACCATGAACAGTAACACTGAAGGTCTTTTTGCTGTAGCTTTTGGTGGCGATAATTGTTAAAACATAATGTCCCGTGTCTATGGTTCTGATGTCTCTGATAGTAAGAGTTCCCGTTTTATTGTCCAACTTCAGTCTGTCTCTAAATCTCTCAGTATCTTTATTACCAGGGGCGTAGCAGCCAATTTAAAAGTGGGGGGGACAGTATGGTGATGTGACCCAAAGGTGATGTTCATACAGTATAATAAATTCTAAATAGAAGAACAATGGGCATTTTACAGCACCAAAGTGGCAATTTGAGGATGCCCAAGAGATTCGCGCTGTGTTTGGATAAGTGTTAGTTCACTCATATCTAAGTAACAAATCAGAGAACATGGGCGGAAATATTGGCGCTAGGTCAAAAACGTGCAAGGGATAGAATCACCTTTTTCTAAAAGCAACCCCCCCCCCCCCCCCCCCGGTTGCTACGCCCCTGTTTATTACACTGAACATCTGTACAGATAAAACTGAGATCTCCAGTGATTTGAGCTATTTTAATTTCATTAAAATACCATTTTATATCTTGCTGTTTTGTTTCAACGTTAGTGTGTGGAGTGACTGAATCTCCATCCATCACAAATGCTGACAGTCCATCAGTGCCAGCACTAAAAACATCTGGAGAAAACATTAATTAATTATAAACCAAATAAAATTATTAAGCAGTAGAAGTGAAATAGGGTTGTCACCGTAAATAAATACATAAAGTATTGTTGCACAACAACAATAAAACAGATCTACAACAAATATTTGTTAACAAAAACTAAGACATCTTGGAGGCATGGCACTTAGTATGAGTTCATTTCCAACCAGCTTCTGCACACCTGCCTGTGTATTTTCAAGCATGTTTTAAGCAGTTTGATTGGCTGCTTCACATGTGTTTGATTAAGGTTGTATTTAAAGTCTGCAGGACAGTGGGTCCCCAGGAAGAGGGTTCAGGAAGACCTGCGATAGATTCACTGTTTAGATGTAGGCCTACTCACAACTTGCATGCTGAGGACATCTACTGGTTAAAGTCGTGTAAATGCAAAAAGAACAACACAAACTGAAACTGAAAGTACGAATGAAATTACTCTTTAAAAGACGATAACTGTCTAAAAAGAGTGACGGATTTGCCAACTCCTCTCGTTTAAATGATCTCATGTACCCCAAAGCATGGTGTCTGGTGTGTTTGCAAAACGTAAGCAGTAGCAGGTCACCTACACCTTCATTACTCGGAAACTTCAGCAAATTCACAATAAACTTTACCCATTACGAATATCATAAATAACTATATTCCATAAAAACACTTAAGAAAATTGTGCTGTTGCAAATTATTGATTTAAATTTTACTAGGCTACTACTTTGAAAACACATTAACTTTTGGTTTTATGCTCATGTATAGCCTTTTACTTATTTAGCTTAAGTTTTTATCCAAAGCGACTCAAATTACATTCAATGTACACTGATAAGTTTATATAATGATTTAATAGATAGATTTTTGGGTAATGATTTTTTTTAATAGACTTTATTTACTGACTGTATGATACAGTAGGCCTATGTCCCTCAGGGCTAAGTACATGTACGGCTGTGGACAAGCGCTTTGTTTTATAGCTGACAAGAAAAGAAATTGTAATATAAAATGTCTTACCATGTGCGAATAAAAACAAGAACACCTAGATCAAAAGAAATCGAAGCTTCTTTTTTTTTAACAAAATGAAAAAAAAAAATGTTACATTTAAATGTGATTTTCATCCATTCGTTCATCTGAGACTTCGTCTTGTTTTTTTTTTTTTTTTTTTTTTTTTTAGGTGGGTGGCATCCAACGTTAAGGTGCAATACCGCCACTTACTATACCGGAGTGTGAACCTAACAAATGTACCAAAAAACAAACAAACAAACAAAACAAACAAAAACAAAACATAAATAAAAAATATATTAAAAATAAATAAATAATTAATAATAATAATAATAATAATAATAACAATGATACTAATAATAATAATAATAATAATAATAATACAAATAAAAAAAAACTTTATATCCAATTAATTAACCCAGATTTCCTCAAAAAAAAAAAAAAATAATATATATATATATATATATATATAACTTCCCGCTTGATTGAGTATTTGCTTTATATTCCTGATTTTGTCATGGCAACCTCATCATCCATCCTCCATCTTTCAATGAAGGCAAGGAGGATTCAGAGGATCCTGGATCCAGTTGTTGGACTTTGTGTTGGCGCATGCACACATTTTTTAAATCAAAATAAAATAAAAGTCAGAGTCCAAATGTTTGTAATTGTATAACACAACAAGGAATTTTATTACATCTGATCGTCAAACCAACGTATACTAACCCTGTAATGATTACAGCATCAGCATACAGGCTATTAAGTCACAAAGCTGAACAGTTGATGGACCCCATTGACTTCACCCCAACTTGAGGGTGAGTAAACGATGACAGAATTTTCATTTTTGGGTGAACTATCCCTTTAAATATTCATATGAAACGAACCAGTGCATACTTTGTAACATGCCACCCTTAACACTTTTATTAAAATGATCCAAACACATTCTTGCAGATGTCACTCATGGCTATTAAGCTTTTGCAGACTTGTTTTCTATCAATTCTGTCCAACCTATCTCTGTGCACATGGCACACAGCTACATGGTTCAACCTCTTTTGCGTCATATTGGTTCTCAGCCAGGTTTTTAGCCTTCTCAAAGCACTGAAGCTTCGTTCAGCCTGTGATGAAGTAGCAGGAACTACAAGCAAAAGTCTCAGGAGTGTCTCTACTTGTTTAAAAAGACTCCTGACCTCAGTAATTGAATGCACAATTACGACAGCCTTAAATAATCCACTGGTCTAGAGATTATCCCAATACTTAAAAAAAAAAAATCACATTTTCTAAAAATCTAAACATCTTTTTCCCTTCATAATTCTCATAAGAATGGCCATGATCCACATATTCTTTTTCCTCTAAACTTTGCTTTTTTGTTTCAGTAATTAAACATTGTTCTTAGGGGCAGCTTGTTACCACATCTTACCCTATAAGGTTACATTCACTCACAATGAATGTCAGTTAACCCTTGTGTGGTGTTCATATTTTTGTTATTCAGCCAGTGTTCGTGGGTCTGGTGGACCCGCTGCATTTTGGGGTTTTTAATTCAACATAATCAAAAAATTTATGTTAAAATACTCAACAGATATTTAGGCTAATTTATCCCAATTACAAGCAATATAAACAGCATTTATGGTTAATATTTCCTCTTTAGCTTTGTTAGATCACATTTAAGAATTGTAACCTTGTGCGGGAACGGCAGGGGTAGAAAAAAAATCACTTTTGCACTCACACTCTCTCACACTTACACACAATCTCTCTCTCACATGCATGCACACACATGCACACACACACTACACACACACACACACACACACACACACACACACACACACACACACACACACAGAGATATGTGGTTCATACAGGGAATCTCCATAGGCGTAATGGTTTTACAAATGTACAAACTGTATAATCTATCCCCCTACACCAACCCTACCCCTAAACCTACCAATCACAGAAAACTTTTGGCCTTTTTTGAAGTTCAAAAAACACCATTTAGTATGTTTTTTAAGCCGTTTGGTTTATGAGGACACAGATGTCCTCATAAACCATGTTTACGTTGTAATACCCAAGTCATCATAAACCATATACTATACAAGAACACACACACACACACACACACACACACACACACACACACACACACAGTAAATCCATTTTGCAGGGTTATTTTAATTTTTGCATATAGCTTAAAAATGTTGGTTTGCATGAATTGAAATGAAAAAAAAAAGTATTGGGTGAGGCGGGTGGATCTATATAAAGATTTATTTATAGATATCATCGAAACAGGCAGGGTCAAACACTGGCAAACAGGTTATAACAGTGTTTCCCAAACTTTTTTTCTGGGGACCCACATTTTAAAGTCGATAAATCCTTGTGACCCAATAAACATTAAGCCCATATAGTTCATATATCACGAAGAGAATTTATGCATTAACAAAATATGTATGACCATTTTTAAGGTCATGCTTCCACTATTTAAAAGAGATACAGATATTTGACAAAGCACTTTTTTTTTATTTAAGTAAAATGCAGATTTGCAGAAAATGCTGTTTACCACAAACACAATATTTATCCGTTATTTTGATTTCAAATCCACAAGTGCTTTTTCAGCATTGTGATCCTCTTTTATCACAGTACACTAATACAGTAACAGACATTTTCACGTTTAAACTCAATAAAAAACAACATATTATTCAATGCACTTGACTTCTACCCAGACAGCACACATACGTTGGGCCGACGTCGTTCCGACTTACAAAACTCCATCGGCGCGATGTCGCTCAGAGATCTTTTGCCGTGATGTCGGCATTTGATCGCAAATGCTCTCCGGTCGACGTTCGGCCGATGCAGCTTTAAATCCCCGCTGCCCTGCGTGGGCACGGTTCACCGGCATTTTGCTCATCCTTTATCTAACGTACCACCCACGGCAGGAGCCGCTGGTTTATAATAAAACAATACATACCAAACCACTCTCAATAACTTTTGCTTATTTATTAACATTTTCAAGAAAGACATTAAATATATACATTTACATTTATCAGATACTTGTTTCAAAAGTGACATACAAATGAGAAGCATTCACTCTTTCAAATATTAACTATGTTTTTTACCACAGCATTTACAGTAAAACCATAGTAAAAACAAAATCAATATTTCTTACTACAATAACCGTTGTTTAACAATGACTGTTGCAGTAAAACCACAGTAAGTACAAAACTAACCATTACTACAGTATTTGCAGTAAAATCATAGCAACCACATTTATTATGATTTTAAAAAATATGGTAACTACAGTCATGGTTACCACAAAACCATGGTATCAAAACCTTATGAACCAAAAAACTAAAAAAAAAAAAAAAAAAAAAAAAAAACTTATTTACTACTTATGGTTGCTACATTTTGCTATTGTAAAACCATGGTTAACTGCTCTATAATTATATACACACTTCATAATACTTATCATTTGAAAGTAGGTTTACAGAAAATGCATTTTTCCAAGGTTACAATAATAAAAAAAAACTCTAAGAGGTGACTGAGACTTACTGGGAAAGATCATTTAGTAACAAAGAAATGTCCATATGACAGCAGCTCAAAGATAAAGGTAATTATCTATTTTTATTGCCACATCAGAATCTAATCTATCTTCATGGCAAAAACCGATGTACGGTATTACAAGAGCTACATGAACACACACAAGAAAAACTGAGCAAACACTACAGCAGTTAAAATGTTTAAAATTATATGATACAAATTTTTAAATCTTTTCTGATAAAACCTTACTAAAGTCCACCACAGATGTCACATGGACAATTTCAACAATGTCATTACTACCCTTCTCTGTCTTGACCATGGTGGTACCCTTGCTGTCTATGCAGGGTCAGAAAGCTCTTGGATTTTATTAAAAATATCTTAAATTGTGTTCAGAAGATGAAAGGAGGTCTTTCGGGTTTGGAACAACATGAGCATGAGTAATTAATGACATAATTTTCATTTTTAGGTGAACTAGCCCTATAAGTGGGAGGTACATCATAACTGTAATGTGCACTTCCTTTCAAAAGTTTGTCTTTGAAATAAGACGCTTCTGCTCACCAAGGCTGCATTTATTTGATCAAAAATGAAGTAAAAACAATAATATTGTAAAATATTATTACAATTTAACAGATTTTTGTGAATATATTGTGAACTTAATTTCTTTTTATCAAAGCTGCATTTTCAGCATCTTTACTCCGGTCTTCAGTGTGACATGATCCTTCAGAAATCATTCTAATATGCTGATTTGCTGCTGAAAAAACATTTTTAATTTCTAATTATCAATGTCTTATTATCAATTATCAAAAGTTAAAGGAAACATGTCTGTTTCAAATAAATGCTGTAAATTTATAAAAAAAAATAAAAATAAAAAATAAACTTTTTTTATTCATCAAAAAATCCTCTTGCTTTAACTCAAACACATGATTAATGATTTCTGAAGGATCATGTGACCCTGAAGACTGGAGTAAAGATACTGAAAATGTAGCTTTGCATCACAGAAATAAATTAGTTCTCTAACTATATTAAAATAGAAAAAAATCATTTTAAATTATTTTAATTTCACAATATTACTGCTTAACTGTATTATTTATCAAAATACACAAAGCTGTGGTAGGCAGAAGAGACTTTACCATACCAAAACTTACGAAACAGTAGTGTATGTTTGATATTTTACTTACTAGATCATTGGTTTACAGCACTTTGGAGAAGAAGGTTCACTCTGAGTCTGCAGATGTGCCACAGGCCATCATCATGGAAGAATCTAGGAACAAAACATGCAATTTGTCACAGAGACCACAATATTTAGTATGCAGTTGCTGGTTTATTAGAAGGTTAATAAACAAGTTAAAGTACAGGTACAATGCAGAAAAAAGAATACATAATATACTACAATTATATAACAGAATATGTTTTTAGTATTAAGTAGTTACATTTGGCTGTGAAAAGCTTCTTAAAATTACTATAATAAATAAATATTTAATTTAGCATAATAAATTAACAGACACATGGTTATATAGGTTAAATATATTGTGGTGAAAATGCATATTAAGTTATTTTTATGAGCTTCTTCGGTTCACCTGTATTTCCTGCTTCTGTCAGCAGCTCTATTCAGACATTTTGAAACCTTGGAGCTTCCCTTCTGTTGTGGAGGCTTTATTTCTGTCCTCCTGAAAGAACATATTTTGTCAGTATGTGTTTATCTTACAAGATCAAAAAGCATTTTCTACGGTGGCCGAGAGAGGCCAACGCGCTGCAAACAAGAAAACACATGCAAACAGAAAAAACGACGACAAATTAAGAAAACATCTTCATCAGTTTGACAACACAGGCGCTGCAAATCCTCGCAACGCAAACACAAATAGGGAAACGCGCTGCAAATTCTCACAACACAACCAAACTCAGAAACGCGCTGCGAACACACGAACGCGCTGCATATAGCTTGGTCCACAACGGGAATGTTTCAGGGGGACTTCAAAAAGTGACGAACCCATCTGGGACCTAATTATTTGTTCAGTGGCTGTTGGTCAGAGCAGAGGTGTCATCGGTGAACTATCGCCTTTTAGTGATAGTATAGTATCACTTAAAGGTGATAGTGATATAAATAATCAGGTAATATAGTGATATAAATAATCAGGTCCCAGATGCATCCCGAACAGCGAGTCCAGCAGCATCAGCCATAAACCCGTGCTTTTTTTTTAAAGCTTTTCGAAGCACCGAGGCTTTCCCATCAACTGTATTACTCGAAGCTTTTCAACACGTTGCACACTAATGACATTTTGTTGTCAAAGGTGGAAAAAGTTGCTTTTGCGTCTCAGATGTCAAAGCGATTTTTGGACAGTTTCATAAAATAAATCAACTTCTGCTACGAAAACCATAAGAAATAAAAAATTCATTTTACTTACACAAGGTATAAATGAATTAATCTGTGAATAAACTTAGAAAAACAGAAGGCTACTGACATGAAAACATGAAAAAAATGATGAATAATGTTAGTTTGCTGCTAACAAGTGAAAACATCTTAAAATTGCTCAGTTTTTCATAAAACAGAAATAATACACTAACATTTTAATGGTGCAACATTTCTCTTTCGTCCTCTTACCGCCACTTCCTTTGAACAGGAGAAAATAAATCTCCCTTGCCATTGGTCAGTTTTTCGTGGCCAAGTTCTACTCTTTGTATGTTCTGGAAGGTGCGTGAGTTCACAAACATAATAAATGTTATTTTCTTATAAATGAACATGAAAAGCGCCCAGACTGAACTTGAAAAATGATAATTTGATGGTAAATTGTTGACTTTGCTTTTGACGTCTGACGGACACAACTGATTAAGATCATCTCTCTTTTTAATTTGTCTAATTGTCTTGATTTCTTAGATTTCAACGAAAGCAAACTGAATGAATCGGCAATTATAGCGATGCCATTGCTGAATGAGGAGGTTTCTGATAGAATGAATAGGGG
The DNA here is from genome assembly GCF_049309525.1 of Garra rufa. Taxonomy (NCBI): domain Eukaryota; kingdom Metazoa; phylum Chordata; class Actinopteri; order Cypriniformes; family Cyprinidae; genus Garra; species Garra rufa. The sequence goes on along the minus strand of NC_133367.1, from coordinate 16,229,814 downwards.
AGAGCGGGGCACAACCTAACACTTTTTGAATTTCGTGGTTTATGTAAATCCACTTGGGGTTCAGAGTACAATATTTATCCACATTATTTTCACATTTGTCTAGTACAAATATATCGCTTTGTTTCACATTTACAGTGTATACGTTTTTCGTTATTTACCTCAAAAGAAAGGAAGTGAAACGTGACAACATGCCCCCTAGGTGGGGTACATTGTAACATCTGAGGGGCAGGTTACCATATGACAGCTTAAAATATTATCTGATTGAATGAAATAAATATACACAACAAACTAAAATATTTTGTCAGTAAAATACATGTATTAACTTTTTCAAATGAATTAATGACGTTTTTTAAAAAAAAATAAAAATAATCGAATTTTGGAGTTTGACAATGAACACATCGCAACAATGCTTTGAACGGCCCTGATCGCAACGCACAGCTGTACAGTAGTTCAAAACAATGTGAACAGATAGATGAAACACATTTAGACATTCAGAAGAACACTCCACTCCTCCACACACAGCTCTCATAGAACACGACACACATAAACCAGCCAAAATGCTTTACATTACTTGAAATAATAACTTCTGAACATTAAACATTGATTGCCAGCCTTTATTCATCTGTTTCTTGAGGTATCTTATCAAAATCCTTAGAAGTAAATCGTGTAAACTGCACCTCTAATGTCACAGTATAGCAGAGTTTAATAACAGCGGGGAATATTGTAACACAGTGTTACAACGTTCCCCATCTGCGCCACTGGAGTTTAAAAAAACACGTTAGTGTCTTCTGCTGGTTTGCGAAGCATAAACCATCTAAACTGATAAATAACAAATTGGAGATTAAAATAATAGCAGATTTGTCTAATTTTAAATGAATACTAAAAACTGAAATGAAAAGTTTACTTCAGCCATAAATGTACTTTTACTATGGTAAAATAAATATTCAGCGATATCTTCAAAAGGCTTTTGAATTATTGCGCTCTTTTTTCTCTGCATAGTGTTGCTATGGCAACTAGTAAACACCGTAAATTTGGTTATGCTAGCATGTGTGGAAATATTTAAACCATGCATGTTACAATTAACCCCGCGTTAGGTTGTGCCCCGCTCACCCCTATACAGCAGGGGATGAGTTCAGTTTGATAAGACACAGCCACCAGTGTCAATTACTACATCTACAACTGAGCTCCATCTTTTATAATTCTCTAGAATCTTTCCTTTGAACGTGATAAATGACCTGTGTCCTGTTGAGCTGTTGAGCTCCTGGCATTAATCAATAATCTAAACACTTTTTAAACATTTACTCATAACATACTTTTAACCTGTGGATCATGAAAAACCTTATTTTGATGAATTACATTTAGGTTTTCTAAAAATATTTGTGTACTCTAGATACTTAGGGGAAGTAGGCTGCCTAAGGTGAGATATTGGCTAAAAATATTCAACCAGTTTTACATTAGGCATTTACTATAGCTCTGTAAAAATAAAAAAATAATACAAATACTTGAATTAATTATTGGACTTCGTTTTGAACTGTGAGGTAAATTTGCGGACGGTCCCTAAAGCAGCCTAGGCTCTTTACGGCACTCGGAAAGCAGACACTATTAAATAATCTCCATCGATCATCTGAATTAGATTCTCAGCTCTACAAAAACATGCAGAGGATATTATTGTTGTCTCTAATACTTCTGAACGGTAAGGTTATTATTTTAGTTTCATTCATGAGACATTCACATCAGTCTATATGCTACAGTAAATGCATGAGCTGATACTGAAAGAGAAACGCGTTTAATAGCAAAACGAACATATAAAATAGGCAGTCTGTAATTCTTCAGTTATGTTTTGTATAGGTGTGTTTGGTGCAGAAACAGATGGGACAATGTCAGTGATGGAAGGAGATTCTGTAACTCTACACACTAATCTCAGTGAAATACTGAACGATGATACGATACTATGGTTGTTTGGGCCTAAAGGCGTTGCCATCTCTCAAATAACTAGAAAGAGCGACTTGACATCATTTTTTATCACCGATGATGAGAGATTCAAAGGCAGATTGCAGGTGGATCAAAACACTGGCTCTCTCACCATCAGAAACACAAGAAAGAAACACTCAGGACAATATAAACTAACAATTTCTAGGGAAAAGATCACATCCAAGATATTTAGTGTGAATGTCTTTGGTAAGTATCTCAAGTATCTTTTCTATTTAATGTAATAATGATCTTGTTTCAGGTTTCATGATTTGATGCTGTAAGCATCTTACATGAATGTTCTTGTGGGTTCACATGTGTGACCCCACATGGATTTCTAGAGGATGGTAATATGGCAAATCTGTACAAATAAATTCTTGCCTGATTTGTTTTATAGATGTGGTTGGTGAGACGGGTGGAGTGAAGTCAGTATCAGTGATGGAGGGGGATTCTGTCACTCTACAGAATAATGTTACTAAATTACAGGTGGATGATCTGATAGTATGGAGGTTTGGAGATGAAGGCGTCATCCTGGCTAAGATTGATGTAGAAATGAACGAGGCCTCATTAAACATTGATGATGAGCGATTCAGGAACAGACTACAACTAGATTCGACTGGATCTTTGACCATCAAAGACGCCAGAACCGAACATGCGGGACTTTATGAAGTACAGATCAGAGGCCGTGAGAGCTCGCAGCAATTCCTTGTTTCTGTCATTGGTGAGTTTCAATTTAAAGATCCTTAGTACAAAATGTTTGGAAATAATTGAATAAATATAAAATATAAGCTGACTTCTATGTCACTTACATTACTATTAAAATGGCAACAAATACAAAAAAAAAAAAAAAGTCTTTTAGGGCATTCACAGACTTCCATAGGGGCAGGGAAGGAATAACAGTACAAGGGCACAATCACAGTTGGGTTAGGGTTAACCCCTTGGTAGAAATCGCGAAGTAGATCTTCCCCAAACTAGTAACATCAACTACCACAACAAGCCTGACACCAGTGTAAAATCATGTTTTGGCTTATGTCACAATACACAAAATCTTATACATGTCAACAAGTTTTGAATCATGATTTAATAAATATTTTGTACTGTAATCATTCACTGTCTCCATTTAGCTAGGCCTATTCCTGATCCGGGTCCATCTGCTGCTGTCATAGTTGGAATAGTGGTTGCTGTTCTGCTGGTGGCTGCACTTTTAGCCGCAGTTGTGATTTACTATAACCGCAGGATCTCTAAACTACAAAAACATGCGGGTAAGTATTACAGCTGATACAAGCAATACAAAAATACAAAATGAGCTTTATTGTGATGCAGTAAAGTTTAAATGCATAATAATGTTTTATATCAAATAATATAATTAACCAAGAGGAAATATGCTGTCAGTTCTGCAACACATTAAGATCTGGGTTTGATTACACTATTGATTCAGATCAGTGCAGTTCCATTGTCCATTTTCTATGGTAAATGGGAAATTAGATGAAAAACGTTTTAGCAGACTGCATAGTTAATTTCCCTAAATACTTCTAAAACATGCTTGAAACATGTTAAAACATGTTCGGAAATGCTAGTAATCTGTTAAAACATGTTACCAACATGTTAAAACATGCTCTTTGTAAAGTTAAGCTTGATCATATAAACACTTTTCTGTTCTCTGCTTCTAGTGAAAGTGAAAGTCGTGACGTATTGTCAAGTATGGTGACCCATACTCTAAATTGGTGCTCTGCATTTAACCCATCCAAGTGCACACACACAGTGAGAAGTGAACAAACACCCACACACACACACACACACACACACACTGTGAACACACACCGGAGCAGTCGGCAGCCATTGCTCCAGCGCCCGGGGAGCAATTGGGGGTTCGGTGCCTTGCTCAAGGGCACCTCAGTCATGGTATTGAAGGTGGAAAGAGCGCTGTTAATTCACAATCCCCACCTTCAATTCCTGCCAGTGTGGGAATCGAAGCGGCAACCTTCGGGTTACAAGCCATGCCTGTCCCTGAAAAAATATTCAGGGGAGAGCGTAAACGCAGTCCCCCACTACCATAATTTGCAGTCGAGATTCGCACATTTGGGGAATTCGCAGGGGTCAGCACGACCGGAGTGCAATGGACGAGCCTCGCCCTGGGTGAACTAACTTCTTGATCATGGTGTTTTCCTGCCAGGTAACTATCCATGTGCCACTGTGACAGCTGATGAAAAGATGATGCCAGGGACGGAAGGGAGATCTGTCCATCTAAAGACTGATACTGAAGGTGATGAGATAAAGTGGTGGTTTGAGGATCTCAAACTCTTTTGAATTTAATGTGTGAACAGTTTAGATGATCTGAATTTAAAACTAAAAACCCAAATTCCCAAAGTGCAATCTACTTTTCATTTTAATTAGTGCCATGTTAAAATTATCAGAATAAATGATTTATTATTAAAAATTGGCCCGCCCTGAACTGAGGCATTAGAATTTAAATCTCTCTAAATTCTTCCTGAGTCCACAACACAATTATAATGATAATGACACAGAACAATATAATTAGAATAAGTTTTCAAAATTATTTTTGTATGAGTGATAAAAATATTGGCAGCCAATCGAATCCATAGCTTGAAAAAAGCAAATCAATTTTGAAATAAAAAAACTGCAACATGTGCTTATAATAAACAGAACAATAGTGTGTATTGGTGTGGATGCTAATTAGGGGCCAAGCCCTGAAAGGGCTGTAGCCCCTATTGTATCTGTATGTTTTCTTATTAGGGGCCAAGCCCGAAGGGCTAGAGCCCCTATTGTATCTGTAGGCGTTCTTTATTATTATTATTCTTCTTGGCCAATGGGAGTCTATGGCAGCCCTATGAACGCAATATAGGAAAATGATGAAAATTGGCACAAATATAGTCATGACCATACATAGTAATCTGACCAAATTTGAAGTCCCTAGGACCAACTCTATAGCGCCACCAGTAGTCCAAAAATTCAACATAAAAATGCTAATAACTCCTGAACCCCTAGGTCTAGAAAAATGAAACTTAGTAGACATGATTCCGCTCATCATGCTGATCACAATCAATACCTTACATTAAGACTCCACCCATTACAGTAGCGGCCATTTTGAAAAGTACTGTAATCAGTCTATATGCTACTCCTCCTTCAAAGTTGATCTAATTCTTCTCAACTTTGGTTCAGATGATCTCTAGACTGAGCTGAACAGACGAAACTAAGCCAAAAATTTTTAGTCATCTTTGTTCAAAAGTTATGATGTCGCAAAGTTAACGAGGTTGACCCAAAATTGGTTCAAAGGCTATATCTCTGCCAAACTTTAATCAACTGAACTGAAACTTGGTATGCTTCATCAGCACCATGGTCTGAGGTTTCATGCCAAAGTTGGGAACAGCGCCACCTATGGGTCATGAGATAGACAAAAAGCATATAATAGCTTATAACTTTTGAACGCTTAGTCAGAAATTCAATATATTGGTGTCAATGGATTCCTTGGGCCATGCCGAATCTGAGGATATCAATTATGCTAGGATCGACTGAACCATGTGTCCGCCATTTTGAAATTTGACATAAATTGCTATATTTTTTAAACCATTTGACATATCTGCACAAAAATCACTAGGCATCCTCAACACAATGTCCTGGAGGTACCTCGGAAGTTTGAAGACAGCGCCACCTACTGTTTCAGAGTTATAACGATTCTTACAAAAACGCTTATAACTTCTGAAAACATTGTCCAAATTTTGAAAACGTTATATCATTTAATTCCCTGGGTCTTGCCAATTCTGTCAATGTCTCATCTGTCATTTTCCGGACATTTGACTGTCAGCCATATTGAAGTAAATGAAAATCTGTTTTTTCCCTACTCTTTCCTCAAATTTGTCCCAATTTTGTCCAAAATCTGGTCTTATGATCTTCGGACCGATACGCACAGAAATGACTAAACAGATTTTTGATATTCATTACCGTTCCTGAGAAATACCTCTCCAAAGTTGACCGTGCCTGTGTTTGTTAAATTTATGCTAGTTAGCTTAGCATACAAATTGGTTAGTATGGTAATTATTTGCCATTCTTTTAATGTAGCTCTTTAGCTATCAGATCAACCATAAGCTACTTTATTATTAAGTTATCTTAGTATGCTAATCTGTCTACAATGCTTAGACGTTCTTTTGTGAGCTCATTCTCTCACCCCTCAACCTCTCTTCTGGAGCCAGTTGACTGTGGGTGACCTGAGTGGCACACTCTGCTAAGCCATTGAATCCAAAGCACAAAGTCCGTTGTGATGTGGGTTCGAGTCCCGTGTGGTGCATCTTAATACAATTGTGCATAGTATTGTGCTACTTTGATTCCTTTATTATAAAGATCAGCATTGTACTAATCTGTATTGCTCCTGGATTAAAGAAATGTCTTTTTCTCGGCCAATGGGAGTCTATGGCAGCCCTATGAGGGTTGAAGGGTGGTAGAGGGGTGAAGGGTGGTAGAGGGGTGAAGGGCGGTAGAGGGATGAAGGGCGGTAGAGGGATGAAGGGCGGTAGAGGGATGAAGGGCGGTAGAGGGATGAAGGGCGGTAGAGGGATGAAGGGCGGTAGAGGGGTGAAGGGCGGTAGAGGGGTGAAGGGCGGTAGAGGGGTGAAGGGCGGTAGAGAGGTGAAGGGCGGTAGAGAGGTCAAGGGTGGTAGAGAGGGGAAAGGGGGTAGAGAGGCGATAGGGTGGTATAGAGGCGATAGGGTGGTAGAGAGGTGAAGGGCGGTAGAGAGGGGAGAGGGGGTAGAGAGGCGATAGGGTGATAGAGAGGTGAAGGGCGGTTGAGAGGTGAAGGGCGGTAGAGAGGGGAGAGGGGGTAGAGAGGCGATAGGGTGGTAGAGAGGTGAAGGGCGGTAGAGAGGGGAGAGGGGGTAGAGAGGCGATAGGGTGGTAGAGAGGTGAAGGGTGGTAGAGAGGTGAAGGGCGGTAGAGAGGGGAAAGGGTGGTAGAGAGGTGAAGGGTGGTAGAGAAGTGAAGGGTGGTAGAGAGGTGAAGGGCGGTAGAGAGGGGAAAGGGGGTAGAGAGGTGAAGGGCGGTAGAGATGTGAAGGGTGTATAAAATTACAATACAATTATACAATTGTGTGCAATATTATGCTGTTTTGATTTGTTTGTTATTCCGTGTTGCGTTCGGCGGCTTGGCCCCGTAATCGCTGCTTGCAGCTATATTTATTATTATTATTATTCTTCTCAATGGGAGTCTATGGCAGCCCTATGAACGCAATAAAGCAAAATGATGAAAATTGGCACAAATATAGTCATGACCATAAATAGTAATCTGACCAAATTTGAAGTCCCTAGGACCAACTCTATAGCGCCACCACTAGTCCAAAAATTCAACATAAAAATGCTAATAACTCCTGAACCCCTAAATCTAGAAAAATGAAACTTAGTAGACATGATTCCTCTCATCACGCTGATCACATTGAATACCTTACACTAAAACTCCACCCATTACAGTAGCGGCCATTTTGAAAAGTACTGTAATCAGTCTATTGGCTACTCCTCCTTTAAAATTGATCCAATTCTTCTCAAATTTGGCTCAGATGATCTCTAGACTGAGCTGAACAGAAGAAACTAAGCCAAAAAATTTTAGTCATCTTTGTTCAAAAGTTATGATGTCGCAAAGTTAACGAGGTTGACCCAAAATTGGTTCAGAGGCTATATCTCTGCCAAACTTTAATCAATTGAACTGAAACTTGGTATGCTTCATTAGCACCATGGTCTGAGGGTCCATGCCAAAGTTGGGAATAGCGCCACCTATGGGTCATGAGATAGCAAAAAAGCATATAATAGCTTATAACTTTTGAACTGTTAGTCAGAAATTCAATATATTGGTGTCTATGGATTCCTTGGGCCATACCGAATCTGAGGATATAAATTATGCTAGGATCGACTGAACCATGTGTCCGCCATTTTGAAATTTGACATAAATTGCTATATCTTTTAAACCATTTGACATATCTGCACAAAAATCACTAGGCATCATCAACACAATGTCCTGGACGTACCTCGGAAGTTTGAAGGCAGCGCCACCTACTGTTTCAGAGATATAACAATTCTTTCAAAAAAGCTTATAACTTCTAAAAACATTATCCAAATTTTGAAAATTTTATATAGTTTTATTCCCTGGGTTGTGCTGATTCTTTTGATGTCTCATTTGTCATTTTCCAGAAATGTGACTGTCAGCCATATTGAAGTAAATGAAAAACAGTTTTTCCCCTACTCCTTCTGCAAATTTGTCCCAATTTTGTCCAAAATCTGGTCATATGATCTTTGGACCAAGACGCACAGAAATAACTAAACAGATTTTTGATATGCATTACCGTTCCTGAGAAATACCTCTCCAAACTTGACCGTGCCTGTGTTTGTTGATTTATGCTAGTTAGCTTAGCATACAAATTGGTTAGCATGGTAATTATTTGCCATTCTTTTAATGTAGCTCTTTAGCTATCAGATCAACCATAAGCTACTTTATTATTAAGTTATCTTAGTATGCTAATCTGTCTACAACGCTTAGTCGTTCTTTTGTGAGCTCATTCTCTCACCCTTCAACCTCTCTTCTGCAGCCAGTTGACTGTGGGTGACCTGAGTGGCACACTCTGCTAAGCCATTGGATCCAAAGCACAAAGTCCGTTGTGTTGTGGGTTCGAGTCCCGTATGGTGCAACTTAATACAATTGTGCATAGCGTTGTGCTGTTTTGATTCCTTTATTATCCAGATCAGCATTGTACTAATCTGTATTGCTCCTGGATTAAACAAATGTCTTTTTCTCGGCCAATGGGAGTCTATGACAGCCCTATGAACGCAATATAGGAAAATGATGAAAATTAGCACAATTATAGTCATGACAATAAATAGTAATCTGACCAAATTTGGAGTCCCTAGGACAAACTCTATAGCGCCACCACTAGTCCAAATATTCAACATAAAAATGGTAATAACTCCTGAACCCCTAAATCTAGAAAAATGAAACTTACTAGACATGATTCCTCTCATTACGCTGATCACAATCAATACCTTACATTAAGACTCCACGCATTACAGTAGCGGCCATTTTGAAAAGTACTGTAATCAGTTTATATGCTACTCCTCCTTCAAAGTTGATCCAATTCTTCTCAAATTTGACTCAGATGATCTCTAGACTGAACTGAACAAAGAAACTAACCCAAAAAAATTTAGTCATCTTTGTTCAAAAGTTATGATGTCTCAAAGTTAACGAGGTTGACCAAAAATCGGTTCAGAGGCTATATCTCAGCAAAACTTTGATCAATAAAAATAAAACTTGGCACGCTTCATTAGCACCATGGTCTGAGGGTCCATGATCAATTAAAATAAAACTTGGCACGCTTCATTAGCACCATGGTCTGAGGGTCCATGATCAGTTAAAGTAAAACTTGGCACGCTTCATTAGCACCATGGTCTGAGGGTCCATGATCAATTAAAGTAAAACTTGGCACGCTTCATTAGCACCATGGTCTGAGGGTCCATGATCAATTAAAGTAAAACTTGGCACGCTTCATTAGCACCATGGTCTGTGGGTCCATGATCAATTAAAGTAAAACTTGGCACGCTTCATTAGCACCATGGTCTGAGGGTCCATGATAAATTAAAGTAAAACTTGGCACGCTTCATTAGCACTATGGTCTGTGGGTCCATGATCAATTAAAGTAAAACTTGGCACGCTTCATTAGCACCATGGTCTGAGGGTCCATGATAAATTAAAGTAAAACTTGGCACGCTTCATTAGCACCATGGTCTGAGGGTCCATGATCAATTAAAGTAAAACTTGTCACGCTTCATTAGCACCATGGTCTGTGGGTCCATGATCAATTAAAGTAAAACTTGGCACGCTTCATTAGCACCATGGTCTGAGGGTCCATGATCAATTAAAGTAAAACTTGTCACGCTTCATTAGCACCATGGTCTGAGGGTCCATGATCAATTAAAGTAAAACTTGGCACGCTTCATTAGCACCATGGTCTGAGGGTCCATGATCAATTAAAGTAAAACTTGGCACGCTTCATTAGCACCATGGTCTGAGGGTCCATGCCAAAGTTTGGAATAGCGCCACCTATGGGTCATGAGATAGCAAAAAAGCATATAATAGCTTATAACTTTTGAATGGTTTATCAGAAAATCAATATATTGATGTCTCTGGATTCCTTGGGTCATGCCGAATCTGAGGATATCAATTATGCCAGGATCGAATGAACCTGGTGTTTGACATAAATTGCAATATCTTTTAAACCATTTGACATATCTACACAGAAATCACTAAGCATCATAAACACAATGTCCTGGAGGTACCTCGGAAGTTTGAAGACAGCGCCACCTACTGTTTCAGAAATATAACAATTCTTGCAAAAACAGTCATCACTTCTGAAAAGATCGTCCAAACTCTGATGTTACCCATCTTCTCAATGGCGCAACATGTTGGGTGACAAAAGCTTGACCTGTAGATAGAGGTTTCGAATCCCATGTGGTGCAACTTCTTAGAATTTAGTAAAATGTTGTCTCACCGTAAGCCATTTGCTAAAGTTCAACATTTAACAACTCAAGTCTCTGTAAAGTTAAATTTACCGCTGTTTATGTTTTGCAAGCTGTGTAAAGCAAATGGCTAAAGACTTGAAAAATCTCAACAAATTCAGTGTGTAACAAGTGTTTGACCATGTGAATGTTTTAAAGTTGTTTAAAAGTTTCTAATTAAATCCAAATAAACCAATCATTATTAGGCAAAAGGGCGGTAGAGAGGGGAAGAGCGGCAAAGAGTGGAAGTGCAGTAGAGCGGTTGGGTGGAAAGCTTACTAAGTTTGGTGAGTTTAACCCCTTAACCATCACCTGTCCACTCTTGATCTCTAAAAAACTAAAAAAAACTAAAGCTAAACTATATAAAATATAAATGTATTTACAAAATAAAAGTGAAGCTAAAATGAACAATTGTTAATGAAACCTATTAATGAAAACTATTAAAATAAAAGCAATTTAATGAAAAGCAAAACCAAAATAACCTTGGTTTAAAAGCTGCATTTTCACTTCAGTGTTCAAAAATGACAGTGACAGCTAAGGGGCTAAAAGCATCGAAATAAAATCCAAAGTTCAAATAAGCCCAAAATAGTCTTAATGGGCTTGGCCCCGTAATGGCTGCTAGCAGCTATATTTATTATTGTAATTATCTTTATAGTTATTGTTCTGGATGTGAATGGGATTTAAAGGAGTTATATTGCACAAATAAAGTAGAAATGTTTTGTGAGGGAAAAAATCATAATCTTACAAGAAAATTGTGATGATGAATCATAGGTAATTCATAAGCAATCATAGAAATTCAGTTTTTTTTTTAGCTAAAAAATCCATGTCAAATACTTGATACTGAAACTACAAACATAACAAACTAGGTCAAAATAAAGTAAAAGCCAGCTAGAGGATTTTTTTGAAAATGCAAATAAAATTAATTCACACTTTGTTTTCTGTTTCTGTGTTCTGTCTTTGACATGAAGTGAAGGAAGTGTCAGCGAAGGTTGGAGGAACTGTCACTCTAGACCCTGGTGTTACAACACAGAGAGGTGATCTGATACTCTGGACGTTTGGAGCTAAAAACTGTCTGGTTGTTAAAGCCGAATCAGAAACAATGAATATTAGCGAGAGATTTAGAGACAGACTGGAGCTGGATCATTGGAGTGGATCTCTGACCATCACAAACACCACAGATGCAGACTTTGGACTTTTTCAACTACAAATCATCAACAGGGAATGGACCAGATACAGGAGGTTCAATGTGACTGATTCTGGTGTGACTGATTCTGGTGTGACTGATTCTGGTGAGTAGAACAAAATGTATTATAACAACTATGTTTATTTTTTAAAAACAGATGTTTTCCACATGTTTTTAGATGCAACATGTAAACAGCCCCAAAAAATGCCAATAGGTAGTGGCAAGTAAATATATATATATATATATATATATTAAACAAATTATTGAAATATTATACAATTAATACAGTTTTTATATCAGTTTTTAAAACTGAGTTTAAATGAACCAAACAACACACCTGAAAAACTTACTAACCCAAAAACAGAATCACAGTTTGATCAAGAGAAGTAACGTTATATATGCTTCATTTGTGAATTTCGTTTTGAACTTTCTATTTGAACGCATTCGTTTTCTGGATCCTTGGACTAAAATGTTTACAGGGGTTCACTGGTTTAAGAAATTTCTGATCGTAAAAATCAGCTTCTTTTTATTTGTAAGGTATCGTTTTTATTATTATGTACTGATTTAAATTACTGGTGCGGTGAGCGGGCGCATTAGGCGCAATCATTAAAGACATTTCAAAGCAAGCCGGCTCCACGGTCCTGACTGCATCATCACTGCCTTTATTGGGTGTTTTGAGCGAATATTTACATTTATTCACATGACTGGATGCGGTGGACTGCCATGATTTTGGCGAATGCAGGACACTACTGAATAATGCGCATCAGAGGGGATTTAAAAAGTGGAAATTGCCGTGCCACTGGTCTTTCATGTTTCTAACATGCAGTCAAGTGTATATGACATAAAAATATATTTTGTAATATCGTGCAATCAGTGCTATCTGCTAGCAAACTTTAGCGATTTTTTTGCAAACGTTTATTTACAAAACAACACCATAAACACAAACACAAGATTGAAGGTAATATAAATATAATGAAACATTGTCATGAAAATCCTTATTAAAGGCAAAAATTACTTATATTTACGAGTCTGCTTGCTCGAGTGAGCAGCCATGTTGGAAATTTCTCTTAACCCTTCGTTTGAAGTGAGGTCCTGAAAAATCTTCGTTTGGAGGGCTATCTGGCCCTTCCCCTTACCCCTACCCCTCCAACCAAAAGAGAAATGAGACACCCCTACCCCTTCACGTGAACGCGCCAAACGGAGGGGTAGGGCTAAGTGTAGGGCTAAGGGGTAGAATTGGGATTGAGCCTTACTTCCGACATCTGAGCCTTAAAGGGGTCATCCGGTGCCACACGCACTTTTACAAGCTGTTTGAACTGAAATGTGTGTTGGGAGTGTGTGTACACAACCACCCTAGAATGACAAAGATCCACCCAGTAGTTTTCTTTTAATTTAGTAAAATAATTTGCCTCTTCTCATATCGAGCCGTTCTCAGATGCCTGTCATTATGGCGTAACGAGGCAGAGGCCGCTCCTGCGATAGTTGATAGACAGCAGTGTTTTAGCATAGACCCGCCCCGAGTGTAAACTGACAGCACTGAGGGAATGTGACAGCTGATCTATCTAAATGGGTTCATGTTTACATGAATCATTTCTCACCATACTGCTTTATAAACAAGGGTCAGTATAAAGCTTAGCTTTGTAACGCTAGATGGTTTAAAACGGTGTCTGTTAATGATTATTATAAAACGGTTAGTTCCATTCCTCAATTCTGATTGGTCAGCAGCTGTGTCGTATTCATGATACGGCACTGCTATGACCGCTTCACTCAACGGTTTTGTGTATCATTGAACCCCCTTAGCAACCACCCTTAGCAACGTAAACACAGCTGCAGCAGTTAGGGACTACTTTTTGCAGCGGAAGGCAGTTAATGATTTTATTTTATGAAAACATACAACTTAATATATATAAATTAATATATATTTTTGATTTTAATATTTTTATTGTGTGGTAACCGTTTTATAAAAGCAATAAGGTACTTGAGGCCGTGCTGTATCGTGAATAAATCACGGCTGAAGGGGTTGCAGGTACTCCTCTTCGCGTCGTGCCTAACAACGCCCTACAGCCGTGATTTATTCACGATACAGCACGGCCTCTTGTACCTTATTGCTTAAAGATAACGCAATACCTGCAAACGTGTTTACAGCCCGCAACTGCACATGAGCAAAGACTATAACACTCACACTTATGTATTTCAATATAAGGACGGGGTAAGTTACGTTAACGATGACTTTTTTGCTCTTGTTCAATCAGCTATGCCTCAGTAAACACACCGCGTTCGTCTATTTACCACAGTAAACACAGTAAACACACCGCGTTCGTCTATTTACCACAGTAACCACAGTAAACACACCGCGTTCGTCTATTTACCACAGTAAACACACCGCGTTTGTCTATTTACCACAGTAAACACACCGCGTTCGTCTATTTACCACAGTAAACACACCGCATTCGTCTATTTACCACAGTAAACACACCACGTTCGTCTATTTACCACAGTAAGCACACCGCGTTCGTCTATTTACCACAGTAAACACACCGCATTCGTCTATTTACCACAGTAAACACACCGCATTCGTCTATTTACCACAGTAAACACACCGCATTTGTCTATTTACCATAGTAAACACACCGCATTCGTCTATTTACCACAGTAAACACACTGCATTTGTCTATTTACCATAGTAAACACACCGCGTTCGTCTATTTACCACAGTAAGCACACCGCGTTCGTCTATTTACCACAGTAAACACACCGCATTCGTCTATTTACCACAGTAAACACAGTAAACACACCGCATTCGTCTATTTACCACAGTAAACACACCGCGTTCGTCTATTTACCACAGTAAACACAGTAAACACACCGCATTCGTCTATTTACCACAGTAAACACAGTAAACACACCGCATTCGTCTATTTACCACAGTAAACACAGTAAACATACCGCATTCATCTATTTACCACAGTAAACACACCGCGTTCATCTATTTACCACAGTAAACACAGTAAACACACCGCGTTCGTCTATTTACCATAGTAAACACACCGCTTTCGTCTATTTACCACAGTAAACACACCGCATTCATCTATTTACCATAGTAAACACACCGCATTCGTCTATTTACCATAGTAAACACACCGCATTCGTCTATTTACCACAGTAAACACACTGCATTTGTCTATTTACCACAGTAAACACACCGCATTCGTCTATTTACCACAGTAGACACTGTGGCTGTGGTAAACACAGCCATATCACCCTGCAGCCACAGCCATATCACCCTGCAGCCCAAGATCGGTTGCTCATTGAAGCTAAGCAGGGCTGAGCCTGGTCAGTACCTGGATGGGAGACCTCCTGGGAAAACTAGGTTGCTGTTGGAAGAGGTGTTAGTGAGGCCAGCAGGGGGTGCTCACCCTGTGGTCTATGTGGGTCCTAATGCCCCAGTATAGTGATGGGGACACTATACTGTAAAAAAGCACCGTCCTTCGGATGAGACGTTAAACCGAGGTCCTGACTCTCTGTGGTCACAAAAAATCCCATGGCACTTCTCGTAAAGAGTAGGGGTGTAACCCCGGTGTCCTGGCCAAATTCCCTCCACTGGCCCTAGTCAATCATGGCCTCCTAATAATCCCCTTCCATTAAATTGGCTATATTACTCTCTCCTCTCCACCTGTAGCTGGTGTGTGGTGAGCGCACCGGCGCCGTTGTACTGTGGCTGCCGACGCATCATCCAAGTGGATGCTGCACACTGGTGGTGGTTGAGGAGAGATCCCCCATATGATTGTAAAGCGCTTTGGGTGTACGGAAATACACATGAAAGCGCTATACAAATGCATCATTCATTCATTCATAAACACAGTAAACACACCACGTTCGTCTATTTACCACAGTAAACACACCGCATTCGTCTATTTACCACAGTAAACACACCGCATTCGTCTATTTACCACAGTAAACACACCGCGTTCGTCTATTTACCACAGTAAACACAGTAAACACACCGCATTCGTCTATTTACCACAGTAAACACAGTAAACACACCGCATTCGTCTATTTACCACAGTAAACACAGTAAACATACCGCATTCATCTATTTACCACAGTAAACACACCGCGTTCGTCTATTTACCACAGTAAACACAGTAAACACACCGCGTTCGTCTATTTACCACAGTAAACACACCGCTTTCGTCTATTTACCACAGTAAACACACCGCATTCATCTATTTACTATAGTAAACACACCGCATTCGTCTATTTACCATAGTAAACACACCGCATTCGTCTATTTACCACAGTAAACACACTGCATTTGTCTATTTACCATAGTAAACACACCGCATTCGTCTATTTACCACAGTAAACACACTGCATTTGTCTATTTACCATAGTAAGCACACCGCGTTCGTCTATTTACCACAGTAAACACAGTAAACACACCGCATTCGTCTGTTTACCACAGTAAACACACCGTGTTCGTCTATTTACCACAGTAAACACACCGCGTTCATCTATTTACCACAGTAAACACACCGCATTTGTCTATTTACCACAGTAAACACACCGCGTTCGTCTATTTACAACAGTAAACACAGTAAACACACCGCGTTCGTCTATTTACAACAGTAAACACAGTAAACACACCGCATTTGTCTATTTACAACAGTAAACACAGTAAACACACCGCGTTCATCTATTTACCACAGTAAACACAGTAAACACACCGCATTCGTCTATTTACCACAGTAAACACACCGTGTTCGTCTATTTACCATAGTAAACACACCGCTGTTTACCACAGTAAACACACCGCATTCGTCTATTTACCATAGTAAACACACCGCATTCGTCTATTTACCATAGTAAACACACCGCTGTTTACCACAGTAAACACAGTAAACACACCGCATTCGTCTATTTACCATAGTAAACACACCGCATTCGTCTATTTACCACAGTAAACACACTGCATTTGTCTATTTACCATAGTAAACACACCGCGTTTGTCTATTTACCACAGTAAGCACACCGCGTTCGTCTATTTACCACAGTAAACACAGTAAA
This sequence comes from Garra rufa, assembly GCF_049309525.1. Classification (NCBI taxonomy): domain Eukaryota; kingdom Metazoa; phylum Chordata; class Actinopteri; order Cypriniformes; family Cyprinidae; genus Garra; species Garra rufa. The sequence continues at coordinate 16,213,050 of NC_133367.1, read as the reverse complement.
CACACCGCGTTCATCTATTTACCACAGTAAACACAGTAAACACACCGCATTCGTCTATTTACCACAGTAAACACACCGTGTTCGTCTATTTATCACAGTAAACACACCGCGTTCATCTATTTACCACAGTAAACACAGTAAACACACCGTATTCGTCTATTTACCACAGTAAACACACCGTGTTCGTCTATTTACCACAGTAAACACACTGCATTCGTCTATTTACCATAGTAAACACACCGCTGTTTACCACAGTAAACACAGTAAACACACCGCATTCGTCTATTTACCATAGTAAACACACCGCATTCGTCTATTTACCACAGTAAACACACCGCATTCGTCTATTTACCATAGTTCGTCTATTTACCACAGTAAATACAGTAAACACAGTAAACACACCGCATTCGTCTATTTACCACAGTAAACACACCGCGTTCGTCTATTTACCACAGTAAACACACCGCGTTCGTCTATTTACCACAGTAAACACACCGCGTTCGTCTATTTACCACAGTAAACACACCGCATTCGTCTATTTACCACAGTAAACACACCGCATTCGTCTATTTACCACAGTAAACACACCGCATTCGTCTATTTACCATAGTAAACACACCGCATTCGTCTATTTACCACAGTAAGCACACCGCGTTCATCTATTTACCACAGTAAACACAGTAAACACACCGCATTCGTCTATTTACCACAGTAAACACACCGTGTTCGTCTATTTACCACAGTAAACACACCGCGTTCATCTATTTACCACAGTAAACACACCGTGTTCGTCTATTTACCACAGTAAACACACCGCATTCGTCTATTTACCATAGTAAACACACCGCTGTTTACCACAGTAAACACACCGCATTCGTCTATTTACCATAGTAAACACACCGCATTCGTCTATTTACCATAGTAAACACACCGCTGTTTACCACAGTAAACACAGTAAACACACCGCATTCGTCTATTTACCATAGTAAACACACCGCTGTTTACCACAGTAAACACAGTAAACACACCGCATTCGTCTATTTACCATAGTAAACACACCGCATTCGTATATTTACCACAGTAAACACACCGCATTCGTCTATTTACCACAGTAAACACACCGTGTTCGTCTATTTACCACAGTAAACACACCGCATTCGTCTATTTACCACAGTAAACACACCGCGTTCATCTATTTACCACAGTAAACACACCGCGTTCGTCTATTTACCACAGTAAACACAGTAAACACATCACGTTCGTCTATTTACCACAGTAAACACACCGTGTTCGTCTATTTACCACAGTAAACACAGTAAACACACCGCGTTCGTCTATTTACCACAGTAAACACACCACGTTCGTCTATTTACCATAGTAAACACACCGCATTCGTATATTTACCACAGTAAACACACCGCATTCGTCTATTTACCACAGTAAACACACCGCGTTTGTCTATTTACCACAGTAAACACACCGCATTCGTCTATTTACCACAGTAAACACACCGCGTTCATCTATTTACCACAGTAAACACACCGCGTTCGTCTATTTACCACAGTAAACACAGTAAACACACCGCGTTCGTCTATTTACCACAGTAAACACACCACGTTCGTCTATTTACCACAGTAAACACACCGCGTTCGCCTTTACCACAGTAAACACACCGCGTTCGTCTATTTACCACAGTAAACACACTGCGTTCGTCTATTTACCACAGTAAACACAGTAAACACACCGCGTTCGTCTATTTACCACAGTAAACACACCGCGTTCATCTATTTACCACAGTAAACACACCGCATTCGTCTATTTACCACAGTAAACACACCGTGTTCGTCTATTTACCACAGTAAACACACCGCATTCGTCTATTTACCATAGTAAACACACCGCTGTTTACCACAGTAAACACACCGCATTCGTCTATTTACCATAGTAAACACACCGCATTCGTCTAGTAAACACACCGCTGTTTACCACAGTAAACACAGTAAACACACCGCATTCGTCTATTTACCATAGTAAACACACCGCTGTTTACCACAGTAAACACAGTAAACACACCGCATTTGTCTATTTACCATAGTAAACACACCGCATTCGTCTATTTACCACAGTAAACACACCGCATTCGTCTATTTACCACAGTAAGCACACCGCGTTCGTCTATTTACCACAGTAAACACACCGCATTCGTCTATTTACCACAGTAAACACACCGCGTTCGTCTATTTACCACAGTAAACACACCGCATTCGTCTATTTACCACAGTAAACACAGCGCATTCGTCTATTTACCACATTAAACACAGCGCATTCGTCTATTTACCACAGTAAACACACCGCGTTCATCTATTTACCACAGTAAACACACCGCGTTCGTCTATTTACCACAGTAAACACAGTAAACACACCACGTTCGTCTATTTACCACAGTAAACACACCGTGTTCGTCTATTTACCACAGTAAACACAGTAAACACACCGCGTTCGTCTATTTACCACAGTAAACACAGTAAACACACCACGTTCGTCTATTTACCACAGTAAACACACCGCGTTCGTCTTTACCACAGTAAACACACCGCGTTCGTCTATTTACCACAGTAAACACACCTCGTTCGTCTATTTACCACAGTAAACACAGTAAACACACCGCGTTCGTCTATTTACCACAGTAAACACACCGCGTTCGTCTATTTACCACAGTAAACACACCTCGTTCGTCTATTTACCACAGTAAACACAGTAAACACACCGCATTTGTCTATTTACCACAGTAAACACACCGCGTTCGTCTATTTACCACAGTAAACACACCGCATTCGTCTATTTACCACAGTAAACACACCGCATTCGTCTATTTACCACGGTAAACACACCGCGTTCGTCTATTTACCACAGTAAACACACCGCATTCGTCTATTTACCACAGTAAACACACCGCATTCGTCTATTTACCACAGTAAGCACACCGCGTTCGTCTATTTACCACAGTAAACACAGTAAACACACCGCATTCGTCTATTTACCACTGTAAACACACCGTGTTTGTCTATTTACCACAGTAAACACAGTAGACACACCGCGTTTGTCTATTTACCACAGTAAACACACCGCGTTCATCTATTTACCACAGTAAACACACCGTGTTTGTCTATTTACCACAGTAAACACAGTAGACACACCGCGTTTGTCTATTTACCACAGTAAACACACCGCGTTCATCTATTTACCACAGTAAACACACCGCGTTCGTCTATTTACCACAGTAAACACAGTAAACACACCACGTTCGTCTATTTACCACAGTAAACACACCGTGTTCGTCTATTTACCACAGTAAACACAGTAAACACACCGCGTTCGTCTATTTACCACAGTAAACACAGTAAACACACCACGTTCGTCTATTTACCACAGTAAACACACCGCGTTCGTCTTTACCACAGTAAACACACCGCGTTCGTCTATTTACCACAGTAAACACACCTCGTTCGTCTATTTACCACAGTAAACACAGTAAACACACCGCGTTCGTCTATTTACCACAGTAAACACACCGCGTTCGTCTATTTACCACAGTAAACACACCTCGTTCGTCTATTTACCACAGTAAACACAGTAAACACACCGCATTTGTCTATTTACCACAGTAAACACACCGCGTTCGTCTATTTACCACAGTAAACACACCGCATTCGTCTATTTACCACAGTAAACACACCGTGTTTGTCTATTTACCACAGTAAACACAGTAGACACACCGCGTTTGTCTATTTACCACAGTAAACACACCGCATTCGTCTATTTACCACAGTAAACACACCGCGTTCATCTATTTACCACAGTAAACACACCGCGTTCGTCTATTTACCACAGTAAACACAGTAAACACACCACGTTCGTCTATTTACCACAGTAAACACACCGTGTTCGTCTATTTACCACAGTAAACACAGAGCAAGAGCAAGCCTAAACAGAGAGCAAGAACATGCCAACGTTCATGCTTGAAACCAGAAATGGTCATGCTGGTTTTCTTAGCAGAAAGCAGCTAGACTCTGCCAGTGTTCTAATTGTTTTTATGTGGGACACTGTGGTCTGGGTTGTTGTTTTTTCAAACACACGCACGCGCATACGCACACACATACTTACTTTTTGCCATAGGTCTGTTCTAAAGACATTTTGTTCTACCTTTACTAGGCAGGGCTCGAAATTGTGAACGTTTTGGTCGCATATGCTCCAAAAATTTAATCTGCGTGACATGAAATTATATTTGGGAGCATTCGTGCGAGAAACTGTTGTTGTCCGACTTGGTTTCATTTCTTTACAAAACTTTCGCTACCATAACTACTGCACAGACTGCTGTGAGCTGATACAGTGACAGGTTCGCCATTCTCTCTTTCGATTGTGAAAAATAAAAGGTCTCAACAAACCGCTTTTGAAGAAATATAATATATTTCTATTTACCACAGTAAACACAGTAAACACACCGCATTCGTCTATTTACCACAGTAAACACACCGCGTTCATCTATTTACCACAGTAAACACACCGCGTTCGTCTATTTACCACAGTAAACACAGTAAACACACCACGTTCGTCTATTTACCACAGTAAACACACCGTGTTCGTCTATTTACCACAGTAAACACAGTAAACACACCGCATTCGTCTATTTACCACAGTAAACACAGTAAACACACCACGTTCGTCTATTTACCACAGTAAACACACCGCGTTCGTCTTTACCACAGTAAACACACCGCGTTCGTCTATTTACCACAGTAAACACAGTAAACACACCGCGTTCGTCTATTTACCACAGTAAACACACCGCGTTCGTCTATTTACCACAGTAAACACACCTCGTTCGTCTATTTACCACAGTAAACACAGTAAACACACCGCATTTGTCTATTTACCACAGTAAACACACCGCGTTCGTCTATTTACCACAGTAAACACACCGCATTCGTCTATTTACCACAGTAAACACACCGCGTTCGTCTATTTACCACAGTAAACACACCGCATTCGTCTATTTACCACAGTAAACACACCGCATTCGTCTATTTACCACAGTAAACACACCGCGTTCGTCTATTTACCACAGTAAACACACCGCATTCGTCTATTTACCACAGTAAACACACCGCATTCGTCTATTTACCACAGTAAGCACACCGCGTTCGTCTATTTACCACAGTAAACACAGTAAACACACCGCATTCGTCTATTTACCACAGTAAACACACCGTGTTTGTCTATTTACCACAGTAAACACAGTAGACACACCGCGTTTGTCTATTTACCACAGTAAACACACCGCGTTCATCTATTTACCACAGTAAACACACCGTGTTTGTCTATTTACCACAGTAAACACAGTAGACACACCGCGTTTGTCTATTTACCACAGTAAACACACCGCGTTCGTCTATTTACCACAGTAAACACAGTAAACACACCACGTTCGTCTATTTACCACAGTAAACACACCGTGTTCGTCTATTTACCACAGTAAACACAGTAAACACACCGCGTTCGTCTATTTACTACAGTAAACACAGTAAACACACCACGTTCGTCTATTTACCACAGTAAACACACCGCGTTCGTCTTTACCACAGTAAACCCCCCGCGTTCGTCTATTTACCACAGTAAACACACCTCGTTCGTCTATTTACCACAGTAAACACAGTAAACACACCGCGTTCGTCTATTTACCACAGTAAACACACCGCGTTCGTCTATTTACCACAGTAAACACACCGCATTCGTCTATTTACCACAGTAAACACAGTAAACACACCGCGTTCATCTATTTACCACAGTAAACACACCGCGTTCGTCTATTTACCACAGTAAACACACCTCGTTCGTCTATTTACCACAGTAAACACAGTAAACACACCGCATTTGTCTATTTACCACAGTAAACACACCGCGTTCGTCTATTTACCACAGTAAACACACCGCATTCGTCTATTTACCACAGTAAACACACCGTGTTTGTCTATTTACCACAGTAAACACAGTAGACACACCGCGTTTGTCTATTTACCACAGTAAACACACCGCATTCGTCTATTTACCACAGTAAACACACCGCGTTCATCTATTTACCACAGTAAACACACCGCGTTCGTCTATTTACCACAGTAAACACAGTAAACACACCACGTTCGTCTATTTACCACAGTAAACACACCGTGTTCGTCTATTTACCACAGTAAACACAGAGCAAGAGCAAGCCTAAACAGAGAGCAAGAACATGCCAACGTTCATGCTTGAAACCAGAAATGGTCATGCTGGTTTTCTTAGCAGAAAGCAGCTAGACTCTGCCAGTGTTCTAATTGTTTTTATGTGGGACACTGTGGTCTGGGTTGTTGTTTTTTCAAACACACGCACGCGCATACGCACACACATACTTACTTTTTGCCATAGGTCTGTTCTAAAGACATTTTGTTCTACCTTTACTAGGCAGGGCTCGAAATTGTGAACGTTTTGGACGCATATGCTCCAAAAATTTAATCTGCGTGACATGAAATTATATTTGGGAGCATTCGTGCGAGAAACTGTTGTTGTCCGACTTGGTTTCATTTCTTTACAAAACTTTCGCTACCATAACTACTGCACAGACTGCTGTGAGCTGATACAGTGACAGGTTCGCCATTCTCTCTTTCGATTGTGAAAAATAAAAGGTCTCAACAAACCGCTTTTGAAGAAATATAATATATTTCTATTTACCACAGTAAACACAGTAAACACACCGCATTCGTCTATTTACCACAGTAAACACACCGCGTTCATCTATTTACCACAGTAAACACACCGCGTTCGTCTATTTACCACAGTAAACACAGTAAACACACCACGTTCGTCTATTTACCACAGTAAACACACCGTGTTCGTCTATTTACCACAGTAAACACAGTAAACACACCGCGTTCGTCTATTTACCACAGTAAACACAGTAAACACACCACGTTCGTCTATTTACCACAGTAAACACACCGCGTTCGTCTTTACCACAGTAAACACACCGCGTTCGTCTATTTACCACAGTAAACACAGTAAACACACCGCATTTGTCTATTTACCACAGTAAACACACCTCGTTCGTCTATTTACCACAGTAAACACAGTAAACACACCGCATTTGTCTATTTACCACAGTAAACACACCGCGTTCGTCTATTTACCACAGTAAACACACCGCATTCGTCTATTTACCACAGTAAACACACCGCGTTCGTCTATTTACCACAGTAAACACACCGCATTCGTCTATTTACCACAGTAAACACACCGCATTCGTCTATTTACCACAGTAAACACACCGCGTTCGTCTATTTACCACAGTAAACACACCGCATTCGTCTATTTACCACAGTAAACACACCGCATTCGTCTATTTACCACAGTAAGCACACCGCGTTCGTCTATTTACCACAGTAAACACAGTAAACACACCGCATTCGTCTATTTACCACAGTAAACACACCGTGTTTGTCTATTTACCACAGTAAACACAGTAGACACACCGCGTTTGTCTATTTACCACAGTAAACACACCGCGTTCATCTATTTACCACAGTAAACACACCGTGTTTGTCTATTTACCACAGTAAACACAGTAGACACACCGCGTTTGTCTATTTACCACAGTAAACACACCGCGTTCGTCTATTTACCACAGTAAACACAGTAAACACACCACGTTCGTCTATTTACCACAGTAAACACACCGTGTTCGTCTATTTACCACAGTAAACACAGTAAACACACCGCGTTCGTCTATTTACTACAGTAAACACAGTAAACACACCACGTTCGTCTATTTACCACAGTAAACACACCGCGTTCGTCTTTACCACAGTAAACCCCCCGCGTTCGTCTATTTACCACAGTAAACACACCTCGTTCGTCTATTTACCACAGTAAACACAGTAAACACACCGCGTTCGTCTATTTACCACAGTAAACACACCGCGTTCGTCTATTTACCACAGTAAACACACCTCGTTCGTCTATTTACCACAGTAAACACAGTAAACACACCGCATTTGTCTATTTACCACAGTAAACACACCGCGTTCGTCTATTTACCACAGTAAACACACCGCATTCGTCTATTTACCACAGTAAACACACCGTGTTTGTCTATTTACCACAGTAAACACAGTAGACACACCGCGTTTGTCTATTTACCACAGTAAACACACCGCATTCGTCTATTTACCACAGTAAACACACCGCGTTCATCTATTTACCACAGTAAACACACCGCGTTCGTCTATTTACCACAGTAAACACAGTAAACACACCACGTTCGTCTATTTACCACAGTAAACACACCGTGTTCGTCTATTTACCACAGTAAACACAGAGCAAGAGCAAGCCTAAACAGAGAGCAAGAACATGCCAACGTTCATGCTTGAAACCAGAAATGGTCATGCTGGTTTTCTTAGCAGAAAGCAGCTAGACTCTGCCAGTGTTCTAATTGTTTTTATGTGGGACACTGTGGTCTGGGTTGTTGTTTTTTCAAACACACGCACGCGCATACGCACACACATACTTACTTTTTGCCATAGGTCTGTTCTAAAGACATTTTGTTCTACCTTTACTAGGCAGGGCTCGAAATTGTGAACGTTTTGGACGCATATGCTCCAAAAATTTAATCTGCGTGACATGAAATTATATTTGGGAGCATTCGTGCGAGAAACTGTTGTTGTCCGACTTGGTTTCATTTCTTTACAAAACTTTCGCTACCATAACTACTGCACAGACTGCTGTGAGCTGATACAGTGACAGGTTCGCCATTCTCTCTTTCGATTGTGAAAAATAAAAGGTCTCAACAAACCGCTTTTGAAGAAATATAATATATTTCTATTTACCACAGTAAACACAGTAAACACACCGCATTCGTCTATTTACCACAGTAAACACACCGCGTTCATCTATTTACCACAGTAAACACACCGCGTTCGTCTATTTACCACAGTAAACACAGTAAACACACCACGTTCGTCTATTTACCACAGTAAACACACCGTGTTCGTCTATTTACCACAGTAAACACAGTAAACACACCGCGTTCGTCTATTTACCATAGTAAACACACCGCTTTCGTCTATTTACCACAGTAAACACACCGCATTCATCTATTTACCATAGTAAACACACCGCGTTCGTCTATTTACCACAGTAAACACACCACGTTCGTCTATTTACCACAGTAAACACACCGTGTTCGTCTATTTACCACAGTAAACACAGTAAACACACCGCGTTCGTCTATTTACCACAGTAAACACAGTAAACACACCACGTTCGTCTATTTACCACAGTAAACACACCGCGTTCGTCTTTACCACAGTAAACACACCGCGTTCGTCTATTTACCACAGTAAACACACCTCGTTCGTCTATTTACCACAGTAAACACAGTAAACACACCGCGTTCGTCTATTTACCACAGTAAACACAGTAAACACACCGCGTTCGTCTATTTACCACAGTAAACATCCCCAGTCAGCAAATTTCCTCTGGGCCAGATCTGGCCCATACCAACAGCTAAAGTGTGGGCCAGATAAGTTTAGGTTCCCCGGCCCAAAACTGGTCCACATCTTTTTACCCAGAACCGAACCAAAACAGTGCCATAACCCACCCTAAAATGAGCCAAATCATGAAAACAGATGTGGCTGATATATGGATCTTATGTGGTATTCTTATATGGCTGAGTTCTGTTAAGGGCTATGGCCCCTATGTGGACCACATGTGGCTGATAGATCAAAAGCCATAATTTAACCACATTTATGCCACACCTATTATTTATTTAAAATACCAATTACACAGTAAATCTTAAACACATATTAAACACAAAATTGATTCACAGACATTTTTAATATAATACAATTTTAATAACAGAAGTACAGAACATAACAAAGTGTGGTGTAAATGTCAAATTAGTAAATAAATGTACAATAATGGATACTTAGTAAGTCTCACCAGCCTTTCTTTCACAGTCTGTCAGGAAAAAGGAGAGAAAAAAGATTATTAGCATTAGGGCTGTGCAGTGGCGATTCTAGACTTTTTTAACAGGGGTGGCCTTAGTGGAGCACTGATTAATTCAAGGGTGGCATCATAAAATCATGCATCAAACACCATACTCATAAATTGAAGGACAAAGACGTACTCTTACATCAAATTTCTTTTTATTTGAATAAAATCAAATATAAATAAACAAACTTATCATACTGCAGTGCAATGAAGTCAGATTTCCTTCCATTTACATTATTAGTAACTAGAAGCTAAAGTTCGATGACAAACTTTAAATGTTGGCTTGGAGAAGCAAACCGGGCAGCCTTCGGGCAAAAGGGCCAGCCCAGAACACTTAGAGCTCTCTGATTGAATTGTTGCTAGTAAAAATGCTATTACGATAAGTAATGCTTAGTATATTTTAGGCTAAAACAGCTTGCCATAGAGGATTTATGTGCATTTTAGGTTAAAACGGCTTGCCATACAACAAGTGTGCAGCGGGTACTTGAAAGCCACGACGCGTTGCTGTGCGGTTGAGCCTAAAAGCAGAAATAAGCAAGCATTTAAGCTGTGTAATATATTTCTCTACTATTATTGTGTTTAATCGCTGGAGTGTTTGTATTTAAATACATTTAAAAGACGTGCAAATGATGTCTTTGATGCAGATGAAGACTGAGCAGTGCATTCAATGTTAGTTAGTTAAGCCTGTGAAAAAAGTCATTTGCACTCAATGTAGGTCTTTAAAATATTCTTCTATATTTATTGTGTGGAATCGCTGGAGTGTTTGTATTAAAATACCTTTAAAAGACATGCAAATGATGTCTTTGTTAAGACACATAAATGCAGCCGTGCATCTCCTGTTAGTTAGTTAAGCCTATGAAAAACGTCATTTGCACCCAATGCAGGTCTTTAAAATATTCTTCTATATTTATTGTGTGCAATCGCTGGAGTGTTTGTATTTACATGCCTTTAAAAGACGTTCAGTCATGTATAATTCTCAGACGGACATATCGGAGCTCATGTCTACACTGCTGAACGCAGCGCTCTCTGTATGAAATAAAAAATACTCACAAACAACTGCATTTAGCTGTTGATATTTTCTAATGGGTGGAATGAATTAAACCGCTGCAATATTGTAATTTTAAAGACGTTCTAATTCGTGCAAATTATGTCGTTCGTCTCCATGTATACTCGTTGAAAGCAATCTGTACGCGGTGAAGGAACTGCTTAGGGTTTTGAATAAATTCGCTCAAACAGCTGAATTCAGGTCTTGATGTGTTCTAATGGGTATTTAAAATTAAATGGCTGGAATATTGTAATTTTAAAGGCGTTATTTATATGCATTTTCCACCGAAGTCAAAGTGAAAGTATGGGTCACAGCTCGGTAACATGTTCGTTAGTGAAACCTATTGAACAGCTCATTTGCAGCTAATGTAGTTCTTTAAAATATTCTTGTATATTTATTGTGTTGGATCGCTGGAGTGTTTTTATTTAAATGCTTTTAAAAGACGTGCAGTCATGTATAATTCTCAGACGGAGATGTGAAGCTCATCTGTAACACACTCTGTAAAGACAGCGGTTTAACTTTTACACAAAACAGCTCACAGCTGAATGTAGCTGTTGATGTGTTCTAATGGGTATTTAGAGTTAAATCGCTGTAATATTTAAATTTTTAAAGCGGTATTTATTTGTATTTCCACCGATTTCAGAGTGACTGTAAGTAAGAGGTTTGAGTCCCGCCTCTTCAGTGGAGAGGTATTGCGCCTCTAGATGGCGCATTTTTTCTCAGCCCATTGAAATCCTATATAAATTTTTCATGCAAAAAAATTAATATTAAATCAACTGTAAGTCTGATCATTCCAAAAAGATATAGCAACACTTTCGTGACCAGGGCCCAGGGCTCCGCCGAGTTTGGGGCTTGTAGCCTTAAAGCTCTAGGAGGAGTAGCGTATAGAATTTTAGTCTCAGAAGAAGTTTAATAATAACTAGAAGCTAAAGTTCGATGACAAACTTTAAATGTTGGCTTGGAGAAGCAAACCGGGCAGCCTTCGGGCAAAAGGGCCAGCCCAGAACACTTAGAGCTCTGTAATTGAATTGTTGCTAGTAAAAATGCGATTATGATAAGTAATGCTTAGTATATTTTAGGCTAAAACAGCTTGCCATAGTGGATTAATGTATTTTAGGTTAAAACGGCTTGCCATACAAGATTCGTGCAGCGCCTGCAAGTAGGGCTCGCTGCAGCCTGCGGTGGACATCCAACCCCGCCCACATCCATGTGTGACGTCAGACACCACGCCCACGTCAATGCGTCACCGTGTGACTCCCCTCCCCATCGGTAGCCTTAAAGCGGTGCATTTCAAAATACTTCACGAAATTTATCCATGTAAAGTAGCTCTTTCTAAATTCATGGACATTGATAATACCTGCAGTTTCTGTAACACACATGAGGAAGACTTGTGTCATTTGTTTTATAATTGTGAATTGTCTCTTAGTTTTTGGTCTGATGTTAGCACCTTTCTATTTCTGCAAAGAAATGTTAATTATATGCTTTCTTTAAAAGATGTTATCTGTACTTATTCTCATAAAAGTAAAATGATTGAGTATGTTGTTAACTTTTACATTTTGCAAGGCAAATATTATATTCATAAACAGAAATTTGCTAAATGCATACCAAAATGTAATTTATTTTTATCAGAAATAGAAGTTTTGAAAAGTCTTTAAAACAAATGAATACATTTGTTGTTACATTTCACGGAGAACTTTTTTTCTGGTTATGCTTCCACAATATAATTTTTGTATATGTAAGGGAAAAGGAAGAAAATTTGAACTATTGTTTAGTTGTTTCTAGGTTTTAATTTAATTTTTGTTTATTTATTTACTTTTTATTTATACGTTTATTTATTTATTTTTTTCTCTCCATGGTATTAGTTTATTTTTTATTTTATTATTATTATTATTTTAATTTTATCTTATTACTTATTACATATTGTATTACTGTAAACAGATTAGGCTTGTATTTTGTGTATCTGGATTTCTATTTCAATATTTTTGTAATGTCCAATTCTTCTTAAAAAAAAAAAAAAGAATCCCGATGTTGTACGCATGTGCAAGAATGGCGGAAGTATGTTGTATGGGGGATGTATAATACAAATTAAACCTAGGTCACCTTTCATATGGAACTAATTACATTCGAACAGCCGGTAAAACGCTTGCTTTGGTTGATTAAAGTTAGGAAAATGGTAATTGGTAATAAAACATTTAAACCCTACCCTATTTGTTTGTGTAATGACATAAATTCACGTTTATTATAATCGATTTTGACATAGCTTAGACAAGATCAGATTTAGACGGACAAGTAAGTTTTGTTATTGTAAAAGTAACACTTAGCATATTTTCATTTTCATCTAATTCTCTAAAGATATGTCCACAAATGTGAACATTGCTAATCATATTATCACTATTTTAATATGTGTTAATACTATTTAATATGTTGGATGTGTGACGTGTTTGAACATGGGCGCGGCGTCTGGCGTCACACTTGGATGTGGGCGGGGTTGGATGTCCACCGCAGGCTGCAGCGAGCCCTACCTCAGCGCCTGCTTCAAAGCCACGACGCGTTGCTGTGCGGTTGAGGCGAAAAGCAGAAATAAGCAAGCATTTAACCTTTTTATTATATGACTGTACTATTATTGTGTTGAATCGCTGGAGTGTTTGTATTAAAATACCTTTAAAAGACGTGCAAATGATGTCTTTGTTAACAGACACATAAATGCAGCCGTGCATCTCATGTTAGTTAAGCCTATGAAAAACGTCATTTGCACCCAATGTAGGTCTTTAAAATATTCTTCTATATTTATTGTGTGCAATCGCTGGAGTGTTTTTATTTAAATGCCTTTAAAAGACGTGCAAATGATGTATTTGTTGACAGACTGATAATGCAGCCATACATCTGATGTTCGTTAGTGAAACGTTTGAAATAGCTCATTTACACCCAATGCAGCTCTTTAAAATATTATTCTATATTTATTGTGTGCAATCGCTGGAGTGTTTGTATTTAAATGCCTTTAAAAGACGTGCAGTCATGTATAATTGTCAGTCGGACATCTCGGAGCTCATGTCTACACTGCTGAACACAGCGCTCTCTGTATGAAAACAAAATACTCACAAACAACTGCATTTAGCTGTTCATATTTTCTAATGGGTGGACTGAATTAAATCGCTGCAATATTGTAATTTTAAAGGCGGTCAAATCCGTGCAAATTATGTCTTTTGTCTCCATGTATACTCGTTGAAGGCAACCTGTATGCGGTGAAGGAAATGCTTAGGGTTTTGAATAAATTCGCTCAAACAGCTGAATTCAGGTCTTGATGTGTTCTAATGGGTATTTACAATTAAATGGCTGGAATATTGTAATTTTAAAGGCATTATTTATATGCATTTTCCACCGAAGTCAAAGTGAAAGTAAGTCACAGCTCGGTAACATGTTCGTTAGTGAAACCTATTGAACAGCTCATTTGCAGCTAATGTAGTTCTTTAAAATATTATTCTATATTTATTGTGTACAATCGCTGGAGTGTTTTTATTTAAATGCTTTTAAAAGACGTGCAGTCATGTATAATTCTCAGACGGAGATGTGAAGCTCATCTGTAACACACTCTCTAAAGGCAGCGGTTGAACTTTTACACAAAACAGCTCACAGCTGAATGTAGCTGTTGATGTGTTCTAATGGGTATTTACAATTAAATCGCTGCAATATTTAAATTTTAAAGGCGGTATTTATTTGTATTTCCACCGATTTCAGAGTGACTGTAAGTAAGAGGTTTGAGTCCCGCCTCTTCAGTGGAGAGGTATTGCGCCTCTAGATGGCGCATTTTTTCTCAGCCCATTGAAATCCTATAGAAATTTTTCATGTAAAAAAATTAATATTAAATCAACTGTAAGTCTGATCATTCCAAAAAGATATAGCAACACTTTCGTGACCAGGGCCCAGGGCTCCGCCGAGTTTGGGGCTTGTAGCCTTAAAGCCCTAGGAGGAGTAGCGTATAGAAAATTAGTCTCAGAAGAAGGTTGAATAATAACTAGAAGCTAAAGTTCGATGACAAACTTTAAATGTTGGCTTGGAGAGCCAAATTGGGCAGCCTTGGGGCAAAAGGGCCAGCCCAGAACACTTAGAGCTCTCTGATTGAATTGTTGCTAGTAAAAATGGCAGTACGACAAGAAATGCTTAGTATATTTTAGGCTAAAACATAGAGGATCGTGTGTGGATTTTACGTTAAAACGGCTTGCCATACAACAAGTTTGCAGCGCATGCTTGAAACCCACGACGCGTTGCTGTGCGGTTGAGCCTAAAAGCAGAAATAAGCAAGCATTTAAGCTGTGTATTATATTACTCTACTATTATTGTGTTTAATCGCTGGAGTGTTTGTATTTAAATACCTTTAAAAGACGTGCAAATGATGTGTTTGATGATGCAGACGAAGACTGAGCAGTGCATCCAATGTTAGTTAAGCCTATGAAAAAAGTCATTTGCACCCAATGTAGGTCTTTAAAATATTCTTCTATATTTATTGTGTGCAATCGCTGGAGTGTTTGTATTTAAATGCCTTTAAAAGACGTGCAGTCATGTATAATTGTCAGTCGGACATCTCGGAGCTCATGTCTAACACACAGCTGAACGCAGCGCTCTCTGTATGAAAACAAAATGCTCACAAACAACTGCATTTAGCTGTTGATATTTTCTAATGGGTGGACTGAATTAGATCGCTGCAATATTGTAATTTTAAAGGCGGTCAAATTTGTGCAAATTATGTCGTTCGTATCCATGTAAACTCGTTGAAAGCAATCTGTACGCGGTGATAGAAATGCTTAGGGGTTTCAATAAATTCGCTCAAACAGCTGAATTCAGGTCTTGATGGGTTTCTAATGGGTATTTACTATTAAATGGCTGAATATTGTAATTTTAAAGGCGTTATTTATATGCATTTTCCAACGAAATCAAAGTGAAAGTAAGTCTCAGCTCGGTAACATGTTCGTTAGTGAAACCTATTGAACAGCTCATTTGCAGCTAATGTAGTTCTTTAAAATATTCTTGTATATTTATTGTGTTGGATCGCTGGAGTGTTTTTATTTAAATGCTTTTAAAAGACGTGCAGTCATGTATAATTCTCATTCAGGTTAGCTCCGATCCGCGAAAGCTCGTCTGTATAACACATTTGCTGAAGACAGTGCTTTAACTTTGAAATAAAACAGATCACAAAAGGCTGATTTGTTGATGTGTTCTAATGGGTATTTACAAACAAATCGCTGAAATATATTTATTTTAAAGGCGTTCTAATTCGTGCAATTTATGTTGTTTGTGAGCACATGTCGAGAGAGAGAGAAGCCTAGTGCTGACGGCTTGTATAAGCGCTGAAGGGTGCGAGCTTTTCTTTTACAAGAACTACTCACAAACCACTGAATTTAGCTGTTGATATGTTCTAATGGGTATTTAGAGTTAAATCGCTGTAATATTTGAATTTTTAAGGCGGTATTTATTTGTATTTCCACCGATTTCAGAGTGACTGTAAGTAAGAGGTTTGAATCCCGCCTCTTCAGTCGAGAGGTATTGCGCCTTTAGATGGCGCATTTTTTCTCAGCCCATTGAAATCCCATAGAAATTTTTCATGTAAAAAAATTAATATTAAATCAACTGTAAGTCTGATCATTCCAAAAAGATATAGCAACACTTTGGTGACCAGGGCCCAGGGCTCCGCCGAGTTTGGGGCTTGTAGCCTTAAAGCTCTAGGAGGAGTAGCGTATAGAATTTTAGTCTCAGAAGAAGTTTAATAATAACTAGAAGCTAAAGTTCGATGACAAACTTTAAATGTTGGCTTGGAGAAGCAAACCGGGCAGCCTTCGGGCAAAAGGGCCAGCCCAGAACACTTAGAGCTCTCTGATTGAATTGTTGCTAGTAAAAATGCTATCACGAAAAGTAATACTTAGTATATTTTAGGCTAAAACAGTTTGCCATAGAGGATTTATGTGTATTTTAGGTTAAAACGCCTTGCCATACATCAAGTGTGCAGCGGGTGCTTGAAAGCCACAACGCGTTGCTGTGCGGTTGAGCCTAAAAGCAGAAATAAGCAAGCATTTAAGCTGTGTAATATATTACTCTACTATTATTGTGTTTAATCGCTGGAGTGTTTGTATTTAAATTCATTTAAAAGACGTGCAAATGATGTCTTTGATGCAGACGAAGACTGAGCAGTGCATTCAATGTTAGTTAGTTAAGCCTGTGAAAAAAGTCATTTGCACTCAATGTAGGTCTTTAAAATATTCTTCTATATTTATTGTGTGGAATCGCTGGAGTGTTTGTATTAAAATACCTTTAAAAGACGTGCAAATGATGTCTTTGTTAACAGACACATAAATGCAGCCGTGCATCTCCTGTTAGTTAGTTAAGCCTATGAAAAAAGTCATTTGCACCCAATGCAGGTCTTTAAAATATTCTTCTATATTTATTGTGTGCAATCGCTGGAGTGTTTGTATTTACATGCCTTTAAAAGACGTTCAGTCATGTATAATTCTCAGACGGACATCTCGGAGCTCATGTCTACACTGCTGAACACAGCGCTCTCTGTATGAAAAAAAAACAAACTCACAAACAACTGCATTTAGCTGTTGATATTTTCTAATGGGTGGAATGAATTAAATCGCTGCAATATTGTAATTTTAAAGGCGTTCTAATTCGTGCAAATTATGTCGTTCGTCTCCATGTATACTCGTTGAAAGCAATCTGTACGCGGTGAAGGAAATGCTTAGGGTTTTGAATAAATTCGCTCAAACAGCTGAATTCAGGTCTTGATGTGTTCTAATGGGTATTTAAAATTAAATGGCTGGAATATTGTAATTTTAAAGGCGTTATTTATATGCATTTTCCACCGAAGTCAAAGTGAAAGTGTGGGTCACAGCTTGGTAACATGTTCGTTAGTGAAACCTATTGAATAGCTCATTTGCAGCTAATGTAGTTCTTTAAAATATTATTTTATATTTATTGTGTTGGATCGCTGGAGTGTTTTTATTTAAATGCTTTTAAAAGACGTGCAGTCTAATTCTCAGTCGGGTAACGTTAAAGCACTGTCTTCAGCAAATGTGTGTTATACAGACGAGCTTCACGGCTCGGAGCTAAGTTAACTTTGAAATAAAACAGATCACAAAAGGCTGATTTGTTGATGTGTTCTAATGGGTATTTACAAATAAATCGCTGAAATATATTAATTTTAAAGGCGTTCTAATTCGTGCAAATTATTTTGTTTATGAGCACATACAGAGAGAGTTTGTGCTGACGGCTTGTATACTCGCTGAAGGGTGCAAGCTTTCCTTTTACAAGAACTGCTCTCAAACCACTGAATTTAGCTGTTGATGTGTTCTAATGGGTATTTAGAGTTAAATCGCTGTAATATTTAAATTTTAAAAAGCGGTATTTATTTGTATTTCCACCGATTTCAGAGTGACTGTAAGCAAGAGGTTTGAGTCCCGCCTCTTCAGTGGAGAGGTATTGCGCCTTTAGATGGCGCATTTTTTCTCAGCCCATTGAAATCCCATAGAAATTTTTCATGTAAAAAAATTAATATTAAATCAACTGTAAGTCTGATCATTCCAAAAAGATATAGCAACACTTTCGTGACCAGGGCCCAGGGCTCCGCCGAGTTTGGGGCTTGTAGCCTTAAAGCTCTAGGAGGAGTAGCGTATAGAATTTTAGTCTCAGAAGAAGTTTAATAATAACTAGAAGCTAAAGTTCGATGACAAACTTTAAATGTTGGCTTGGAGAAGCAAACCGGGCAGGCTTCGGGCAAAAGGGCCAGCCCAGAACACCATATTGGATTAATATGTGTATTTTAGGTTAAAACGGCTTGCCATACTGGAATAAGTGATGCCTGCTTCAAAGCCGCGTTGCGTTGCCGTGCGGTTGAGCCGAAAAGCAGAAATAAGCAAGCATTTAAACTTTTTATTATATGACTGAACTATTATTGTGTTGAATCGCCGGAGTGTTTGTATTAAAATACCTTTAAAAAGACGTGCAAATGATGTCTTTGTTAACAGACACATAAATGCAGCCGTGCATCTCATGTTAGTTAAGCCTATGAAAAACGTCATTTGCACCCAATGCAGGTCTTTAAAATATTCTTCTATATTTATTGTGTTGAATCGCTGGAGTGTTTTTATTTAAATGCCTTTAAAAGACGTGCAGTCATGTATAATTCTCAGTCGGACATCTCGGAGCTCATGTCTAACACACGGCTGAATGCAGCGCTTTCTGTATGAAAAAAAAATAGTCACAAACAACTGCATTTAGCTGTTGATATTTTCTAATGGGTGGACTAAATTAAATCGCTGCAATATTGTAATTTTAAAGTCGGTCAAATTTGTGCAAATTTTGTCGTTCGTATCCATGTAAACTCGTTGAAAGCAATCTGTACGCGGTGAAGGAAATGCTTAGGGGTTTCAATAAATTCGCTCAAACAGCTGAATTCAGGTCTTGATGTGTTTCTAATGGGTATTTACTATTAAATGGCTGGAATATTGTAATTTTAAAGGCGTTATTTATATGCATTTTCCACCGAAATCAAAGTGAAAGTAAGTCTCAGCTCGGTAACATGTTAGTGAAACCTATTGAACAGCTCATTTGCAGCTAATGTAGTTCTTTAAAATATTCTTGTATATTTATTGTGTTGGATCGCTGGAGTGTTTTTTATTTAAATGCTTTTAAAAGACGTGCAGTCATGTATAATTCTCAGTCAGGTTAGCTCCGATCCGTGAAAGCTCGTCTGTATAACACATTTGCTGAAGACAGTGCTTTAACTTTGAAATAAAACAGATCTCAAAAGGCTGATTTGTTGATGTGTTCTAATGGGTATTTACAAACAAATCGCTGAAATATATTTACTTTAAAGGCGTTCTAATTCGTGCAATTTATGTTGTTTGTGAGCACATGTCGAGAGAGAGAAGCCTAGTGCTGACGGCTTGTATAAGCGCTGAAGGGTGCGAGCTTTTCTCTTACAAGAACTACTCACAAACCACTGAATTTAGCTGTTGATGTGTTCTAATGGGTATTTAGAGTTAAATCGCTGTAATATTTAAATTTTAAAAAGCGGTATTTTGTATTTCCACCGATTTCAGAGTGACTGTAAGTAAGAGGTTGAGTCCCGCCTCTTCAGTGGAGAGGTATTGCGCCTTTAGATGGCGCATTTTTTCTCAGCCCATTGAAATCCCATATAAATTTTTAATGTAAAAAAATTAATATTAAATCAACTGTAAGTCTGATCATTCCAAAAAGATATAGCAACACTTTGGTGACCAGGGCCCAGGGCTCCGCCGAATTTGGGGCTTGTAGCCTTAAAGCTCTAGGAGGAGTAGCGTATAGAATTTTAGTCTCAGAAGAAGTTTAATAATAATAATAATAATAATAATAATAATAAGTTTAAATAGCATAACAATATGTTGGCTTCTCCAAGCCAACATAATAATAAGTTTAAATAGCATAACAATATGTTGGCTTCTCCAAGCCAACATAATAATAATAATAATAATAATAATAAGTTTAAATAGCATAACAATATGTTGGCTTCTCCAAGCCAACATAATAATAAGTTTAAATAGCATAACAATATGTTGGCTTCTCCAAGCCAACATAATTATTACTTACATTATTATTAGAAATTGAAATGAAACGAACAAGAAATGGCACAATGAACAACAAAGAACGTATTATTTACAATTAATTACACAAAATTAAAGCTTAATCAAAGGCCACATCTGTCCTGTGAGCTAAACTATTAGTATTTATAAAGTTTAAACTATATAGACTACTCTTTCATGTCATTACTGCATTGGTGATGTGCAAGTCGAATTCAGTGCCTGTCACTTTAAGGCCCTGCTGACGGCCGTGAGGTTTGCTTGATTCTCACGGTTTAAGCTAAACTGTTGTGCATTGTGCATAAGGATATGTGGATGAAATGAATTATGTTTGTTTCCATGTCATTTGTTAAACTAAATACTCTAAAGCCTAACAACTCGAAGAAAATCTGTCTTGGATTACAGGAGCTACTGTAAGTGTCTTGTAATGATAATTTCTATGATTTTGGCGAGCACAAAGAACTATCTCCAGATGTAAATTGGTTTCCTATTGCTCAAATTCAATTAAGCCCACCAGTAGGCTAGACCTTAATTTCACAGCCTAGGTATGTTAGCAACACAGGGCTTGAAAACATTGACTGTATATATAACGTTAGAACAAACAAAAACGAAACCGTGCGTGGAATTTATCTGGGAATATAGCCTAAACCTAACTTACTGAAGGTAGGGGCCGGCGAGCTAACGTTACCTTGCTGGCGTGTTTTATTTGGTTCCTTGGTTAAAATATAATGTAGGCTACGTTTTTTTGCATAAAATTGCGTCTGCTAATCTGCTAATGATAAATCGTTAAATCCTTTTTACAAAAGTAGCCTACAGTTAACAGTTAATGACCTAGCAAATGTCGACTGAGTAGGCAGAAAAGCAGAAAAAAGGCAGGTACAGTAGATAAATTAGCCTAGCATACATGACGTGATTCAACAGACTTAATACTGGGCTGTGTGTGCGATTAGATATCAAGGCAGATGTGACAGGTAAATAGATATCTTTGCGTGCTAGCACAAGTAGTAGTGCTGTAAACTCACATGCTAAAAAACAGTAAGCCATGTATTGTTGGTTAGCTTACATCAAACATTTGCTACTTACATTTCTGAGTTCTGGACTGGTGTCTGACTGTCCAAGCCCCCGCGCTGATTTAAAGGCAGCAAGTGCGTCAACAACGGTTCCGCCTTTGAGCACGTTAATGGCCAATCGTAGAGTAGGATTTTGGGGTGGCACCTGGGGTGGCCAATCAATTCTCAGGGGTGGCGTGGGCCACCCCTCTGGCTCCGCCCCTGGGGCTGTGCGATTAATTGAAATCGTATCGAAATCGCGATGTGAACATGCACGATTTCTAAATCGCCTTACAGCGCGATTTTTTGCACGCACTCGACTGATACTTTTCCCGCAGCATGCTATTTGAACCGATCACAACACAGCGCGCCTAAACAGAGAGCAAGAACATGCCAACGTTCATGCTTGAAACCAGAAATGGTCATGCTGGTTTTCTTAGCAGAAAGCAGCTAGACTCTGCCAGTGTTCTAATTGTTTTTATGTGGGACACTGTGGTCTGGGTTGTTGTTTTTTCAAACACACGCACGCGCATACGCACACACAGGGGCGTCGGACAGGGGGTAATAGTGGAACAGAGTAACAGGGGCCCTTGGCGGGGGGGGGCCCATAATGATATATTGATAATCTATAACATTAACATGACAACATTAAATAAATATATAGTTATATACTATGCTACTAGGAATAATATTTTTATCTTATTTTTACAACTGTAAAAAAGTTAAATGTTCCTTTATTGGTCTAGCAGCTTGTGCCCTCCCATGTTCTAGGTCTCCCCTATCAAAAAGGAAAATGGTTTGGTCTTGCAGTCTGGCGCTGTCGGTTAAATTCAGCTTGTAGCGGAGAAAAGGAGTATCGCACTAGAAAAGCATGAATCCTAAGTCAGGTTGTCAAAAAAGAAAAGAGCGGAGAGAAAGGGAAAGAAAGCTGCAGACAGGTTTTGACGAAATATTTTTCTCGGAAGAATGGTGAGAGCCTTGCGAGAGAAAAACCTGACTGTGTAACTGCTAATCCATACATTTATGCTGCGTTCCAGGCAACCCGTTACTCGTGTTTTTCCAACCTTCTACCCATGAAAGTGCACTGGAACGGCAGTCAAACCCGTGATTTCCCACTCGTGAACTCGTACTAGAACGATGTACTCCCAGTTACGAGTTCTGACGTAACATAGCCCGCGAAACAACAATGTTAGCCCTAATGTGTGCGGTGTTTATTCAAGTAGTACACGGTGGAAAAATAGAGCTTAGGACAATATAACGTTGCAATCAAATTAATAATAATATAAAAATAATAATAATTCATAAATGTGCCCAGGCAGTTTGGCGTGACTTGCCTGGAACGCTACAAAGTCGTGAGTCGTGATTTGAAGTAGTGATTTACCAGTTAAAAAACCTGCCTGGAACGCTGCATTACATTACCCTAGTGTGTTGTCAAAAATAGCATACGATAAATGGGTACAAAGTGGATGATGAAATTTAAAAAATGTGACAATCTCTCTGCAGTAAAGTTTTACCAGGCGGCTGATTCCCCAGTCCGTTCAAGACGCCAGAGTTTTCTTTCAGGCCGAGCTCAGAGCTTGAAACAATTGTTATTTCCTATTTCAATAAAAGTGTTTTTAATTCTATAAACACTGTTCTGCAGTTTCAGTAGTGAAAACCGCATAGGAAAACGAGAGCGAATGCACTAAATTTTCTATTATTTTGTCCCGAAAGTGAGATGATTGTCCAGGTGAAAAAAAATATATACTTAAATGCAATGAAAATACACTTATTTACCCGCAAATACATTTTAGTACATTGTTATTTGTTTTGTGTTAAATAAAAGTGTGATGGTTATACACTATAAATATACTAACTAGATAAAAAGTTTGTTAGCAAACTTTAAGTTGGCTTGAGAAAGCCTAGCCAGTAAGTTTTAAGTAGTTTTAAAAGCTTTTAGTTTAAAGAAAGTTTAAAGGTTTTCAGTTTGAAATAGTTTTAGTTCGAATGATAAAGTTTGAAGATAGATAGGCTAGATAGATATAAATAGTTTGAAAATAGATAGATTTATAGATATAAATAGTTAGAAGATATAAATAGTTTGAATGTCAATAGATAGATAGATAGATAGATAGATATAAGACATTCAAACTATTTTTTATCCATCTATCTTTCTTTTTCTAACTAATCCTTTCTTTCAAACCTTTTTTTCTTTCTAACTAATCTATCTTTATTTCTTTCTATCTAAAGTTAATTTTGAACTAATCTGTCTATCTGTTTGTCTGTCTGTTGTGTCTATCTCTTTCTAACAAATCTATCTTTCTTTCTTTCTAACTAATCCTTTTTCTTTCAACCTTTTTATTTCTAACTAATCTTTTTTCTTTCTTTCTAACTAATCTTTTTGTTTCTAATCTTTCTTTCTTTCTAACTAATCTGTTTCTTTCTTACTAAACTTTCTTTCCTTCTTTCTTTTTGTTTCTTTTTCCTAATTCTTTCTAATTTATTTCTAACTAAACTTTCTATCCATCCATCCATCCATCTGTCTGTCTTTCTAATATTAACACCAATAACAAAAAACTTTTCTAAATCTAATTGCTAAGGTGTTGCTATGCGGTTGCTAAGGTACCCGGGGTGGCTGCTAAGGTGTTGCTCTGCGGTTGCTAAGGTACCGGGGTGGTTGCTAAGTTGTTGCTATGCGGTTGCTAGGGTACCCGGGGTGGTTGCTATGGTGTTGCTATGCGGTTGCTAAGGTACCCAGGGTGGTTGCTAAGGTGTTGTTAAGGTACCCATGGTGGCTGCTAAGGTGTTGCTCTGGGGTTGCTAGGGTACCCGGGGTAGTTGCTAGGGTGTTGCTATGCGGTTGCTAGGGTACCCGGGATGGTTGCTAAGGTGTTGCTAAGTTTATGTGTAATATGTAAATGTTAATATTATATTAATATCTTGCTATGTTAATAGTGTCTTTTTGACCCTCTAAAAATAGACTAAAAATAAATAATTGTAAAAAATTAATCAGTCTTGGGTGTTTTATGAGGTGTTGTGAGGGGCCCACCCGCTTGGTTGTGTGACCGGGGCCCAACATTTGGTGCTACGCCCCTGCGCACACACATACTTACTTTTTGCCATAGGTCTGTTCTAAAGACATTTTGTTCTACCTTTACTAGGCAGGGCTCGAAATTGTGAACGTTTTGGTCGCATATGCTCCCAAAATTTAATCTGCGTGACATGAAATTATATTTGGGAGCATTCGTGCGAGAAACTGTTGTTGTCCGACTTGGTTTCATTTCTTTACAAAACTTTCGCTACCATAACTACTGCACAGACTGCTGTGAGCTGATACAGTGACAGGTTCG
This sequence comes from Garra rufa, assembly GCF_049309525.1. Lineage (NCBI taxonomy): Eukaryota > Metazoa > Chordata > Actinopteri > Cypriniformes > Cyprinidae > Garra > Garra rufa. Next base: position 16,187,942 of record NC_133367.1, on the reverse strand, counting down.
CCATTCTCTCTTTCGATTGTGAAAAATAAAAGGTCTCAACAAACCGCTTTTGAAGAAATATAATATATTTCGTGCTATAGCGTACATTCTGTCAGATCCAATTCTGGCGCCTCCGTGTCCATATACGTTACTGTACAACACGGCATTCATCCACATCAGATGATAACTCAGCGGCAGAGTTCCACTCACACAGGGGCGTAATTTTCACTGGGGACATGCTTTTCAAAATCCTGTTTATGTCTTCTCATATTTCAAATGGTTTTGTTATAATAATCTCTTTTATTGTAGAATGCACGCTCAGCGCCTTTGAGAGTCTCGCAAGATCGTTAAAACGAAACCAAAACTAAGACGCGGACGCGCATTTAAAAGCAATTTTAATATCCCGCGTTCAGAGAGCGACTCCTCAATGCGCGCAAATTAGGCTACATAAAATATCTAGGTAGTTATTAGTATGTGGGCTATAAAAAATATATTGTGCAGTTGTCTATAGTTCTATATCATGCTTGAAAAATTCGGTCTCTATTTGCACTTTGAATATTGAAAGAGTAGCCTACTTTGATCATGTGCTTGTAAAACATCTGCAGTCAGAATCAGCCATGAAGAATCAAGATCAGTGCATTACTAAAAAGAAATTGGGTGCGCCTAAATTTTTTTTGGTGCTCCTAACTTTTTTCACCTGCTAGGTGATTTTTTTTCCGCCTTCTGTTTTAGAGACATGTTACAGTTCTTTGATAAAGATCTAATTGTTTTCCTTTAAAAAAAAGTTTTAGATTCACACTGTAAAACATGTCTGTGTCAAAATCGTGATTAAAATCGAAATCGCAATACTGTTCAAGAAAATCGTGATAGGTTTCTTTTGTCCATATCGCACAGCCCTAATTAGCATATCATAATTAGTATTAGATATTATTTGAATATTATTTGAATTTGAATATTTGAATAAAGATGAGACTTATCGAAAATAACAAAACCCAAATCTTCTCGTGATTACTGGACAGGAGGTATGTATATACAGTGAAGTTTTATTCATGTATATGAATTCAGCACATGATCGTGGTCAAAACGAAACTGTGTTTGTTCGTTACACATACCTAAGCACTCTTTTTTTTCTGTATGAATAAGCGTACCATTACATCACTAGAAAACATTTAAAACACCAAAACTTCACTTACCTGAATAAGAGTGTGTCTGGGCATAGGCTGTTGTAGACTCAGGAGCAGAGCGGGAAATAACAGACATATTTTCAAATTTTCAGTAATCCACCAATAGGAATACAGGAAGAATGAATGAATGGGCTGACATTTGGACTGCCACAAACCAGCCACACATGACTATAGCAGGTTATATGTGTTTTTCCAAGTAAAAGCCAAAGGTTAACCATAAGTTAACATATTTCAGGATGTGCCATAGCCTAGCCAAATATGGCTCTCATTTGTGTACTGTCATCTGGGCCATATATTTTAATACAAAAAGTCACCCAAATGAAAATTCCCTCCAATTCTAAAGCCATGGCAAAACATATATGGTACAAGTTTGGCCCATATGTGCTCAGCCATGCCATACCTAGGCCAAACGTGACAGCTATCAGCGTTCGTATCTCTCTCAGTACTCTACCCTGCCAGTACGTTACATATAAAGATAAATCAAAGTGACGTTAAGTTTACTAACCATTCAGACAGGTCCAGTATAAGCCGTAATTGCCGAACTTCTTTGCGGGTGTCATCTTGTTTCGGTTCCAACTCCGGTTTTTAAATTAAATTTTAAATGGATGGGGTTGTACAGTGTGTTCACAGCCCCCCAAGTGTCATTTTCCCCAAACTATACAACTAAACCCCCAACTATTGTCTAGGCAACACCCCGTGTGCTATGTAATGACACGCCCCACAGAACTGAAGGGCAGGGTGAGCAGAGGTTCATTTCATTTAAAGGGCCAGGTACTGATATCGCTTGCTGAGAACAGAGGCATTTTTTACCAGGTAAAATGAGTGTTTTTTTACACTACCATAGAGAATTTTTAATCAAAGTATATCACAAACTTTTCATTTGGACCCTCATCATCATATTAACTTGTGGAAAATGGGCACTGGATGACCCCTTTAACGTTACTTTCGGTTTTAAAAGGAAAGCGCCGATCCCAATCTACATATGTTCGTGTGAATCATTCGTGATGCAGCTTCAGCCACAGCAGAAGTGAGTATAAGGGTTTTTTATGCATCTTTGCTAATTCCCTTTCTTAATAATGTGCTTGTTGGCAAGTTTCACAGATAAACTCAGCTAAATGCGGCTAAACATGGCTAAATGTGGCTAAAGTAAACATTACACCCCCACAGCAGAGAGGGCCAGGGCCAGCAGAGCTCATTTGCATTTATTAATTATTATTATTGCATTTAATATACTGATATTTTGCAGAGCTGATTTTGACAGGTAAAAGGGTGTTTTTTTTACACTACTATTGAGAATTTTTAACCAAATCCATGTCAAATACTTGATACTGAAACTACAAGCATAACAAACTAGGTCAAAATAAAATAAAATAAAATAAAAGCCAGCTAGAGAATTTTTTTGAAAATGCAAATAAAATTAATTCACACTTTGTTTTCTGTTTCTGTGTTCTGTCTTTGACATGAAGCGAAGGAAGTGTCAGCGAAGGTTGGAGGAACTGTCACTCTAGACCCTGGTGTTACAACACGGAGAGGTGATCTGATACTGTGGACGTTTGGAGCTAAAAACTGTCTGGTTGTTAAAGCCGAATCAGAAACGATGAATATTAGTGAGAGATTCAGAGACAGACTGGAGCTGAATCATTGGACTGGATTTCTGACCATCACAAACACCACAGATGCAGACTTTGGACTTTTTCAACTACAAATCATTAACAGGGAACGGACCAGATACAGGAGGTTCAATGTGACTCATTCTGGTGAGTAGAACAAAATGTATTATAACAACTATGTTTATTTTTTAAAACCCCCAAAAAATGCCAATAGGTAGTGGCAAGTAAAAATATATATATTTATATATATATAAAACATATCTCTTACTTTCTTTTTAATTTATGTAATCTCTGTTTTAATTTATATTCCACAGTGAATGAATCTACTGAAGCGGACAAACTGATAAAAGAAGTGGATATGGATGAAGAGCATGAGCAGCAGGGGATGAGTTCAATTTAATAAGACAAGCCCACCGCGATCAACATCAACAGCTGAGTTCAACAACATATTTCTACTTTTATAAAAAGAAAGAAATAAATCCATGTGCTGTTAAAATGTTAAAATAGTGGTTAGAAAGGTTTTTAAGGTCAGTGTCGATCAGTGTTGGGCAAGTTACTTCCAAAACATAATGCGTTATATATTACTAGTTAGGCCACTGTGTTTTAAAAGTAATTACATTACAATATTACTGTATCTAAATTGTAATGCGTATACTTTTAAGCTACTTTCATCAAAATATCCACAGAAGTATAACTAGGCATTATAAAATGCCAAAATGTAAGTTTATTGCTGCTCATTATACATTCAGCAGAGATAATTTTTAGGTCTATATAGCATAAAATTATAAAACAACATATTTAGGTAGGCCTACCGGTATTTAGGTCTACATTAATGTTATGTTGTAGTTGAAGTGTTATGATGTACAAATATTAAACACAATAACTAGCCTATTTCAAATGGTTTTCAGAACAAAACAAGAATGAACGATATAAGTTGCTAAACAAGCCAAAACAAATTAGGGTAGAGCAAAACTGAAAGCAAACGGCGTTGTTCTCACGCAGCCTATATACCTCTCTCGTTCGGCATGAATCCATTTAAATGTGTCCATATTCGCTATGTATTTCAATGTTAAATTATTATAAACCAGGCTTTGTAATTAACACGCTTAAAAAAACATCCTCCTCACATGAGCAAATGTGTATATTGATTGTAATTGGAATACGCAGCAGCCTACGCACTAAAGTTTACCAGTGTATCTATATTTGGTTGACTGTATTTTATTCTGACTTTGTGACTTTAATAAAGTGGAATAGAACTGCTCTAGTCTATATACGGAGTCCACAACTCCGAAAATAACCGCATTAACAGCTCACGTGCTCACACTTTCATATCTAGGATTATCTCCCTCTGATTAACACAGAATAAACAAACAAAGACAGAACATCTTTACACGAGCTTCATTACAGCAGAGCAAAAAAACACTCTCATACCTTGCCACAGCGTTCCACAGTCACAACACCGGAAAGAAACAATGACGATCGCCACATCAGTAAGTTATACAATCTACTACCGTTTGCTCTATTTATAGGGTGAAATAAAATAATGCGCCCCACCCAACACATTATTATTAACTCTGTCACACAGGCTGCAACATTTGCAATGCTGTATGTGTGTGCATGAGGGCGACGCCGGCGCGATCGAACAGCGGAACAACTCCGTCATTTTTGGTCACAGATCATTCAAAACTGCAGTGTTTACTTTTACTTCTGTCATCCCGGTTTCCTTTCCGTGAACTTTTGTAGAGCGCCGCTCCACATAAAAATTAACTCTGCAGGGCCAGCAGAGCTCATTTGCATTTAAAGGGCCAATGCAATAAAATGAGCTGATATTTTGCAGAGCTGATTTTGACAAGGTAAAAGGGTGTTTTTTTTACACTACTATTGAGAATTTTTAACCAAAGTATATTACAGACTTTTTATTAAGACCCTAAAGATTCATATGAACTTGTAGAAAATGGGTATCCGATGACCCCTTTAAATACTTGGATCGTTTTATGAGCCGAGTCCAAACAACAAGTATTAAGACATTTAGTAAGCGTTGGGAGTTTATAATAAGTGGACTTGGCAACCCTTCAAGAACGCGTTTGGCGAAGCAGCCTTGTAAACATAAACGAAACACGACGGGTCTCTCGACATTGGTTTAGTGAAAATCGCGGAATATAATGAATGATGCTAGAACTTTCTGGCCATTGAACATGGTAGTTGCATCACTATTAAGGTCAGAAAGCTCTCGGATTTCATCCAAAATATCTTAATTTGTATTCTGGGGTCCGTTCTTCGTACCTCGCTAACTAAGTTAGCTGGATTTGATTGTTGACGATTTCGCGTGATCTTGGATCATTCGGTTCTTCGACGCTCATCCGGGACTTGCTGTCATAGCAACAGATCCGTAAGCGTAAACCTTCTCTGGAGCAGGCTTACTTTATGTAAACAGGATTAGATCGCGGCCACTGAGTCATGTCCGCTTCATTTATACGAAAGCAACAGCGATATTTGCCCAATTAATTTGTACCATTATATTACAAGTCAAAGATGACCGCACATATATGTGATG
>NC_133367.1:16113571-16182115 GCF_049309525.1 Garra rufa | reverse complement strand
CAATATTTTTATGAAATAAAAATAAATCTCTGACAGAGATCCCTTCCCTATCAGCCAATCACAGTAGTTAGTTGGTATGCTGACATCATCCATAGCAACAAGATAAACCCCGCCCTTACTCTAGGCTTGAGACTTCTCTCTTTTCCTTAGTAAAAGTTTGTCTCAGCAGCTTTGTGAATAGGTTTTAAGAGAAAACTCGTTGCTAAAAACTTTTACTGCACTGTAAACCCTAATAAGTTCACTGAACTCAAAAATTATTTTGTAACAGATTACACAAAAATATTTTAGTGATGTTTTTAAATGTTTTAAGTTTACATAAAATAAAAATTACACTTTCAGTTGCCTTAAATTATCTCAATGTTATCTTATAAATATTGATATCCCTCAACTTATAATTGGGGAGGAATTCACTCAAAATTTTCTATATTTTTGAACTCATAATGTGGAAAATACACTAAAATTTTTCTATATTTTTGAACTCATATAATGTGGAAAATACACTCAAAATGTTCTATATTTTTCAACTCATAATGTGGGAATTGCACAAAAAATAACTTCTAAAATTAAATACTACTGTCGGCCCACTACACAATTATAATCAGCTAATAATGTTAGGAAACATGAAAGTGACACCACATTGACAATTTAACAACTTTTTTTATTCAACACAATGTGCTTTTTAAAGGGCACGAATCAAAGGAGCTCAGTCAAAACAAAGTGCTTGACATAAATTAAAACAAAAAGAAAAGGAAATGACTCCATAAAAACAATCTTTAAGTAAAAAGAAAAGTCTTAAAAGTACATTAAAGGTTGTATCAGCGATTTCTAGCCTGAAACATAAAGTGTCAAATTCAGCTGACCTTTCATCACGATCCGCTTGCTGCCTGCCCCATAAATTGTCTGTGAAAAAACCGCGTCTCTCTGGTCAGCCTAGGGTCCGAGATATGCCAAAAAAACAATCGGCACTACCAACCTTTCCACAGATAAACAAACAGTGTTCCAACCAATCAGCGTCAGGGGTTTGGTGTTGTGGACTTTCGCTCCGCCTCCCTCACATCCCTGCACCAGTAGGAAAGTCCACAACACCAAACCCCTGACGCTGATTGGTTGGAACACTGTTTGTTTATCTGTGGAATAGTTAACAGCGTCGATTGTTTTTTTGGCATATCTCGGACCCTAGGCTGACCAGAGAGACGCGGTTTTTTCACAGGCAATTTATGGGGCAGGCAGCGAGCAGATCGTGAAGAAAGGTCAGCTGAAATTGACACTTTATGTTTTAGGCTAGAAATCGCTGATACAGCCTTTAAGTGTTAATAGTTCTATTTTCTGGTTATTGTTACAGAGAGTAGATTCAGTATTTTGGGTCTTAAGCTCACATTATAATAAAAACTCACAAAGGATTCATGATAAATTAAACAGTCGTTTCCCACGTTATTCAGTCCAAAAAATTTAGCTCGGCAATATGTCATTTTTGTAAAATGTATCGATTGACAATCAATGTATTAATTCTGAGGTAGAACAGGCAAACATAGTCACATGTTAAATCTGAGGTAGAAGAGGCAAATGATTACATTTGTAAAGAGGGGAACAAAAACAAACAAAAAAACTTCCTCAATACTCAGCTCAACAAATAATCCATTCTGAATGATTTACTCACTGAACAAATCATTCTTCAGCGTCAGTAGACACGCTTTCAGTGGTTTGTTGTCCTCAGGAAACAGCACAACTTTTTGGATAAATGTGAATGTAAGTTTGAGATTCTTTGGGTACTGTAGGTCTAGTGCATAGATGTATCCAAAGAGCAGAAGAAATGAGTCAGCCAGATTTGTGGGACCACTCACAAGTATTTCCTTCTCGCTGAAGAGAGACGCATCAGTAGTGTCATCCGTGACGACTGTCAGGAGAGCCACCGAAGTGTCACTGAGGTCTGGACCATCTGCTGACTATAAAACACAAATAAGACAAGAATGAGTTCAGCTCCTCAAGGATACAAATCATGCTAATGATGTCCTCTGGAATGGATAACTCAAGAGTTTCCACATAACCTGCTTTCTGGAATACCCCCCTTGTTCTCCTAGAGTTCTTTGAGTGATGTCATATGTTTAAGTTGACTAAATGGCTAGGCAAAGGGATCGATAGTGAGGCCAGTACACTTACGTTACAGGTCCTGAAGAACTTGGAGGCATCTTAACGCAGGTACACAGGAAGTGCACGAAGGACGAGGGCCCGTCTCATATTTACATCACGTGGTTCCTAGATGGACAAAAAATTTCCATTACAATAGTAATTACACAAATGCAGAGCAAACACTTAAAAAAATCTAAGTGTTAAATAGCTCCATATTCTGATGGTGGTCATTGCTATAGATGGTAGATTCAGTATTTTGTGTCACCATTTCTTCAGTAAAACATTTTTCAAATGAATAACTTTCTATTGTAAATACTTAAATAACTCACAAACAAAATAAAACTCTAAATTGTAAATCAAATTTTATAAAAGCAGTAGTTATTTGGACTTCTTCAAATTGAAGCTGATAAAGTATTTTTTAAGGTACCTCTTTATGATAGAATACATCTGATGAGATTGACAATGTTGTGTGCATGCCATAATCACTTAACCTCAGGGCACAGTCAAGGCAATTCATACAATAACTTATTACAGTTGTCTGCAAACAATCTAACTTTGTTAATAATCTGGTTCTGAATCATGCAAAGTTAAAAATTCACCTGAATGTCATAAATCCTCATGAGCTTGGCTAGCTCCTTGCCAGTCTTGGTGGCCTTGTCTCTGAACAAGGTGATGAGTTTAGGCGTGTGTCTGTCCAGCTCCTTGAAAAATTGATTGTGCAGGTTAATGTTGTTGATTCGGTGGAACTCTGCAAACACCTGCTGTACATAGACAGAATTGCACAGAAATGTACAAAGATGAATTAGGAATAGAAATGTGAATGTATTTTAAGAAGTTTTTAGTTGGCAGGTAGCAAAACCAAAGGCAATTCTATTAGGGATGAGTCAGAACCAAGGTCAAAATAGAAAATCAATTGTCATTCTTTAATTTAAAACAGGCAGTATATTGTTATCTAAAAAAAAAATCTAATAATAAACCTCTGTACACTTTGTTTATGGTGAATGGCAAAAATACATCACAGCGTGATGTGTTGTCAACTTTTACATCTGCCATTTGTTTTTTTGGTGAAAATGTAGATTTTTAAATAACGTTAGTCATTTAAATATTGGAAAAATCAATCATGTTCAAAGTGGGCATGCTTAAAGGATTTGTTCACTTTCATAACAACAATTTACAGATAATGTACTCACCCCCTTGTCATCCAAGATGTTCTTGTTTTTCTTTCCTCAATCGTAAGGAATTTTTTTTTTTTTTTTTTTTTTGAGGAAAACATTTCAGGATTTCTCTCCATATAATGGATATGTTTGGCACCCCGAAGTTTGAAGGTCCAAAATGCAGCTTCAAACGGCTCTAAACCATCCCAGCCGAGGAGGAAGCTCTTATCTGGGGAAACGATTGGTTATTTTATAAACAAATTGACAATTTATATACTTTAAATGCGCAGTTTGTGTGATCCGGGTCAATACCGTTAGGGTATGTCAAAACTCCCATCTCGTTTTCTTCCCTAGATCGCTGTAAAAATACCGACACAGTGTTTACAAAGTGAACATACAAAAAAAAAAACTCAAACACCCTTTACAAAAAAAGGTAAAAAAAACAGCATTGTAGGACGATTTTGACATTGAAGACATAAACGAGATGGGAGTTTTTCGGGAAGCAGGGATAAAAGTTATGCTTTTAGCCCCCGCCAAAGAGTTCAGACTCGTGGACCTAACGTTAACTCCACCTTCAGTGTCCCGGAAAACATGCATTATGGGAAATGTAGTTCATCCAGGAAACCGCTGATAACATTTCACCGTTGTAAGATTGTAAGACGTACGTTAATTGTTACATTCAACAACTTCTAAAGTTACAATTAACGTTTCATGGATTTGTAAACTATTTACAACAGAATATTAACTGTACACGGACAAATGTATTCCCAAATTTAAGACTATTTTTCGAAATTCAGTAACGTTACTTACCAAATCAGGGCTGATGATAAGACGGCGCTTTAAAAAACGAGGGCAATAAGACTAATAAAAAAACTGAGGTGGTAGTGGTTTGAAGCAGGGGGATAAAAGTGCGCATTACAAACAAATAAAAACAAATTTAACTGTGTTCCACATCCACACGGGCAGGCCAAGACTTCCCCGCATCAAGGCAAAATCAAGATGGCTGACTCAGCTTTCCTGAGGGAGTAATCAGACCCACCCACCAGAACGTCATGACGTTACACTACTGTGTGGTTTCTAAACTTTTTAAGCGTTCCACACAAATTAACTATAAAATATTGAGCCCTATTCAATTAAAGTGGCATAAATCTCAACAGAGCTCAACACTTTATAGTTTGGTCAACTGCATAAGGACATTTGACTGTTATGACCCTATTAGTTTTAAGCTAGTACAACTGTTTGGGATTACAGTGTGCTATTTAGGAGAACTCTTGCTAAGATAAGACTTTTTTTGTGAATACGGGCCAAGATGTTCAGGTGCAGACCACAAAACAGATCTGACCCTTACCCTGTTAAAACTATAAGACAGTTTGAAGTATAAAACACATCTGTCCTGTGAATCGTCTTTATTTGTGTTTCACATATCAGTTTTGGTGGCTTGATTAAATCATTTATTTGTAAAGCAGTTTTATCTCGACAGGAAGTCAGAGTGTGTGGTTCATAACAGAATGACAGGAAGAAGCCCTTCGCCCTCAAACTAAACACACACATACAATAAAACAAATGGCCAGTCTGCAGCTTTAAAACTATCCGTCCACACTGAGATCAAATCATGTTTATGTAGAAATCAAGCCGCAGCAGGTTTCACTTTGACTCAGAAGATGATCTGCTTGTGTCACAAACCAGAGATAATACACAGTTTAAAATTGTGTTTTGCAACTCACAACAACTGAATGATTATAAAAGTATTTTAGAAATCCACGAGTTTATTTAACATGAAATTTAAATTGACTATTCCAGTGTTCACACAACATTCTGCTCTTCTTCTGTTATAGATTTAACAAAAGTAGTTCATTTTAAAACCTTGTTAGATGATAAAAATTAAGAATTTTAGAAGTCTTACAAAAAGCAAGACTTATAACTATAGACTAAATAGCATATGCAGAGTGTGTGTGCATGTACATTAGTTGCGGGAGGATTGTGGGAGGATTCATAAAGCAGATGAACAGCTTGAGTGTTTTCAGCAGATGGTCTTACTAGATCAAACACTGGACTACTGAAGAAAATGTTTCGCGTGTTTGTTTTGCTCTGCTTGTGCTGGTGGCGTCTGATTGGTAAGTTACAAAAATGTAATTTCTTTCCGTTTCATGGTAATAAACCTGCTGCTTTTGTTCAGATAGTTAAAAGAGTTGCATTTGGCTTTTCTTCTGGATTAATCAAATAAAATACACTCTTAAAAATAAAGGTTGCTTCGAAAGGTTCTTCACAGCGATGCCATAGCATAGAAGAACCATTTCTGGTTCCACAAAAAACCATTCAGTCAAAGGTTCTTTAAAGAACCATGTGTTTCTTACCTTTTTATAAACAACAGAACCTTTTTTCGCCACAAAGAACCTTTTGTGAAACAGATGTTAAAGGTTTTTTATGGAACCATTTAGACAAAAAGGCTTCTTCTATGGCATCGTGAAGCACCTTTATTTTTAAGAGTGTAGGCCCATACTCTAGATTCAGGTCTCTTCCTTATCGTGAGCCTGATTTAAAGTGAAACTACTGGAAATACACTGTAAAAAAATGACAGTGAATTTAACGGTAAACAACTGTAAAAATGCTACGGTAAATACCTGTGAAACGGCTAACGGTAAGTTCCCCTTCTGTATACGGTGAAAAACTGTGTTGGACATTGCATTTCATTTTACGGTAGTATACCGTTTTTGGAAGTGAAAAGGAACGTAAAATTTACAGTGAATAACCGTAAATTGACATTCCCAGAATTCCGTATTTCATTTTTTTTTATTTGATGTTTTTTTGTTGAAATAACTTTTTCATCTTAGTTTTTTCTTGGCAGTTTTGTACATTAGGGTTGTATGTTACATCTAATGTTGTTAAATTAATGTTTTTTGCATTATTTCAGTTTTATGTGTGTTACCATGCTGGTGTTTAGTGTTTGTGTGAATGACACTGTGTACCTTCTATATGTGTTATTATTTAAAACCTCCGTGCGATGGGCTTTGGTTCATCATGTGATGTTGTCATCACCACCTGCTTTTGGTGGTTATCAGTGTATTACAAAGGTACAAAACAGATATCAGTACTTCAAAAAGTTGTTACATTACCATTATATGAATTACGGTTTTTAGTATGAAATTACGGTATTTACCTGTAAATTTAAGTGAAAACCTTAAAATGTAAAACATTGCTACCGTATTTTTAACGGTAAAATTCTGGCAATCACAGCTGCCAGTTTTTTACCGTAAATTTTATGGATTTTTTTTTACAGTGTATCCAGAATTGTTTTCGTATTTCACTCGGCTGCAAAATAAATATGTACATTCAGACAATGCCTTAAAGTTAGAATTTTTAGTTCACACAACAATTTGTAATTTGTTGTCAATTTGTTTGCTGTCGCCGTTTGAGATATTCCTCAGTTCACATTTAGAAACAAGTACTGACTTCAGGCTTTGTAAACCAACGAAACTGTGAAATCTGTTCCAGTTTGTTCATCAGTGTCAGTGATGGAGGGAGATTCTGTCAGTCTAAACACTGGCGTAACTGAAATAAATGAAGACGATGACGTGCTGTGGAAATTTGGAGCTGGAGAATCTCCCATAGCTAAAATCAGTCGAGAGGACCAAATCTTTTCCACATTTGTTGGTCCTGATGGGAGATTCAGAGACAGGCTGAAGCTGGACAAGCAGAGTGCATCTCTAACCATCACAAACATCGCAACTGAACATGCTGGACTTTATGAGTTACAGATAAGTGGAGATAAGTTGTTATCAAAAACATTCAGTGTTTCCGTCTACGGTGAGTAGAGATAATCTTGTTTCATTAACAGAATGTTTTGGGTTCAGTACAATTTACAATTATTTGACAGCATCTGTGGCATAAAGTTGCTTTCAAAAATAATTAAGACATACCTTGAAAGGAAAACAAAAACAGAACCAAGATTATGGCGAAGCACTTACAATGACAGTGAACCGGGTCAACTTTTTACTGATTTAAAGCAGACACTGTAAAGCTTATATATAATCTGCTTGTTAAGTTGTAACACAAGGAATGCGGTTTCCAGGTCCAAGCCTTTACTATCTCAACAGCCTTTTATGAGTGTAAAGTCCACCTAATTGGCCCAACAAAGGTATCCAGTGGTGGCTGAAGGATACGAGCGTATGTGGTCTTTTCAGTGTGCAAAGTAATTTAATTTAAACTGACATTTTATTATCCCCTCAAATTTAGGTTAGAATCCCAATTATTCATTCATAGGATAATTTATCTAGACGTCTGATTATTCTGTTTAACTCTTTAATCTTATTGAATTTTATTGATCTTATTTCATAGCCATTTACATACTGAAATATTTTACCGCGTTATCGTTTGCGATGAAAAAGCACTCACTGAATACCAAAACTATACCAACAATATTGCTGTTCAAATTTATTTTCTGTCTATTCTTTAACACTTTCCAGCTCGTCTGCCCACTCCTAACATCAGCAGAGATTTTTCACAAAATATTTCATCATCTTCATCATCACAGCAGAATTGTTCATTGGTGTGTTCAGCGGTGAATGTGAGTCGTGTGACTCTCTCCTGGTACAATGGAAACGGTTTATTGTCCAGCATCAGTGTGTCTGATCTCAGCATCAGTCTCTCTCTACCTCTGGAGGTGGAATATCAGGATAACAACACCTACAGCTGTGTGCTCAACAATCCCATCAGCAACCAGACTCAACATCTGGACATCAGCAAACTCTGTACTGGTATGATTTTAGTCAATATTAGTCCACTCAAAAATAAACCATCATTGAGAACTCTCAGTCGTATTTAAAGTCAGATGCTTTTTGTATATTACAGATCAGGGTCTAACTTTATTTCACATAGTGCTTATTTCTATCACTGCTGGATCTCTGTTAATTGTCACTGCAATCATGATGTGCTGCATCTGCAGAAAATATAATAAATCAGGTGAGGAATTCAGTTATTAACTACAAACAATTACTGTGGTTAATTTTATTTTAATCAGATATACAGATTACTATATGTAAGACTGTAAGCTTTGCTGTTTTAACACATCTGTGATTACTGTTAATGCAGTCCAGACCTGGGAAGAAGAGCGAACTGATTCAGCATGGTGTAAACCAACAACTCGAAAAACAGTAAGATCATTCATAACTGTGTTGCAGTCAGTTAATCTGATTGACACTTGTTCAATCAGAACACAAGGCTATCGTTGCCGAGCTTAAGCATTTTCCACAGTTGCTTTGTTGGGTTTAGTCAAAGTCCTTTTAAGACAAGTCATGTCACTCGGCGGCCATCTTTGAAACGCCTCTCGGGCATACAAGTGCAGCTCCTATCTCTTTGAATGGGGAAACATCAAATTCTCCAAAACTGTTTGCCGAACTTACGATTAAATTTCATATTTGAAATCTCCAAAGAAATCCAACAAGAACTGCCTCATAAATTTAGTTCCTTGTGCTTTAATAGCGTTAAAAAAACTCGAATTTTTCCGGCTAGATGAGCCAGTGCGCATGCGCAGTACTGAACGCACGTCTTAGAGCGCCGACTGTTTCTATAGCAACCGGAACTTCTCACGGTAGCTGCAGTGACGCGCTGACTTTACTAATCAACGATTGGCTCTTTCACTAAGAAGGCGGAGCTTCGCGGCCATGATGACCGTTGCATTTTTCCCCATTCAAAACTACACGAGTGATATGTCTTTGGTATTCTATAGTCTTTGGTTTAGCGTAGGCACAGTAAGAAACCTTGACTTAATGCCACATTACTTTGTCTTTTGCAACAGTGTGTTTAAAACAAAACACATTATTTACGTTTAATTTAAATTCTGTAACTGTGCATCTCATTAAACTATTTTTAAAAATCATGTGATTTGACAGTTATACAAATTGAAATAATAAGAGATGTTCTGTTAAGCATTCAGTGAAATCAATTCTAAAATAAAATGTTGTTTCTGCTCAGTTGGCAATTGGTCTGCCAATAATTTTGGCACATCAGCATTTTCTTGATTGTATGTATTTTTTCTTGCAGAAATCAAAGGAGGATGCCGTGTATGAAAATGTCCCCCAAAAACGGTGATCAAATACTGTACTGGAACTGATGTCAAAGTTAAATACTGGATACCGACTTGCATCTTTGGGTTTTGTTCACATTTGTTCTCTGATAGGATGTTTCTTTTGTGTTTTGACTCTTGTTTTGGTGCTATTGTGATGTGTATGAAATTCTGTGGTTCCAGCTTTTAGTTTATCATATGGAAATACCTAACTTGAATTATTAAATGTAACACCCCTTTACTGTGCTATTTTAGCATTATTGAAATTGAATTGGATATCAACTGCATTGAGTAGTGATTACAGTATTACACATACACACTATGATTTAGCGAACCCATAACAAGCACATCAAAATCACATATCTAAGAACAGAGCTACATTTATAGATGTTAAACAGATGCAGTTTTTTTTCACAGCAGAGGAACCACTGAAGAACTGGTTGCTAATGCATACTTGAACAAATTTGCTTTTAAAGGCTCTTTCACAGATTAATAATGCTATATTTTAATTTTATTGAATCAGCAGCCATTCTGTCATGCTCGACTTTTGTGTAGACTGCAGATATTTAATGATTATTACTAAAGCCCAATTCAGACTGTGAGCCCAAATCTGATTTTTATGCACCACTTTCAGTGTAGACAGAAACACTGATTTGAATGGGTTCTGTTGTCTTGTTGTCATCTATGCCACCTTCACATGCAGCGACACACAATTATCACATTTAATTCGATTTCATTGCACATTATGAATTGGAAAAATGCATAAAATTTTCGCAGCTGTTCCTTAAAAACCCACCAGATGGCGCCATTTCTCAGGTAAATCAATATTAACACTGAGAACCAAATTGGAAGGTCCAACTGAAATATCAGTCAAAGACATCAGTAAAAGTATCAACATACAAATATACCCATGCAACTTAAGACTGGTTTAAGTAGCTTAAGTAGCACGAGTATATTTGTAGCAATAGTCAGAAATACATTGTATGTGTCAAAATTATAGATTTTGTGCCAAAAATCATTAGGTTATTAGAATAAATTCTTTTGGACAATTTTTAAGGTGATTTTCCCAATATTTCTTGCAGCCTCAGATTCCAGATATTCCAATAGGTGTATCTCAACCAAATATTGTCCTATCCTAACAAACCATGCATCAATGGTAAGCTTATTTATTTAGCGGCATGTGATGTCTAAATACCAATTAAAAACTAAAATAAAATTGGCCCTTATGATTGGTTGTGTGGACCATGGTGACCAAAATGCATAAGGAGAGCTGTTGACAAAGTTGAGACAAACTGAGTACAACCTTTAGAATGTGAAAATGTTTTTTTTTTTTTTTTTTTTTGGTATTATTAATAAATACATATTTATCTAAATGTTAAGTATGACTGTTGTGTGGCTATTGCTTTTCTCTCTCTGTCAAACCCAGTTTCTTATCATGGGTTAGTGTTTTCATAGATTAAAGCATTTTTTAAAGCTGCTCAAAACAGCAGGACAGGAACAAGCCCTTTATCTACAATCTAAACACATGCAGTGAATACCCACAAACATACACGACTTGTTTGTCCACCCAGCAGATCAAACCACGTTTCTGAACCCCCACCGCAGCAGGTTTCAGTTTGACTTTCATATACCTTAAGCAAACTGACATTGCGAGAAGCACAATTTCAACTTCGTACTTTTTCCATAAACTAAAATTGAGAACTGAATATATGCAGATAACCATTTTAAAATCACTAGAGGTAGACTGTATGCATGTAGCTTACATCTAATATTCACATTCGAATGAGAAAAGAAGTACATGTTAATAAACAGTAAATAAAACAGTCTTAATAAGACATACGTACATAGCTAAATATAACATGCGTACAGAGGAAGTGTGTGTTAAGAGGGTCAAACTTTGTTGGGGGAGGATTCACTCACAAGATTCACAGTTCTGCTGTGCATCAGTGAACAGCTAAAAATGTTTCATGTGTTAGTTTTTTTCTGTTTATGCTGCTGGCATCTGATTGGTGAGTTATAAATATATTTGTGTCATTTATTGTGTCCATTTCAGAGTAATAAGCTGCTATTGACCTTTTCAAATTCGATTTTGTTTTCCATCTACTGTGTTAAAAAATCTCTCGTTGTTTAGGAAATCGAAATTCCAATGATTATTAAAGCAAATCCTCCCCATATTTTTTAAAAAAAGTAACTGTAATAATTGTAATAGTGTTCAACAACTAAAATAAAACTTTGGGACCAAAATATTGAGCATATTTAAACATGTACTTTCAAGCTGTATTTAATTTATCATGTAACTTCACACATTTATTTTGCTGTACAGAAGAGCCTTAACAAAACAAAAAACATTAAAGATCACTCATCTGTAAATATGGCACGTTTCAATTTGTGTTGTGTCCCTGCTGCTGTTATTCAATTCACATTTAAATGTTACAAACTGATTTCGGGCTTTGTAAACCAAGATTTAACAAATCTATGTTCATGTTTTCAGGTGTGTTTGGTGCTGAGACTAATGAAACACTGCCAGTGTTGGAGGGAGATTCTGTTACTCTACACACTGATGTTACAGAAATACAAGATGATGATGAAATATTATGGAATTTTGGAGCTAGAAACTCTCTGATAGCTCAAATAAATAAAGTCTCTGGAACGTTCTTCACATGTAATGATGGGAGATTCAGAGACAGACTGAAGCTGGACAATCAAACTGGATCTCTAACCATCACGAACATCACAACTGAACATGCAGGACTCTATAAAGTAAAGATAATTGCAGCTGAACTGTCCTCAAAAACATTCAGAGTTTCTGTCTATGGTGGGAGATCATCTGTCCTATATTTCAAATATTTTCTTTTATTAATTATTTACATACTGAACCAAAAATATTTTTGATTAGATGTATCTATATTTCTGCTTATTCTCTCATGTTTTCAGCTCATCTGTCTGTTCCTGTCATCAGCAGTAACTCTTCACAATGTTCATCATCATCTTCATCACAGCAGAATTGTTCATTGGTGTGTTCAGTTGTGAATGTTAGTCGTGTGACTCTCTCCTGGTACAAAGGAAACAGTTTATTGTCCAGCATCAGTGTGTCTGATCTCAGCATCAGTCTCTCTCTACCTCTGGAGGTGGAATATCAGGATAAAAACACCTACAGCTGTGTGCTCAACAATCCCATCAGCAACCAGACTCAACATCTGGACATCAGCAAACTCTGTCACACATGTTCAGGTATGACAGTTATGATATTCATGTACACATTTACTTACAATAATGTTTCTCTTAATCAACACAGGGTCTCCAGAAGGCTCTGTATCTCTGATAGTGCTGAGTTCTGCTGTTTCCGTCGGATCTCTGTTGATTGTAACTGTAATTGGGATCTTCTGGATATATAGGAAACAAAGAAAAACAGACCAAGAAGGCAAGTGTCACCTATTGCTTTTAACCAATAAATAATACTTTGGAAATATACCCTATCAGATTACATGTCCATATCTATATAATGAAACTGAACAGTGCTCTGCAGTAGTTTCACTCAGACACAAACACACACAAACAATTCTTCACTTCTCCATCAAAACACTAGAAATACAACACAGAAATGCAACTCTAGATTAATTTAACGGCAAAAGCTTTTCTCCAATTTGTGAAGATGTTGTAATTGTAAAGACGCAGCTGATGCTCAAAATAATATCTCTATGAACGATGGCTTGCTGAGCTTCAGTGCTGTTTAAAGTTCACCACGCAAAGAATACAGATTGCTTAAATATTCTGTCTGTGTTTGATTTGTACATTGTGTAAAGATTATATCTCTGAATTTAATGATAAACACACAACATTGTTGGTTCTCGTGAGGAAACAACCAATCAAACATATGTTGTAACGATACAGATTGAGTTTTGTTGTTTAAACGTGTATTTTATAGTTCACACAGTTGAGACTGCTGAAGAAGAGATCACTTATGCTGAGCCAACGTTTAACAAAAGAAACACACATAAATTGGTAAGATAATTTAGATTTTATCTCTTGGTATAATTTCCGCACATCAGATATGGATCTGTGTGTGTTGGTGTTTTGTCTGTATAATGACTTAATATATACATCACACTCACAACAGCACAATATCAGATATTTTAAAGGCCATACACTCTTAAAAATAAAGGTGGTTTGAACGGTTCTTCACAGTGGTGCCATAGAAGAACCATTTTTGGTTCCACAAAGAACCATCCAATCGAAGGTTCTTTAAAGGATAACTATTGCCAAAATGCAACCTGGGCTGTTTTTTTTTTTAGCATACGACAAACGAGCCGTTTTTGAGATTGACCGTGATTTCGTTTTGTGGTCAGTGGCCGGTGAATGGGAGTACTAGGGGCATACATTTGAGCGCATTAAAATCAATATTTTTACAACACTAAGAAGGCTCGACACACCATGAAACTTTGCTTGAAGTATCGTCTGGGTCTCTACACATGAACGCGAGCATTGAGAACATTGTTTGTGTACACAGAGTTTACTAAAAAGAAAGGTTTTGAACAACTCACTTACACTGTTTGAGTTTCCTCTCGCGGCCGTCTTGCCAGTCAAGAAGTGTTGATCTCCAAATGTGAGGATGGAGAGCTCCTAAAGCATATTTCCATATAAATGCACAGCTAATTCGTTAACCTTCTAGTTGTAAAAAGAGCCTCATATAAGCCTAATATTATGTCCTATGGAGTCCATTCATTTGCATTCGGAGATCGACACTTCTTGCCTGGCAAGATGGCTGTGAGCGGAAACTCAAACAGTGAAAGTGAGTTGTTCAAAACCTTTCTTTTTAGTTAACTCTGTGTACACAAACAATGTTCTCAATGCTCGAGTTCATGTGTAGAGACCCAGGCAATACTTTGAGCAAAGTTTCATGGTGTGTCGAGTCTTCTTAGTGTTGTAAAAATAGCAATTTTGATGCGCTCAAATTTATGCCCCTAGTATTCCCATTCACCGGCCATTGACCACAAAACTAAATAATGGTCAATCTCAAAAACGGCTTGTTTGACGTAATTATGCTTTTAGATATATGTTTGTCTCATTTACAGTAAAACAATCAAACAAACAAAAAACAGCCCAGGTTGCATTTTGGCAATAGTTTTCCTTTAAAGAACCATCTCTTCCTTAAGTTTTTATAAGAAGAACCTTCTTTCGCCACACAGAATCTTTTGTAAAACAGAAAGGTTCTTTAGATGTTAAGGGTTCTTTACAGAACCATTCAGACAAAAAAAAAGGTTCTTCTATGGCACCTTTTTAAGAGTGTAAGATCATTCAACACAAGCAACAATAACTCATATCCCATAATACTCAATACACTCAACTGCACCATAGTAACATATTTAAAGATTCTGTTTAAAGCACAATTGTTCATATTTCCAGCGCTCAACAATCACTGTTCAGATGTTTTTACAAAATGACTTTAGAGGCTTAAAACTTTATATATCCTTTTACAACAACATGGCCTCTGAAACTATACTGTAGGTATAATTAGTTAATAGTTGCATTTAAATGTTTTTCTGTTGTCAAAGCAGGAAGCCAACATAAAAATATTTGGCATTAAAATCTTACAGTGTACATGTTACTTTTTCACATCACATATTACATTTTAGCAAGTGGTATGAAGTGGAATACATTTTAAAGCAACTGAGTAACATTGAAAGAGTGCAGGATTTCTAAATTTAATCTAAAATGACTGAAGAAATCATTAAACAGTAGTTTGTAGAACAAGACTAGAAGACAATGCTCTACTAGATAACTACAGATAACTACTAGCCTTAAGGAATGCTAGCATGCTAAATACAATTTTTAATTTAGTATTATTAATGTTATGTTTAATGTTAATATTTAATATAATGATATCATTATAATTGTATCATGTATGTTATGACAAAATAAGAGATTTCTTGCCAGTAATGTCATTAAAGCTATTTCAGAACCAACACACAATTCTCATGTAGCCACCCACAAATAAACACAAGCCTCACTTTGATAGCCACACAAAAACTCAAACATAACAAGAAACTGATAAATCTCCAACAAATCTCTTACTCACTGTATAAAAGGTTTGCCAGTGTCTTTTTATATCACAATAATGCGTAACCGATGCTGCCTGTAATGTTATGATGTGCAATAGTCTACAGCCACGTGAGGCAGCTTAAATTCAAACTTTGAATGTTGCTTGTTGTTCACAAAACATCAGCCGTTTCGCGCGTTCCATGCTAAATTCAGCACCTTCCTGTTGTTTCACACCTGTCTATTAGACGGAAATGGCGCACAATGCCAGACATACAAATATCGTGGTAACATAAACAGTACCAGGTCTTTACCTTTACGTAACAAATGAATGAATATTCTGCTAATGCAATTCAGTGCATATGTCATCAGTATTTATTTATTGGTTGTGCTTTAATGGTGCATTCAATACAGAACCAAAGAACATCGAAGTAAAGCAACTGGAACTCCTGGATAGACGCATCTCTGAGCAGGCGCGGCAATAGTAAGCCGAGGGATGGCTGCTACATAGGCATTTACAATGTTTGATATCAAGCTGTTTCATATTTACATATGATTCGTCAATTCGTCTTCAGGATGAACTTGTCATTTTTTTAACATTTATATTTCAAATATTTTTTTTTATTATGCTTTTTTTTTTTACAGAAGGTTAAAGTGGAGGACCACATAGAGTATGGATCTATCACTACAAGCAGATGACCCAACATAAGGCCTTTCTGGGCACCAGATTCAACCAAGAGGAAATCACAATTCCACAATTTTCCTGAGAAATGTAGCTACTTTAAAATTGCTGCCGCGGGTTGTTTTTCATGTCAGCGAGTTGAAGCCACCGCGATGTTTTACCCCCCAAAACACCGGGGAACGTCCCACGACTCCCATCCAAACGCAATTGGTCTGATTTTGAGTTGCAGTTGGGCGGGGTATCTATGTAGAGAAAACCAAGCAACCCTGTCGAACAGGAACAATTTAACTGGTTTAAAGAGCTTGAAGAAGGATTAATTAAATGGTGTCCAAAGAACTGTTTTAAAAAAAAATCTCAATCATTGTTGCAAGTTCAAGTCTCAAAAATGTCCACTGCTTACATGTGTGTGCATTTGGATGGGATAAATGCAAAGCATATAGGCTACCATCCCTGTTGAAAAAAATCAGCATATGCTGGTTAGGTATGTTTTGGTGCTGGGATGCTGGTTTTAGCTGGTTTATGCTGGTCCTTGACCAGCAACATGACCAGCATTAACCAGCTAAGGACCAACATAAACCACCTAAAACCAGCATCCCAGCACTAAAGCCTACCCTATAGCATATGCTGATTTTTTTTTTTTTTTCAGCAGGGATACCACTTCACATTACTTCACTTCAAAAACTAGCATACCATATATGCAAATACAAACACAGATGCAAATACATTTAAAGTTGTGGTCTCATTATTATTCTGTTTACATCAGAATAAGGTTTGATCTGATCGGTGGATAAACAGCTTCTGCACGAGCATTTGCTGCTGGACGTTTGTGGTTAATGTATGTTCGCGAGTCTGTCTGAGGTGTGAAAATTGTCTCAGTAGCGTGGGGTTGAAGTGTATATTTTTGTCCCTTTCCTGCCCTCACAATGCTTACAGCTTTGACTTCTACACAAAAGTGTTTAAACTCATGAGTATTTCATTGGTGTTCTGGCAAACAAAAAAGTTATTCTATTACTGTAATATATAAAAAATACATTGATACCTCGAGTAAAAAAACGTTTCACGCTGTGGTGTGAATTTATATCTAGTAAATCCTGTTGAAAATCCTTGTCTGACATAAACAGAACGTTAGCCGCTACAAAGGCTGCTTCCAGTAGATTACCTTTATAGGCTACTGTCCAAGTCCGTCGTCATCAACAGGTAATGTCATGTGATCACTCCGTAGTAAAAGTGTTTCAGTAGCCCCTTAACCCAAACTGTACTGCCACAAGGAAATTGCATTTGTAACAGTTCCTACTACCTCTGCATCTATTATTTATCAAATATATTATTTGCTATTTATAAATGTATATATTTATCTAAATATTAATAAACAATGCCATGAGTAGCTGATAGGTTTACAGTTAAAAAAAAAAAACATTAAATCTTGAGCTTCTCTCAAGCTGTTTGAGTAATCTTAAATGAAAGCTATACCATGCAGTAGAACAAAGTGGAAAAGTTTATTTTTATTTTTATGTCATTTGTTGATTGTGGGAGGTGCTGGCTGAAGTATCCATATATCCTGTGACGCCATCTAGTGTAAAAACTAAGTAATACTTTACATGTAAAAACAATGATAGCTTTATGTTTGATTACAGTTTTTCTCAATTGCTAAAACACTATAACCAGTCTTTTGAACTAAAATTTCAAAACTATAATGCCATTTTTGAAAAAGCACACCCATTTCCCTAAACTATAAACACTATTCCCTGCTTTGACACATGAGTTATATTTGGTGAACTGTTACTTCAAAACTCTACACACAAATCCCTACATTTCTCAGTGCTTACACCATGAGGTCATTTAGAAAGCACAAGCATTCAATATTGTTCACTCAAGTCTGCGAAGTTTGAGCTCAATTAGCACACAATTACCCAACTGGAAACACTAGGAGTCAAAATTTAGCACACACCAATCAGAACCTTCGATGGAGATAAAAGGATAAAAGTTTTTCTCAGTCACTTTGGTGCATTTCTCAGATCAGAAATGAAATATACATTTGTCTGCAGTTTCCTACATTATCAGTTGCTATTGTCATGTTGCTCAAAATGTATTATATACTGCAGTTCTCTGTGCAATAGTCTTACCCCTCAAAACATCAAGTCATTAGCTCATCGTATAAATCATTACCTAAATGCAAAATTTTTGATCTAGTTGTCCTAAACTGTCAATCATATATTCTACACATTTCTATTAGACTTTTTGTAAATTTGCCATGAATTATTCAAGTGAATCTTGACTTTCACTAATGAAAATAATATAGATCAACCAATGATAAAGCAGTTCTCTGAAATAGATCAAAGGTACATCTCATGAACCTTCCATTGGAAAGCATATAGACAGAGGACAACACAGGAGTTACAAATTCTGACAGTGGACTTTCTTATTTTTATTTTCACCTTTGTGCCCATATTTCCTTTTTTTTTCTGTTTCACAATGACGCTGTGTGCTTTTATTTTTTTATTTTTTGTCAGACCACTAGTACAAGTGTAACTGTGAATCCTATCCAGTCTTTTTCAATCAATATTCCACATACAGTAATGTGTAATTTTGAAGAGGAAGAGTAGGAGGTGAAAGAGGAAGAGGAGGAGGAGAAGGAGGACGATGACGACAACAACGTGGAAGAGACAGAGGAAGGGCAAGGGCAGGAAGACAAGCAGTCTCATATATTTTAGTTGATGAGTGCCAGGGTTGGATCAGGCATGCAAGAGGATTTTATCCCTGCTGCCTGGCCAGGGCTAATTTAGCCTGTGATGCTGAAGAGGTTCTTTGGCCTGTCCCAGACCAAAGACAGGATGCTGGGCAGAATAATTATTTTGTTGTTTTTTGCTGTTTTGTACTGTACTCTACAGTACATTAAATTAAGGAATAAAACACTTGCAAAGGAATAGATTTGTTGTGTTCATCATGTGAAAAGTTTTTTATTTGTATTGTTTTTGTAGTATTGTTTTGAATTTATCTCATCAGTGTGTAAAACTGTGTTGTAGTGTGTTTGTTTTTGAGGATTTGTGTGTCATGTCTGAAAGCAAAGTTTGGTTTTTCAGCAAGATTGAATTGTTTTGAGTGGAGAGCTTCATTTTGACCTCAATATAGGAAGTTTGGGGAAATGAGTTAGGAGTTGTGGATTTGTGTTTAGAGTTTCGCAAATAAGAGGCATAATTTCAAGAAATGTGTTTAAGCAATTGAGAAAAACTGTAATAGGGTGCACTATAAAAGACCCAATAATAAACTTGCAAAAAGACACCACTAACCATTCATGTTTAACAAAAATAATAAAAATTTAACAGATATCGATATGTTTTAACAGAATAACATATTTTATATTAGGAATTCATTATTATTCTACAGAAACAAACAGCTAAGCTGAAATTGTGCCTTCAGTAAAAAATAGCTGCATTAGTAGACTAGCGTAAGTATGATAAAATACGGAACATGATTTTAAAACGAAAAGCTGTGTGTTGAGAAAATGGGAGGTAAAAACAAGTGGTGGATACTGTCAGTCAACTCAATAGGACTTTCACAAGTCTGCAATGTCTACATATCATTTACATCTAAAGACCATGGTACACATAAAAAAAATATTAGCTTATTTAAACTCGATAAAATGGTATGTGAATGCGAACGAATCAGATTAAATATCATATCAGTAAATATCATGCTTTGGAATGTAGAGAAAAACAAAAACATCATGACCTGCAGAGTTTGGCAATTATGAGTGGTTTAAATGTGTATTTTAATTGCATTTAAGAAAGATGTTTCAATTTACATACATAGAAAATAGATTTTTTTTTTTATAGGCTAAACTTTAAGGCACTTCTTATATAAGTCATACATAAATCATACAGAAAAATTACATAAGTACAAAGAAAAACGATAAACAATATACAACTATATACACAACTCAAGTAGTGAAGTGGATCAAACCCTTTCATCAAAGTTGTGCTAAAACCAAAACAATGCTCATTGTCATCTTTGGACAACTGATAAAATTTTTTGATCCACTTCCAGAAATGTTGATTACAATATACAAGGAACTAACAAATTATATCCATAATAAGTAAACACACACAAAAAAAAAATATTATTGTTTTAACACTAAACACATTTATAAAATGTATTTAAAACACTGTTAAAATGCGAACATTAGTAGAAAAGCTTATTTGGAATTGGGAGACAGTAACAGATAACAAGGGACAGGGTATCTGCAGGATTTTTGTGACCAAATGTAAGACTTTTTAAGACCTGCACAAATAACATGAATACCACAAGAGCGGAATAAGACAATGTCTATGTCTAATAACATTCTAAATGGTAAAATTACTAGTAAAAAAAAAAAAAAAAACATGATTTCCAATTCAGACACAGGTTTTCATAAAAATAAAGCTTTATAAAATTACGATTCCCTCAATCATTTTTAATAAAAAAAAGTCAAAAAGGTCAGTTACATTAACTATTAACAGTCAATTATTATATTCATTAAATAACATCTAAATGTATCTCAGTGTCTTCATTTTTTCAGATTTTTATTATGCATAAGCTTGCTGTTGATCCCAATTTTCGCACTGGTCTGAACAAAAACGGCAGGAATGCTTATTAAAAATGCACGTTCATTCTCTGCCAGCAGGTGGCGCTTTTGGAATGGCAGAAACATAGCGGTTTTCCCGGTAATGGTAATTACTAGTAAAAAAAAAAAACATGATTTCCAATTCAGACACAGGTTTTCATAAAAATAAAGCTTTATAAAATTATAGTCCCTCAACCATTTTTAATAAAAAAACAGTCAAAAAGGTCAGTTACATTAACTATTAACAGTCAATTATTATATTCATTAAATAACATCTAAATGTATCTGAGTGTCTTCATTTTTTCAGATTTTTATTATGCATAAGCTTGCTGTTGATCCCAATTTTCGCACTGGTCTGAACAAAAACGGCAGGAATGCTTATTAAAAATGCACGTTCATTCTCTGCCAGCAGGTGGCGCTTTTGGAATGGCAGTAACATAGCGGTTTTCCCGGTAATGGTAATTACTAGTAAAAAAAAAAAAACATGATTTCCAATTCAGACAGGTTTTCATAAAAATAAAGCTTTATAAAATTATAGTCCCTCAACCATTTTTAATAAAAAAAACAGTCAAAAAGGTCAGTTACATTAACTATTAACAGTCAATTATTATATTCATTAAATAACATCTAAATGTATCTGAGTGTCTTCATTTTTTCAGATTTTTATTATGCATAAGCTTGCTGTTGATCCCAATTTTCGCACTGGTCTGAACAAAAACGGCAGGAATGCTTATTAAAAATGCACGTTCATTCTCTGCCAGCAGGTGGCGCTTTTGGAATGGCAGTAACATAGCGGTTTTCCCGGTAATGGTAATTACTAGTAAAAAAAAAAAAAACATGATTTCCAATTCAGACACAGGTTTTCATAAAAATAAAGCTTTATAAAATTATGATTCCCTCAATCATTTTTAATAAAAAAAAAAAGTCAAAAAGGTCAGTTACATTAACTATTAACAGTCAATTATTATAATCATTAAATAACATCTAAATGTATCTCAGTGTCTTCATTTTTTCAGATTTTTATTATGCATAAGCTTGCTGTTGATCCCAATTTTCGCACTGGTCTGAACAAAAACGGCAGGAATGCTTATTAAAAATGCAGGTTCATTCTCTGCCAGCAGGTGGCGCTTTTGGAATGGCAGAAACATAGCAGTTTTCCCGGTAATGGCAGTACATAAAGCAGCACCTGGCTTTGAAACGTGCAGTACTCATTTTTATTCAATAAAATTATTTTCCTTTTCAAGTTTATCGCAATGCTTGTCTTTCCGCCCCACATCTCTTGGAATCATAATTAAGACTTTCTTGTACCATTTAAGACTTATGGCCCTAAACGTGATATATCTAAATGTAACACTTCTAAAGACCTGTTTCTATTCATAGTGCAGTTATTACAGTCCTGAGACTTGTGTTATTTTATGCGAGTACTCTACTGTAGGTGTCATTTATGTCATATATATTAGCATTTACACCGAATTACTTATCTTTCTTTTCTCAGTTTGGTTCTATGAATATTAAAATTGAGGTGTTTTTTTCCCCTCACCAAGTGTGGGCTTCATATTTAGGTATGTATCAAAAAAGATACTCAAACTTTTTTGTAAAATATTTTGTCTGAAGTTTCAATAAACTCTTCCATAATCTGTCAGGGTGTTGCGTTCTTAAGTTTCAGAGTCTAAATAAAGGACATTATGGTAATATTTCATGGATTACTGTTGCAGGATTTGAACATTCTTCCTTTAACCACAAAGCTTCATTGTGGACAGTGAAATATGTCAGTTCTCAAGGATTCCTGCTGTAAACATCAGTTTAAAGTAATGCTGCAGTGTCATGCAAGCAGAGTGTAAGTAGTGTCGTCAAGATGCCAAGGTAAAACACTATTATTGGTAATAACTACGGAGATCTACTAAAATCTCATCATGACACTGTTTCTTCTATGAGTGATCAGTTTTTCACTGATGCTCTTCTCTCTTTTCAACCCTCTAATGTGTCCTTTGAAGAAAAAATAAACACTGATATCAATGATAGCTCACTGGTAACACCAGTCTGTTTAGCGGACATTCCATTAGGAGGCTTTTTCAAAAAAGTGCGAGTCTGATTAGGGAGCAAGTCTGGAACATGTTCCACCAAACTATTTTCACACAGTAAACCTCTTAACTTTAATCTTATTAAACCACCTGTAATACTCACTATTTGAGTCCTTTCTGTTGCTTGTGATCGTAAATCACAGCAACAACAGTAGCAATAAACATAGCAACAACAAGAAGAACACAATAATGTGTTCTTGCTACAGCAGCAGAAGACAGACCTGAATCTGAAACAGATAAAAACAGACAGTCATTATTATCTAAGATTGACTGAAAAATCAACTTTAACAAAATGTTTGTCCGATATTTACATAGTAGTTGAATGGTATTAAGATAACTGATAAATGTTGCCATCTGGTGACTTCTTGACTTCTTATATATATATATATATATATATATATATATATATATATATATATATATATATCAATATTAAACTGTATTCTAAATATTATAGGGGAAATAGTCATTCAAGTTATAATGACTAAACGATACTCACCAGTGACAGTAACACTGATGCTCCTAATGATGCTGAATCTGCTGCTGTTGATCTCTAGTTTATAGAGTCCAGAGTCTGTGGTTCTGGCATTTGTGATGGTCAGAGATCCAGTCTGTTGATCCAACTTTAGTCTGTTTTTGAATGTCTCATCAGCAACAGTAGAAACATTTGTACTGGTATTAATGGCCTTGATTTCAGCTATAGGAGTGTCATTAAAATACCATGTCATCTCTTCATTTGTTTTTATTACTCCAGGATCTAAAGTAACAGATTCTTCCTCCTTCACTGACTTTCTCTGCATTTGATATCGTTCAGCAGCAGGAACATCTGAAACACAAACCAACATCTGAATTATAAACTACTATTCACAGCTCGCAAAATATATGCTGGTTTGCAATGTTATTGTACTTTTTAGTCATGTCAACTGAATTAATTCTGCAATTCAAGCAGCATGTGATCTATGTTACGGATGCACAAAAAAAGTCACTGCTATGACATAATAAACACATTAATGTGACTTAAAGATACATAACCTTGT
Source organism: Garra rufa (assembly GCF_049309525.1). NCBI lineage: Eukaryota > Metazoa > Chordata > Actinopteri > Cypriniformes > Cyprinidae > Garra > Garra rufa. Next base: position 16,158,337 of record NC_133367.1, on the reverse strand, counting down.
TTTAAAACACTAAATGACTCACCATGGACCATCACACTGAAGGTCTTTTCGATGTTACGGCTGGTGATATGTAGTTTATAAACTCCAGCTTCTGTGGTGCTGATGTTTGTGATCATAAGAGATCTGTCTGTCAGATTCAGTTTGTCTCTGAATCTCAGAGGACACTGAGCATCTGTACAGATCTTACTCTGATCTCCAATGACTTGAGCTACTCGAATGTTATTAAAATACCATGTCATTCTGTCTTCTTTTTTTCTGTCAGTGTGTAGAATGACTGAATCTCCCTCCAGCGCTGACACAAACACTTTGTCTGTATCATCACCAGACACACCTGGAGAAAAAGCAGTCAGTTATAAATAATATCTGTGGTAGCAAGACTTAAAGTTTTAAATAAATTCATATAAGAGCTGTGATTTTGACAACATCATTTTAACTACCATATTTATTTACACACCCTCAGAAACATGCATGAAGCCAGAAATATGCCATACTAAACCCTCAACTACTTAAAACACCAATAGCTGCAGTAATATAGCAAAAACAATAATTTAAATAATACAGTTGGGTAGAAAGTGATAAGCCTAAAAACTGATACAAAATGAAACTAAGACAAGTTTGCTGTTTTAGCCGCTTAACAAACATCTTACCATGCACTAGAGATAGGCAGTAAAACCCTGCCAAAAAAGCAAGCATCTTTCTTAATCACATTTATGCTGGAAACGCAGATTATATCGAATAAAATGTTGCGGTAGGTTTAAAGCGAAAGTAAAACAGCACTTATTAAATTCAAGCACTGTGTCGGAGCTTTTACTGGTGTTTTGCTAAACGTGTCTAATGAAACTGTATGACGGTTCATGGTTAGGATTCGCTGACCACCTAATAACATTTAAAAACAGCGCGCAACCCCGTCTTTTTGGAGCGTAAGTAGCCTACATGATAACGTCTTAAGGATACACTCCCGCAAAAAAACTATCAAAACATTTCCGAATTCTTCTTTTTCTTCTTCTTGATTTTTAACGGCGGCTGGCAATTAACTTATATAGGTGCATTACCGCCACCCTCTGCTCTGGATATGAAGTTTACAATCACCAAACCCGTCTCTCTAATAAAATCAAATAAGACTTTACTATTCATTTCACTTTCCCATTTTACTAAAACCTTCAAATGTAATTCCTGATTTACATTCTTCCTTATTTCTTCCATCATTTTCCTCTTTCTTGTTCGTACTTCCTATATTCAACATTACAGTGTTCACATTAGGGCTTTTCCCTATTATTTTAAGTGTGCTATTTAAATTTGAGTGCCCAACAATATTCTGTTGAAGATAATCTTCTTTCCTTGACTTACCCATAGGCTACAGTTTATATTTTGTTTTACCTTGCTTATTTATCTGTAAAGGAATCTCCCCTTTATTCCATTGTTCCACTACTCTTGACATTCTTCAATCAGTTTATTCCAGATTAAAAGCTTCCTCTCTGATTTACTTAATGGAACTTGAAACTCCATTGTTTCTTTCTGTAAAGCTTGTTTTGCTAATTTATCAACTTCTTAATTTCCCCTTATACCTATGTGTGCTGGAACCCACATAAAACTGGTTGATGTATCATTCTGAACAAATAAAAACAATCTCAGGTTTTTGTTCCTCTACCCACTGTAATGCCAAGAGCATTCTTTTCATTTCTACAGTATAAACTGCCAAATGATTAGTTTGCTTTACTTCACTGATCCACTGATTACCAGTAACTTGGACTAAAAAAGCAGCCCCAGTTGTTCGACGTTTTGGAACTTTTGAGCCGTCTGTATTGTATTCTGAAAATGCAGATATCAAGTCAACTTCTCTTTCTGATCTTTTAACCTCCAACAGATGCAAATCTACTTGAGGTGTTATACAAACCAATGGTCCATATTCCTGAATAACAACTGTTAGACTCATCTTGATATTATTTACCTGTAATTCTTCTGCATAAACTTTACTACACCACCCAAAATTTGTTGCACATCTTACATTTTGTTCCCAACAATTCTGTAAGACCACGTTTGTAGGATGTTCATCTTTATGCCCCTGGAGATAAATTAATAATTAATTATTTTCTTCTAATTTCCAGTGGCATCTCTCCTACCAAGACTTGTACATTTCTGGATTTCTCAGCAGTGGAAGTCATCATAGTTGGGTTAACTTTGAGTGCAGAATGGGACTGCAAATCCTGGAATCGCCCCTGTACCTAAATAGCAAAACATTAAAACTTGAGAGAGACTTATAATGGCAGTCAGAAGACAGAATGAGGTCAAATTTACCATCCCTACCGCCCCTAGAAACACCCTCGCATTTAATACTGCTGATCTATAGTATACACTAAAGTATAGTGTTATAAATGCACAGAATTTTTTTAAAGCCAAAATATATAAACAAAAGGATTTACAGTGCTGATGACATTGAAACGCCTCACAGCTTTTCTTATCTTTTTTAATGGCTTAGCAGTGTCATAAGGTTTAATTTCTCATGGAATTCACTTTATTACACTGCAAAGCTGCTCTTTGAGAGTATCACATATGTGCTCATAACAGCAGGACAGAAAACAATCTTAAATACACATCAAACAAATAGCCATTCTCATGCACAAACTGTTTGTCCATCTAGCAGATCAAACCGAAGAAAAATAACCACAGCAGGTTTCAGTTTGACTCAGAAAATGAGCTGCTATAGAGTCACACCTCTGACTGGTGATGCAAAACCAGTTTATTTTATTTCATCATTAAATTCAACATTGAATTCTAATAATCACGTACAACATTTTCTACTCTTCTACTTTTACGTACTTAACACAGTCAAGCATGGCATTTTAAATGATAAAATGTTTTTCAAATGTTTTCCATTTAAATTTTTTGATAAAAAATGTCCCACTATTAACAGTTAACGTTAGAATTTTTTTTTTTGGCTTATATTATAAGCTACTGTACAGTGATTGATTGATTAACGTACATTTAGTGTGTTTGTGTGTGTGTGTGTGTGTGTGTGTGTGTGTGTGTGTGTGTGTGTGTGTGTGTGTGTGTGTGTGTGTGTGTGTGTACCTGGTATTCATCACGTTGTGGGGACCAGATGTTTCTTAGGTCCCCATGAGGAAACAGGCTTATAAATCATGCACAATGAGTTTTTTTGAGGAAGTAAAAGTTTGCACGATCTCCTGTGAGGGCTAGGTTTAGGTGTAGGGTAGGTGTAGGGCCATAGAAAGTATGGTTTGTACAGTATAAAAACCATTACGCCTATGGAATGTCCCCATAAAACATGTAAACCCAGCATGTGTGTGTGTGTGTGTGTGTGTGTGTGCTGGGAGGAAAAAAAACTGTGTTGGAGGAGGACTCACACACCAGAGAAACCTTTTGAGTGTTAGCAGTTATTAGATCAGACACAACGAACTGTTAAAGAAAATGTTTCATTTGCTTGTTTTGTTCTGTTTGTGCCGGTTACGCTTGACTGGTAAGTTCTAAAAAACATAATTCTTACAGCTACAGTTCCTTCTTATTTTTGAGCAATAAATCCACTGTAGTGTTAATAGGAAATTATTTGCATGTGCTGTTCGTCCCATATAAACTGAGATATTGCTTTGAGATCTACTGTTTTTTTTTTTTTGTTTGTTTGTTTTTTTCAGGTCTCTTTTCAGTCTGTTTATTGACCCAAACACAGACATACAAAACCATAAAAAATCTCAGCTTTTATTACCTTTACATGCCCTATCTGTCACCCTGGACCACAAAACCAATCTTAAGTAGCACGGGTATATTTGTAGCAATAGCCAAAAATACATTGTATTGGTCAAAATTATCAATTTTTTTCTTTAATGCCAAAAATCATTAGCATATTAAGTAAAGATCATGTTCCATGAAGATATTTTGTAGATTTTCTACCATAATTATATAAAAACTTGATTAGTAATATGCATTGCAAATAATTTCATTTGGACAACTTTTAAGGCGATTTTCTCAATATTTAGATTCTTTTGCACCCTCAGATTCCAGGTTTTCAAATAGTTAAACAATATATCAATGGAAAGCTTATTTACTCAGCTTTCGGAAGAGGTAAGAACCTCAATTTTCGACAAAGTTACATTTATGACTGGTTTTGTGGTCCAGGGTCACATATTTATTTTGCTTTATATGAGACAACTTTCAAAGTGCATTAAAGACAACTGATAACAAATCTGTTGTTTGTTTTCTGCAGGTGCGTTCGCTGCTGAGACGAATGAAACACAGTCAGTGTTGGAGGGAGATGCTGTTACTCTACACAGTGATGTTACAGATATACAAGACGATGATGAAATATTATGGAATTTTGGAGCTAGAAACTCTCTGATAGCTCAAATAAATAAAGCCTCAGGAATCTTCTTCACATACAATGATGGGAGATTCAGGGACAGACTGAAGCTGGACAATCAAACTGGATCTCTGACCATCACAAACGTCACAACTGAACATGCGGGACTCTATAAAGTAAAGATAATTGCAGCTGAACTGTCCTCAAAAACATTCAGTGTTTCTGTTTATGGTGTGTACGGACATATTTTTTATTTTCCTTTATATCCAAATATTCTTGTTTTGGAATGCAAAGTAAATTACTCGTGCCCCGTTTAGAGGTTACGTTGAGGAGCTTACAGTTGAACTGAACAGGAAAAGTGTTTGGAGGACTTAAACTTTATATTTGTATTTTAATTGCAATTTTAAAACTTTTGCATTGTTTTAGTTGTAAAGCTGTTTTAATGATTTTACAGTCACTATATGGTTTTAGGGTTTATGAAATTATGTTGTTATAAATTGACAGATCATCGCCATTCACTGCCATTGACTTAAATATTGCACCGTTTTATCTTTTTTTTTAGTTTGAAATGACAGAAACGCTCACTGACTGTCAACACATTACAAAAAATAGATGGTTGTTTATATTTGTCCATGTTTCTTTTTATTCTCTTCTATTTTCCAGCTCGTCTGCCATTTCCTAACATTACCCGAGATTTTTCACAAAATCTTTCATCATCACAGCAGAATTGTTCACTGGTGTGTTCAGTGCTGAATGTGGGGAATGTGACTCTCTCCTGGTACAAAGGAAACAGTGTATTGTCCAGCATCAGTGTGTCTGATCTCAGCATCAGTCTCTCTCTACCTCTGGATGTGGAATATCAGGATAAAAACACCTACAGCTGTGTGCTCAACAATCCCATCAGCAACCAGACTCAACATCTGGACATCGGCAAACTCTGTCTAATTCACTCAGGTACATCAACAAATATATTGTGAGATATACAGATCATATAGGGTTGAAGTTTTATAGTATTTGTTGTAGAGCAGACAAACCAATTCACCAATAGCCAATTTTGTCCATTACAGATCAGGGCCTACCGTTACTTTACATATTAATATCTGTTGCTGCTGGATCTCTGTTGATTGTAGCTGCCGTCATGATGTGCTGCATCTGCAAGAAATGTAGAAAAACAGGTCAGGAAAGCAATAAATCAATTTGTAGAAATACATTAAAATATAAATGTTAAAATAATACTGAAAACATTTTTTATTTTATTTTTTTACCACACCTGTTATTATTAAAGCAGTCCAAACCCACGAGGAAGATTCAGCATTGTGTAAACCTAAAACACACAAAAAGGTAAGATAATTCTCTACTGTGTTGCAAAAAGTTATAGCAGTCAGTTAGTCTGATTGAAGACTTATGTTTAATGATCATCAGACGGTCAGTGAACCGACGTGGCTGGTTTAACGGTCCAACTGCCAGCACCTTTGATCAAAGAATAGTTTAAGCGTGCTTTTTCCCTACACGAAGGGTTTGTATTTCAGTGTAAATAGAGTAAGTTGTTCAACTCTAGTGAATAGTGACTATCAAACCCAATATTGTCATTTTTACAAGGCACATAAAATGTTGTCTAAATTTAAAACTATTAACGTAAGTATTTGCTGTGGTCGATGAGACATGAGCATGTAGTGGTGCTATTAAGTGTGATTTATCATCCACAACTAATTGTGCTCTTTTCATTTTCTTTTAGCTGTTACCCCTTAACCCCTATTCTACGTCATTTTCTGAAAAACGATCTACCCAGATAAACACCTTGTTACTCTGGAGATATAATAACTCAAAATTAGTTTAGCAACAGAGTAAAATGAAAGTGACTTGCGATATATGCAGATGATCGAGCGGCCTTCATCGCTCCTGAAAGTGCCATTGCATGCTCATGTCTCATCGAAACAACAGTAAAACACTATAGTCCACTGCTTTTAATTTAGGAAAGATTTTGCTTGGCTTGTAAAAAAAAAATGAAATGAAATTTTAAAAAATTAAATAAAAACAGACAATGTTCAGAGTCAACTTGTAAATCTGCGTAGAACTCAGACACTGGAAAAACAAGGTGGCTTTGGATTTGACCCAGCACTTTTTTAATGAGTGTAATTTTGTCTTAAAAGTGGTAGGGTGGTTTTTTTTTTTGTCCATATGTAATATTCAAGCATTTTAATGACAACAGAGTAGCAGTGATTGTGAGTATTTGGTAAGGGCAACTTACCAAAGAACGACTTTCCCACTGTTGCATTTGCAGTCCAACAGCGTGTGATACTAAATCAAGTGTGCATAAAAATTAAAGTAAAAATATTTTCTTTGCACGCATACTGTAATTTCTGCAATATAGAATACAATTTTCATAGCCAAGCAATTTTAGCTGTCATCAAAAATATTTACATTTGTGTTGTTGTTTTGAAAATACTGGATGCCATTTGTGTGCTTAAATCTATTTATTAAATTAAATTTATTGAATTGAATGTGTAAGTGAAATAAAAGACATTCTGGGGCGCATTCTGAGATAACTGAGAATATTAAACCGTAGGAATGGTGTAAAAGTAACCCAGTTTTGCAGAAAAACCCTGCATCACCATGAGCTCGCTCTGCGAAGCAGCCCTCCAAACACAAAACAAAGGCTGTATCTCCGGGTTTTTTTTTTTTTTTTTTTTACCACAGTGGAGAGAGTTGTATTCCGTACACTTTTGTTTTGTTCACATATATAATGAGATCACTGTTGTGAATTGTACATGTAAAACTTTTTACCCTTACAAGTTACAACCCAAAGCTGCTGTGGTCTGTGGCTTACTAATTTAAATAATCTGTTATTTAAAATAATATACAGGCAGATCTAAGTGTAAATAACTGAGTTTGTATTTCTAAAATAAATCATACACCATTAGTTTTATATCATTAGATTTTCAATGGAAAAAAGGACAGTTGTCAGATCATGTTTACCCGTGCTGAAATCTGGCCTCGAGTTGTAGCCACTCTGTGGTTCATGATCATCTGAGGTGAAATGCAGCTTCAGGTTGCAGCTGGTTGCTTTAGATGTGCTGCAACAAATATGTTGCTTTTGTGTGAAATGCAACCATGTTCAAACCTTCAGAACTTAAATAATTTGTTTGTTGATTTAACGGTTTGAAATGTCATGTGATGAACTAGATGACTGATGTCCTTTCCTCCAACTGCTCAATGTGAGCAACTGTTTTGTAGTAGCAGTAGTTCGTTAACAAACAAAACTGCTGTTCTTTCTGTTATACACTTTACATTTTGTAGTTCAACTAATATGATGTAAAACTATTTTTAAAATGATTTCATGTAAAGGTTATGCATTTGGTTTGCATTTTTTTTTTTTTTTTTTTTTACAGAAACCAAGGTCGGAGGCTATGTATGAAAATGTCCCCAAAAAACGGTGATCAAATACAGTATCAGCCTGAATTGATGATACAGTTCATACAGGACACTGTCTTTTTTGGCATTTGTGCTCTCTTATGTTGTTATTGTCATGTCTAAAATATTGTTGTTTTACGTTGATGCCTCACAAATAACACAGCATTCAGAACTAAATGTACTAAATGTACTAAAAATGTATTTTTTTTTAATTAAAATTGATTCCACCCTTTAATTAGTCTAATAAAATCTATTTTTATTTAGACAGTTTCATTGAGCATTACGTGCATTTGGGGGAGAGCGGGTAAATATACCCACCCCTTGGCAGCTGTACACTGTCATGTGACCATGTATTTTGGAATCACACCTCATTTCTGTCTGTGGAAAGGAGAAGGCACCTGTTTACTTTAAAAACTGTTTTTGTCTTGTCAAAGTACAAATTTTTAGGTCTAAAAATATTTTTGATGCATTTAGAAATGTATAAAACTATGCATTTCCCCCCCCCAAAATGGCAGATACGGGGCAAAGTGAGCCAAATGCTGTCATGTAAATTGAGCCAGTATTTTCACTTACCCTATCATATATAGCCTACATATGATCTGTAATTTATTTAATATGGACAGTATACAAGTCCAAATTCTTCTATGATACAAACCAAAATATGATTTTCACCACATTATAACCATGTGTAGGGCTATCTTTTCACCTACAGTCTCTAATAGCTTAATTTTATTTTGCTCAACAAACTTTCTGTTTAGTTTGTTTTGGGGAAGGTTACAACTTTGGTTTTCAAAATACGTACTGTTTCACAAATGCAAACAATTAAAGACTAAAATGTAAACATCATTTGGTTGGTTTTATGTTGTTTCAGACGTATGAAATTTGATTATTACATTTTTAACAGAGGTAAACTATCTTTAATTCACATGCCTTCAGATTCAGTTAGTGGTTCATCATACAACATAAGCTTTTTGCACACTAATTGATTTTCAAATCTTAACCGATTTTAAAACCATGGGACACCACAGACATGCAGACAGTTTCTACCGATTTTTAGCCTTAAAATCCTCTGAAAGCGCACACTAGATGATTCTAGCAGACCGCGAGAACACACACTTGTTGACTAGGAACGATTTCACAGTGACAAGAGATCTCAGGCGGACTCGCGAGATCAAACGTGACTAGAGTAGAAAAACAAACGGAGAGAAATCGCCGTTGTCAGTTGGCTTTCCCGACTCGCGTTCTGTTTCACAGTGAAAATCAACGTATTAAAAGAAATATAGGTGATGTATTCTGCTTTTGTTTCGTTGGTGGCTGCCAAGTTTCAGCTATAGAAGCACATCCGGTAAGTGGCTCACTCTCATTGGCTATCGTGGGTATCACGTCAGAGGCAGCCTGATCAAGAGTTGTACATATCAAACATGTTTGATATTTATGATTTGAGTTCGGGGACGCTTCGTCTTGATTAGGAGCAGTTAAATAATTGTAATGACACCACACAACAGATGAGTTTTGGAGCAAAAATCGTTTGCCTCGAATCAGGCCACATTCCCCAATCGTCCACATTCCCCAAATCAAGCCTTAAAATCGTTGAATGTACATAGCCAGCTTAACCTGGGGCAAAATAGCCATATTTTAGAACCCTTTGTCATAGATACATTTTGATAATTTGGAATGATAGGAAACATCCTGAAGATACTTCAACTGTACTTCTGGCTTATTTTCCATTATCTTGAGGAGGGGACCACATAAGTTAAAACGTGGCTCATATTGTCCTCTACACAGTGGTTTACAGTATAGCCACACACAACATGAGCTGGACATTTTAGCAAATGTAATACAAGCACATCATTGCTCTCTAGTGTTCAAATGAGAAAATCGCATACAGGGTCTACTAATGCTATAACGCTGCTGGAACCTGCACCCGACGGGAAAATGATGCTTAATTATTACGTTGCCGCCCTGATGATTGTTTAAGCAATAACACATTCATTTAAACATGTATAGGCTACTTGTCATATTTCTATCTTTTAATTGTTTTTAAATAAATTGTAGGCCTATCCTTTTTCCAATCTGTCATGCTTGTGTTACTGAAGTCAACACCACTGTTCTTGCTATAGAACCTGAAGGCAGACTCAATCTGTAAATATAAATACAGACAATTAAAATTACTGATATTTTTGACTGACGTCTACACCTGTCTTCTTCGGTTATTAACTAATAAATTGCGCCATCTGCTGGGGTTTTGAGAAACAGCTAAAACAACATCAAAAGAGTGAGGTCAACAAGTATATTTTATTTTCCTCGGTTTTCTTTTCTGCTAGTGACATTACCCTAACAGACTGAAATTGTATTAGGCCTACTTTGTTTTTTTGTTTTGTTTTTCTCAATATTTACAGTTTGAATTTCCCAGGATTATGTAAAAGATATCTTTGCGTGTCTTTTGTGTTTATTTAGATTAGACTAGATTCAAATTTATTGTCATTACACATGTACAAGTACAATGCAACAAAAATGAAGTTTAAGTCTAACCAGGAGTGCAATAGCAGCAAGTGCAGGATAAAGGTATAAGTTATAAGTGCATGTTTAGGGGATATGTTATATTCCCTATAATAGGATATCTATTTATGCAGATCCATCCATGTTATTACTATTTACTATGGCGCGATTCTTGTCACTATAGTTCCATTTCTAGACAGTCACTGCACTGGGAACCAACTGAAACAATTATAAGACATATTTTAGCGATAACATGAAAACAGTAGAAAGTCAGCAGCATGAAGAGATTAAAGGTGGCACATAGGGTGGAAATTTCACACCTATACTTACACTTGTGGGGCAGTCATGGCCTAATGGGTAGAGTCAGACTTGTAACCTGAAGTCTCAGTACTGGCAGGGGTTTTAGGTGGGGGGGGGGGGGGGGGGGGGCAGCCAAGTGCAATTTTGAGGAGATTAAAACATTCATTTATTTTACAAACAAACAACTGACAATCATTATAAGTCATTTAAAGTTACATATGATCATTTTGTTATTATTTCTCTACCTCTACCTTTTCAGAAACAGTTTCCCATCATAATTCTTTCTGTAGATTAAAGGGTCTAAAGACAGGAAGACACTCTTCACCTTCAAACCACACACCGGCATGTCTGTCCACCCAACAGATCAAACCACAATTCTGAACAAACTGCAGCTTTCAGTTTGACTCAGATGAACTTCATTAAAAATGTACTGTGAAATGAAAGATTGTTTAAACTTTTTATTTGTTTTTCCACAAACATCAACTGTCTGTGTCACACATTAAGTCTATGTTTTAAAATCACAAGAGTTCGGTTCATTTTCATATCAAATGTAGTTCATCCAATCCGACTTTTAGTTTTTAATACTGAAAATCTTTCAAAAAGTGTTAATTGTTTTTAAAAATCCATCCATTTGAAACAGTTAAAGTTAATAAGGGCCACATGAATTAAAACATTATGAAATATGCAAATGCAGTGTGTGAACTAGGAGTGTCAAACTGTAGGAGGATTCACACACCAGCTTAACTGTTTTAGAGGATAGTCAAACGCCGAGCTGTTAAAGAAAATGTCTCACATGTTAGTTTTGTTCTGTCTGTGCTGGTGGAATTTCCTTGGTAAGTTATAAAACCTTTTTAATGCTTATATTTTGTTCTGTTTCAGAGTAATAAAGCTACTGGATCATTTTTATCTGATGAATAATTATTGTGAGATCTACTAACTTTAAATTCAGGTCTCTGTTTGTAATTTTAAGATACAATTTAAATGGAAATTTCCAGGTTAAGTCATGAATATACAATATTAAAGGTATAGTTATGATTTATATGATATACTCACCCTCAGTGTTGTTCCAAACCTGAATCAGTTTATTTCTTTGGTTTTCCACATTCTTCAAAATACTGTTGAGGTCAACAGAAAAAAGAAACATATGTAGGTTTTGTAACAACTTGAGGGTGAGTCAAGGATTACAGATTTTTTTTCTCTCTCTTTTGGCTGAACTATCCCTTTAAAGGCCACAGAAAAGAAAGCAAATGTCTGCAGTGAATGTTAATGTCTCTGTTTATGCTCTTTGAGGAGGCTTAAAAAACTAAAAGCTTCTACTAACCGGCTTTCAAATATTAGTCTATTTTTATTTTTTTATCCTTTTAAAAATCGGTTTAAAATATTTCTACAGTAATCAAAAACACCTACAAAATTAATGGAAATGAATTAGTCAAAAAGCATAGGAACTGTAATAGGTATAGATTTAGTCTGTTTTATATTGTCCATTAAAAAAAAATCACACTGATTTTGCTTCACTGCAGATAACTTTAAAACAACTAAATAATTGGTTTGCATACAGCTGTCTGATGAAATATATCAGTTCTCATGTTGTTTTGCCTCTGTTGCAAATGTTAATAACTGATTGCAGGCTTTGTAAACCAACAAGTTGTAATCTTTGACAAAACCTCTTGTTCATCAGAAGTGTTTGGTGAGTCAGTGTCAGTGATCGAAGGAGATTCTATTACTCTAAATACTGATGTTACTAAAATATCTAAAGATAATGATATAGAGTGGAAATTTGGAGCTGAAAACAATGTGATAGCTCAAATCCGAAATGAGAACAAAATAGCCACATTTGATGTTCCTGATGGGAGATTCAGAGACAGACTGAAGCTGGACAGACAGACTGGATCTTTGACCATCACAAACATCACAACTGAACATGCTGGACGTTATAAAGTAAACATAAATGGAGTGAAACTAACATCAAAAACATTATTTGTTGCTGTCTATGGTGAGAATTAATCTGTTGTGTTTATTATTATTATTATTTTTATTATTATCTGTTTAGATTCTGGAGGTTTACTTAACAGTCTGAACCAAAAATAAGTTTGATGATTACATTAACCCATATTTCTATCTATTCTATATTTTCCAGCTCGTTTGCCTGTTCCTGTCATCAGCAGTAACTCTTCACAATGTTCATCATCCCAGCAGAATTGTTCATTGGTGTGTTCAGTGTTGAATGTGAGTCATGTGACTCTCTCCTGGTACAAAGGAAACAGTGTATTGTCCAGCATCAGTGTGTCTGATCTCAGCATCAGTCTCTCTCTACCTCTGGAGGTGGAATATCAGGATAAAAACACCTACAGTTGTGCGCTCAACAATCCCATCAGCAACCAGACTCAACATCTGGACATCAGCAAACTCTGTCACACATGTGCAGGTACATCTATGGTGTATTAGTTTATTGGTCTGTGTTTGAGCTGATCTTATCTCAATTTGATGTTTTTATTCCTCAGATTCTGTCCAATGGTGTGTTTCTACTGAAGCTGTGATTCGATTGGTGCTCTCTGCTCTGGTGGGTGTGGCTATTGTCATTGTTCTGGTTTATGACGTCAGATCCAGAGGAGCCGAACAAGATTAAAAATATATGAAAAGTTCAAATGTAAAAATCCTCTAAGTATGTCTGATGTTTTTCTTTAAAATTAGCATGTCCTTCTGGCTTCTATGCAGAGGTTGCTATGTAAGTGCACTCTTAAAAATAAAGGTGCTTTAAAAGGTTCTTCACGGCGATGCCATAGAAGAACCATTTTTGGTTCCACAAAGAATCATTCAGTCAAAGGAACTTTAAAGAAACATCTCTTTTCTTACCTTTTTATAATCTGAAGAACCTTATTTTGCCACAAAGTATCTTTTGTGAAACAGAAAGGCTCTTCTGATGTTAAAGGTTTTTTGTGGAACCATTTAGACAAAAAAGATTATTCTATGGCATGGTGAAGCATGCTGGAGTGTACTGGAACGGGTTGAGGCTGGGATTTAGCGCATTTGAAGTACTTGATGAACATATACTATGTGTGAAGAGCATTCACTCAGTATCGTTATGTCAAGATGGGGTGATGATTTTGCTTCTCTCACAAAAGTACTGCATTCCCATGAGAAATGTTTAGTTTTCTTGAAAAACTGGTCAAAAGGAGTAGATACCCTGTTTTATTATTTTATTTACATTTGTAAAGAAATGTGTTTTGATCTTTTGGACAGACTGTGTGTGCATAAGTATGAGTATAAGTATACTGCTGGACGTTTGTGTTTGATGTCATTTTTTTTTTTTTTTGTCAGAGTTGTGAATAGCATGTGGCTGAAGTTCCCCTCACCCCCCCTCCCTATTTCCTACTCAAACATGAAATAGTTTGACTTTTGCTCTACAGAATGCTTAACTCATGAATGCTTATGTTACACAAAGTTCTCAAATAAAACAGAGACTGTGCAATAGGATAATACCATATTGCTGTAGGTTAATTTTCCTTAGGGCAAAACATGACCCATGATAATGCAAAAACATGTTCGGTTTTAAGATTTCTTTTGTAAAAGATATATTCAAGATGTAGATATTATTGTACTTTTGGCAAGCTAAAACAACAACACATGGTCCTAATGCAGTTCTTCAATTTTTTCAAAAATAAATGTAGGCCTATACTATGTGCTAACAAATTACAATGAAGTGGTTGCTTTGCAACAAGGTGGAGATGTGTTGATGAAAAAAGTGACAGATACAAGAAAATTTGTTAAAGGAACTACACATGGAGACAGAGAGATTAAAAGAGACTAAAAAGCAAATTGAAAGTTCAAGAGATATCCTTTAATCGCTTTAAACTTTTTTTTTAATGTGATGATGATAATGTTGTTTTCAAAATTTGGTGTGGGTGTGTGGGATGGCCTGGATAAGTGTGCGATTTCCAGGCCTGAAATTTAGTCCCAGTATGCCCTGGGCCTTTATATTTTATCTTACCTCTTTGCATTGAATATTTTGATTTGTATTTCTAATGTTTTTTTTTTTTTTTTTTGCACATTAACTCTCAGTTATTGTGATGTCTGAGCTATTGTTGCTGTTTAATTTAGTTGCTCACAAATAGCACATCATCCGGAAACTTAACTAAATGTTCTTAATTTGGAAACTTAGATTCTTTATTATTAAAGTAATTCCACCCTTCAGTGTGCCCCTTTTTCTGCAGTTTGTTTTATCTTTTTTAGAAAATGTAAGCGCATTACATAGTGGTCTACATCACACTTATCATCACATTATATGGATGTTTGTTAGCCTAGAATCTAGACGCGCCCCTAGCGGCAGCAAATTACAAATTGCAAATTGGGTCTGGCTTGTCAGGCTAGATGTTTGTAGCCCAAGCAAAACATCGCTCTCTAAAAGAACGAAAACACATCTCTACTACAGACAGAATATACAAAAAAGACGCCTTCTGGTGCCTGTCTGAACAATATCAAACTTATTTAAACGGGTGTTTATATCTTGTTATATTCCCATCAGCTTGGCAACACACATACTCACCTGAAGAAAAAACTTAATCTATACAGACAGTTATTAAAACACAGACAGTTATTAATACTAGCGATAAAATGATAATTGTTTTAATTAAATTTTTGACTGACATTCTCATTGTTCTACTTTGGTCAAAACATCTATTGTATAGATTTAACTAAATCTAAATGGCGCCATCTAGTGGGTATAAAACTGCGTTTAAAGGTTATTAGGATGATCTCAGTTACAGTGGCTTGCAATTTTTTTGGTCACGTTTTGTTGCAGCATTATGTTAAACTGCTTTAAATTAATTTTTTTTTTTTTTTTTTACCCACATCAATCTACATTTCATACACCACAATGACAAAGCACAAAACAGGTTTGTAACAACTTTGCAAATTTATTAGAAATAATAAAAAAAAAAAAACTGAGAAGATCCCGTTGCATAAGTATTCATACCCTTTCCTGGGACACACGTTTTTATTTTCATATTTACAGTTTGGTTTTGGCCAAACCTGACCAATAAGCAAGTGCACTGGAAACCAACTAAAGGCCACTGAGTTGTTTTTGTGTTTTGTCTTTTTGCATAGTGGGTGGAAATTTCACACCACCCTTTACTTACAACAGATGAGAGTTAACAACGCCTCTCATTATACAGCTAGTGTTCAATTATTTTGCAATAAAATGTGTGTGTTGGCTGGGGGGGTCTTAAAAAGCTGCACATAACAACAAGGTAGAAAGAAGTTCTTTACCTACAAACTATGAACTAAACACACATGCAATTAATACACACTCTCATCTTCAAGATGTTTGTCCACCAACAGATCAAACCACATTTTTAAAAGCCGCAGCAGCTTTCAGTTTGACTCAGAAGCTTAACCTTAGTATACCTATAGACAGTTTTAACATTGTTGATCCACAAACAGCAATTGAAAATGAAATAAATATATGCAACTATTTCAAAATCACGAGGGTTAGGCTTATTTTGTCTATGTAATGTAATTCATCTACTCAACAAGAATTTTTTTTCTACTTTCAGCCATATACCAGTCTGAGATCTATCTTTGAAAAAATATGCGTATGTGTAACTGATAAAAAAAAAGAAGAAAAAAAAAGAAAAGAAATCATCCAATAAAAAGAGATCAAATTAAATTTAAAAGAGTCTCAATAAGGGCCAGATGAGTAATAACATCACGTGCAAATGCAGCATGTGAACTAGGTGGGTCAAACTCTGTCGTGGGTGGATTCACTTATAGGTTGAGTGTTTTTCGTCAATAGTTTTATTAGATCGGACACTAAACAATTGAAGAAAATGTCTCACATGTTTGTTTTATTCTGTTTGTGCTGGTGGCGCCTGACTGGTGAGTTATAAAAAAGTTTTTCGTTGCTTAATTGCTTTCCATTTCACAGTAATAAAGCTGCTGCTACTGGTCAAAAAAGATCATTTTCATTTGCTGCTATCTGCATCGGATGAGTAATTATTGTGGGATCTAACTTTGAATTTTATCATTTAATTTACGGTAACATTTCCAGCAGGTCATAAAAGTAATAGAAAACAATGGAAATTTCTACTGTAAATGTAAATGGCTGTTCTTTCCATGGAGGCGTAGAAAGCCGAAACCACCGTGCAGCTCTTACATTTTAGGTTGTTTTTTTTTTTCAATATTTAAGTGCATTAGAGAGTGAATCATTGAGTCTGTTTCATCTCCTAACCTAAATATCTAATCTAAATTTCACCCTGACGTTATCAGGTATTTGTTTTCAATATATTTTGTAAATTTATACACAGAGTTTGCTCCACAGCAGATCATTTCAAAACAAATTAAAGACCAAATGATCGGTTCATATCACATTTTAGTTTGTCTCTTGGCTGCTGTTGTTGTGTTCTTTCAGTATGACATTAAATTAGTGCAAGAGTGATTTGAAAGCATCGGAGCTGTCTGCGCTATATGTTATATATTGTAAATGTATTAAATACATTGTAAATACCAGCTGATTTCAGGCTTTGTAAAACAACAGGAGGCTTAATCTGTGACAAAACCTCTTTATGTTCTCCAGGGGCGTTTGATGAGTCAGTGTCAGTAATGGAGGGAGATTCTGTCACTCTAAACACTAATGTTACTGAAATACGCAAACGTGAAGACATACTCTGGTATTTTGGAGCAAAAAGGTTTCTTGTAGCTAAAATCTTTTCCACATTTGATGGTCCTGATGGGAGATTCCGAGACAGACTGAAACTGAACAATCAAACTGGATCTCTAACCATCACAAACATCACAACTCAACATGCTGGACTCTATGAACTAGAGGTCGATGGGGTGAAAATAACATCAAAAAAATTCAGTGTTTCTGTCTATGGTGAGTAGAAACAGTATTTGTCCTGATTTTTTTCAATTTCTTATTTTATATTTACATAATTAAATGAAACACTAAACACTCACTCTGCACCCAGAACTAAAAAATAGACTATCGTGTTGCTTTGTTTAAATTTTGTGTTTATTCTTTTATGTTTTCCAGCTCATCTGCCTGTTCCTAACATTACAAGAGACTGTTCTTCATCATCATCATCATCAACAACATCAACATATTGTTCATTGTTGTGTTCTGTGGTGAATGTGAGTGATGTGACTCTCTCCTGGTACAAAGGAAACAGTTTATTGTCCAGCATCAGTGTGTCTGATCTCAGCATCAGTCTCTCTCTACCTCTGGAGGTGGAATATCAGGATAAAAACACCTACAGCTGTGTGCTCAACAATCCCATCAGCAACCAGACAAGACATCTGGACATCAGCAAACTCTGTCACACATGTGCAGGTATGACAGCAGTTTATTTACTGAGTGATCTAAGTCTTTTGTTGTAAAGCAAACTGATGCATTCACTTCCATTAATGATCATTGTTGCAGACTCAGTATCTATGATATTGCCGATCTCCGCTGCTGTTGCTGGATCTCTGTTGATTGTAGCTACAGTCGTGATCTTCTGCATCTGCAGGAGACGCAGAAAAAGTGATCAAGAAGGCAAGTGTTGCCTACTGCTTTTAAGAAGCATTATAACAAATAATAAATACATAATCTGAGTCATACAAAAAAAAACTTTTCAGACATCAAAAGTTTAAAGACACAGCACTGTTGTTGTACAAATGATTAGTTTTGATGGCAATTGCAAAGAATGCAAATGCTTTGAACATTCTGTCTGCATTTGATTTAGAAATGATCTGTTACAAGGAATATTTCTATAAGATAAGCATACTGTGTTAGGGACTTTTAGTGTTAGTTATAAGTTGTTAATGCTTTTTCAAAAAAAGTTACACTTTTCATTATGTAATTGCATACATTAATGATTTAATCTCGGCAGCCCAAATAATAACAACACAAGTCATAAAGAAATGGATCCAGCCAAGATTGAGTTTTGTTGTTTTAATGCATCTCTTGGTGTTGCTATTTCTAAAACAGTTCAGACGCATGATGAAGAGATCACTTATGCTGATCCCACTTTCTACAAAAGAAAAGCACAGAACTTGGTAAGAGAATGTTATACGTCATTATTTCTTAATCATTATTTACAGATGCACTATCAAGTTAGTTGTTAACAAAATACTTAATGTAGTCCCATATAGAAAACACTATAAAAAAAAACTCCTGTAAAAAAAAAAACGGTCAAATGACTGGCAGCTATGGCTGCCAAACAAAAACCGTAAAATTAAAGTAAAATATTGTCATTGAAACAAGGAAAAATCTGTAAAATAATGTTTTTTTCTGTAAAACCTTTAATGAAAATTTCTGTAAAATTATTGTTTTTGCACTTTATTTGAATTAAGATATTTTACTGTAATATTACGGTTTTTGTTTGGCAGCTGTTTTTTTTTACAGTGAAGACTGTGTTGCATTTTACAAATTTAAGTGGACTGAACATGTTTGTTTTGAGTGGCGAACAGTGTTTGTTCAGTTTAGAAGAAACTCACTATCATAAAATGTCTCACAGGAAACTAAAGCCTTAAGGAAACGAAAGTCACTACGTTGCACGTTACTTTTGGTTTGCATGACAGTCCAAAGCAAATGCAATTATAAAATCAGCCAAACCTGCTTTATAACAGCACAGTATTTTTTATTATTTATTTATTTATTTTAAGTGTCTGCTCTAAGGGTCACTTTTTTGTACTATTAGTTGCTTCTCACTCTCACTCTCTTATTGCATGTGTGTGTGTGTGTGTGTGTTTTACAGAATGTTAAAGAGGAAGACCATGTTGAGTATGCACCTATTGCCTTGAGAAGATGATCAAACGTAAATCCTTCTCTAGGTGCAAGAACTCTGAAACCTCCTGCAGCAACCTCAAAGTTTTGGGATTAGCGTGAATCACCACATTGCAGCAGGATCTTTCTGAGGGGTTTGAAGCATGGTAATTGAAGATGGATTCCAAAAGAAGTCTCCTGACTTCCTATAGGGCCCATTGGAGATTTCGTATGTTTGACTCTTTAAGTCTTGGAGATACCATGCGTGTACATATCAGTGCAAACTTAGATGCACCAAAAGCGAAGACCCTGCTGTGGTCTCATTGGTTCACATCTGTACAGACATGTGGTTTGATCTGTTGGGCAAACAGGTTCTGCATGAGCTGGTATCTGCAAGATGTTTGTGTGAAAGTCAGTGCGAGAGTGTTTGAGGTGTCAATAGTGTGTGGTCGAAAGTGTTTTTTCCATTCCGGCTCATATGAAACCATTTAATGTCTTTTTTAGACAAAGCAGCTTCTCTACAAAACACCAAATCTGCAGCTATATTTAGTTTTCCCCTTTTTCTGATTTCCTGTATTTTGCCATTGTCACCGCAATGTCTTTCGAGGCTTGCAGCATTACACCAAAGTCACAATGATCACTCTATCATCTAAACTCCCTCCAGCAGATACTAAAACCCAATGATTGACACTGTAATGACAAATTGTTGACAACAATTACATTTAAGGGATGCAGTATGGGACGTCCCCTAGATAAAGCCATTTTTTTTTCTACTTATTAGAAGTTAGGGCTGTAGAAGTGTAATGTCACACATCTCTAAAACACTGCAGTGGAATATTTTCATATGAGGCATGCATATCGTATGGAATGTCCCCAATAAGTTTTGACCTTTTTGAAATAATGGCAGGTGTGCACAGTGTGTGAGAGGTCCTTAACATGATAATGAACTTTTATCCAACTCATTGTAAACTAATGCATTTACTATATAACATCATATACATTTGGTACAGTAAAACAAATAAACAATGCATTTAGAATTAAAACATATTTAATTTGTTTCCTGACAAAAGGTATTCTCATAGTTTTATAATATTACGGTTGAACCACTGATGTCACATGTACTATTTCACCAATGTCCTTACTACCTTTCTGGGCCTTGAATGTGTCAGCTGCATTGCTGTTCATGCAGTGTCAGAAAGCTCTTGGATTTCATCAAAAATATCTTAATTTGTGTTCCGAAGATGAACAAAGTCTTACAGATTTAGTACAACATGAGGGTGAGTAATTAATGACATCATTTTTATTTTGGGGTGAACTATGCTTTTAAAAGTGTACAAGACAAGCATGTACAACAAACTTTACTAGAGCACCATCTAGTGCCATTACCAAGAATTCACATGTCCAAAATTAGCCTTCACCCTCATGCAATATAAATACACAAAGAAGCCTTTAACATGATAGCTGATTAGATAAGGTGTTCATAGTGCATATTTAACGATCACTCTATAAATGAATCAATGTTTACAAAAAAAAAAAGACAAATTCAATGGCATACACATAGTTCAATTGTTATTACAGTATATTTAATAGCATTTGTCACATGTGCAAACAAACAATGTTTACATTAATTTCCATTACAAAACAGTTGCTATATGGGCTGAACTTTACAGAAACTTTACAGTTTTCCTTGGATAATACAAACAAAATAAAAAAATCTTAATAAGTGACTCATAATCAGAATGAACAGATCTCATAATCTGCATCAATCAGGAAAACCTGAGAAAGAAACAGATGTTTGCACAATTAGAAGCCATCTTCCATTCTTCAGACAAACAGATGATGGTTAAAACTGGAGTCAAACATAATGTATAATTATTTGCTGTTCTTTTTCCTGATCTGGAATGTGATGGTAGAGTCCAGACTGAGAATGCAGAAAATGCAAACGAAGATCATTTCAATCACACAGTGATTATATTCTAAAATACAAACGCAAAAAAAATAAAAAAATAAAAATAAAAATACACTATATTACAAACACTCTGAGACTGACAAAACAAACATTTGTATTTACATTTATTCATTTTAACAAGCACTTATCTAGCACAACTTTCAATTTTTAAATTGAAATATCTATAATGGTATCTTTAATACCAGATACGGTGATGTAATAAAGTAGTGAGCTTTACCTTAAGGCAACACAGAACCAATGGTGAAAGGAAAACTCTTCAAAACAAGAGCCCTTAAACACAAAACCAAGATAGGGGAACACAGACTAGGATCACGACAACAAGTTCCTCCTCACGACATGCACAAATTTGACAGTAAAAAAAATAAAAAATAAAAAATAAAAGGAGCAGCATCTTAAATGCTTACAGCTGCAGTCCGTAATTTTTGCCTCATTGTCGCCATCTCTGTTTGAAAACCTGCAGTTGCAGTTAATGCGGAATTATCTTCCATGCGTGGGTTGTGCTTTGGCACGGCTCCAGCGCGGATGCATCTAATGTTTTGAGTAGGATGTGTGGCTGTCAGTCACCACACCGGTGTGGAGATTGTACTTAAGAATCACAGATTTAAGCCTACGTCTTGGAATACATGACCCAAATAAGAATTTTCACCGGATATTGTCATCTGAAAGAGCAAATAACAAGTCTTTTGTTCCGACCAGCTAAGGAAAAACGCTACAATGGTGATTATATTCAACGATCGGTTTGCTCATATCACATCTAACTAGTTAACAATGAGGACTGGTATACTTTGTTGTCAAATTGTTCATGTTAACAACATCATTACTGCGTGACTTCATGTAGCCTAGTGTGTATTACATAGATTTCAATTTCTGTACAGTCTAATCTCTAATTGTCATTTGACAATTGTCGTTGTGGAAAAAAAGGCTATAAATGATCCCCTGGCAGCTGCAGCATCACATGCCATATAGCAATAGCCTACTAGCCTGGACGCCTTCTTTATGTTTACAGATGTGACATAATGACGCGGTGGCACGCTTGAATTTCCCGCGGGGGAAAAAAAACATTATTATAAGCTAACCGTTCGGGCTAAAGTAAGGCTCATTTTTTTTTTTTTTTTTTTTCCTTTTTCTTTTTTTACCAAAGTTACAGACTGCAGTTTTTAAGTATATTCCTTTACAATTTACAACACATATGTTGAAACAAAATAGAAAGAACAAAATCTATATATTTTTTTGCTCATTTCAACTATAACACATTTGGTACAAATCAGCAAATATCAGAATTGGTTCTGAATTTAGCAAATGGTGAAAGTACTTCTCGGTGAGTGATGAGAATTTAAGCCGAGTTTTCCACTTGTCTCCTTCATTTCCCATCCAAGTTACCCAAATAACAATTAATACTACTGTGATGTTCCATTTTTAGCAGTCATCAGGTGAATCCCATTCTGATAAGGGAGTTGAGTGTTTTCCACCCCTCTCCTGTAAGAAAACACATTCACCGAAGGTAAAAACAAATGGTTAGGGTTGATGATTCAGTCACAGAAACAACACAGTGAAAGCAACAGGTAAAAAAAAATCACAAATTCTAAATAATAAATCGATAATAGAAACAATAAACAAAAAAGTATCAGCTGGTTAGAGGTAGAATGAACGTTCGGTCAGCTTCTAAGGTCTAAGCACAGTAACATGTTACGGTCGTTCATTTTTGCTGTAAATGTATCTCATTACAAGGTCTCATGTTCTTCAAGTCCAACAACAAATTTTCTAAGTATTGTAAAAATAAATACATAAATGCTTCATCATGCATTCATATGGTGAAGTCTTTTATGTTTAACTGTGACTTGCTTGCTGATAAAACAAAGCTTATAAAATAGAAGCAAGCACATTTCATAATATTTGCATAATGTCGAACCCACTTGAAATGAATAGAATAGAGTCTGATTGCCTAAAGCTTCTAATAAAGGCTGATCACACCATAAATTAATCTAGAGGTCCAAAACTTCATAATATTTTTGCTCATTCATATAATAACATGATACCACAGCTAAATTTAAAAGAGAATTTTGTAAATGACTCAGCGCTCACCTCGTTATAATTTTGCAGCCTAATGGTGCCTGTTTAAACAACAACAAATTAAATTAAACACATTACTTTGGTTAACTGGGACAAAACTAATTTTGTCAATATAGCTGTGTGTAAATCTTGCCATTTTGTCCTGCTTGTGTAGATCTCCTGCGGCGAAAGTAAATCACACCAGCAACTGCTGCAGCCGCAAACAGCAGAACAACAACAACAACTACTGCTACAACAGCATGTGCTCCTCCTTTAGCAGATGAAGCCACACTTGAATCTGGAACAGCTAAAGACATACAATCATTATTTCTAGGGACTGACTAATAATCAACTTTAACAATACTTTTCACTGACATTTAGACTTGTCTATCTATCCTCTGTCATTGCTAACAATAGACTCGAATATTTCATTTCATAATGTACAAAACTCAATGTGACATTCATGTGAAGGAAATGATCTTGGTTATACTTTAATACTGACGCAAAGCTCACTTTTTCTAACAGCCCACAATGAAAACATTCACTGGGTTGATTTACATATTTCAAACTTAAGTTTTTTTTAAAAAAGTGCACGGAATGACTAATAATACTCACCAGTGACAATAACACTGAATATCTTTATGATACTGATCTTACTGCTGCTGTTGAACTGTAGTTTATAGAGTCCAGTGTCTGCGATTGTGGTGTTTTTGATGGTCAGAGATCCAGTCTGACTCACCTCCAGTCTGTCTCTGAATCTTCCACCAGTGGTTTCACACTGACCATCTGTACAGGTCTTTATGGGATCTCCTGTGTTTTGAGCAATGGGAATGTCATTAAAATACCATGTCATCAAATAATTCAGGTTTTTCATTCCACCAGGATCTAAAGTAACCAATTCTCCCTCCTTCACTGACTTTCTCTTCATTTGATCTCTTTCAGCAGCAGGAACATCTGAAACACACAGCTGTTGAAGTTAGCTGCTGAAGGTATGCATATTTTTATAAAATCCTATGAACATTGGATTTCTGATGAATTGATTAAAAAAAAACACACACACAATGTCACAGAAAAAACTTGTTGTTAATATAATAACTTACCATATACAGCAAAAATGAAGTTTTTTTCTCTGATGTTGTCTCTGCTCATAATCCGTAGACGATAAACTCCAGAGTCTGTGGTTCTGGTGTTCATGATGGTCAGAGATCCAGTCTGATGATCCAGCTTCAGTCTGTCTCTGAATCTCTCAGTACCTTCATGACACTGAACATCTGTGCAGATATCACTGAGATCTCCAACAATTTGAGCTATAAGAGCGTCATTAAAATACCATCTAATCTTTTCTTGTTGATTTGTTTCAACATCAGTATGCAGAGTGACTGAATCTCCCTCCATCACAAATGCTGACTCTTCTTCTGAATGAATATTGAAAAAACCTGAAGAAGAAATAAACAGGTATTATAAGCCAAAAACATGACACAACAGGAAAGTGCTGTGAAAAATGGCAAAAATGCTGACCACTGAAAAGATGGGTTTTCCATACATTTTTAGTTTAATAAAAAGAATAGATAAAAGGAAGTCCGTTCATAACATTAGTCACGCAGACAATTTTACTGATATTTTTACTACCTTTCTGGGCCTTGAACATGTCAATCGCATTGCTGTCTATGCAGGGAAAGATGCTTAGCAGTATTTAAAAACTTTAAATACTGCCAAATTTGTGTTAGGGATGTACCAAATGTTCGGAAAATAGCAAAAATCTTTCGATGTTCGGATGAATAAGCGAAAAGGCCAAAAAAATTATACTGAACAATGACGTGACGCGATCAAACACGAAAAACCATATTCGGTAATCAGCCTTTGGCCCAGTGTGTAATTTTGTTCGGCTTTGGCCAATAATTTTCATTTCGGTGCATCCCTAATTTGTGTTTCAAAGATGAACAAAGGTTTGGAATGACATAAGGGTGAGTAATTAATGACATAATTTGCATGTTTGGGTAAACTATCCCTTTAATTTAGACCATAACACAAATGCTGCACTTTCTGAACCAAAACCAACTGCTGAGACTAAAAAATCAACTTTAAATCTTACTGAACTAAATTAAAGCAATAAGCCTCTTATACAATGGGCAAGCACAACGCAGAGCCCAGTGCCTCAGAGTTTACAGGGCCAATTGCTTTAATAAAGTAATTACTGCTTATACCATCAATGTGTCATAAAATAACAATTTAAAAATGTCGTAATTTAAATTAACATTTTGTATAGCAATATAGTTCTTCAGGAGTGTTTAGCAGAGAGGCTACCATATGAGGTTCCAAATAAGGGTCAACTGCTTTGTGCTTTGTACTATACATTTGTCTTTGAGTCATTGCCTACTTGTTCAGGTAAATCAGTATTTGACATGCATGTTGTCTGTTGAAGTCGGTTGCCCTGCCATCTTTTTCTCTATTGTTTTTACTGTCATCCTTTCTGTCATCTAATTATGTTGTCCTGTTCTGTTTTCCTAACTGTTGTCTTTCCTATCATATATTTTTTTTTTTTATCATTCTTATGATTCGTCTTGTTCTGTGGTCCTGTTCTGTCATCCGTACTGTTACCTTGTTCTGCCATCTTAACGGTCATATTTTTATGTCGTCTTTACTGTCATCTTGTTCTGTCATCATAAGCTTCATCAGCACAGTAAAATTATATTTTTCTTATGTTTGATATTCACTGAATATTTGACTATATAGGGACCGTCTGCAAATTTACCTTACAGTACACAACAAGGTCCAATAATTAATTAAAATGAATGTTTATAGGGCTATAGTAAATGCCTAGTGGGAAAACTGACCAAATATATTTTGACTGTAGACAGACAAATGTATAGTACAAAGCACAAAGCAGCCAACTCTTTTTTTTTTTTTTGGCACATTTGGAACCTCATATACCAAGCAACACAGATGCAGTAGCACAAATGTAATGACTCACCATGTACTGTAAGAATGAACATCTTCACACTGTCTCTGCTGTTTTGTATTATCTTTAGTTTATAAACTCCAGAGTCTGTGGTTCTGCTGTCTTTGATGGTCAGAGATCCAGTCTGAAGATCCAGCTTCAGTCTGTTTCTAAATTTCTTATCAGCATCTTTACACTGAAAATCTGTACAGCTATAACCGAGAGCGCTGTTGAATTCAGCAATGAGAATGTCATTAAAATACCATCTAATATTTACTTGTTTGTTTATTTCAACACCAGCAACTAAAGTCACTGATTCTCCCTCCATCACAGACTGTGACACTCCATGTGTATAAACACCAAACACACCTGGAAAAGAAATGTACAGTTATTATTAGCCAAACAAAATTATACAGCAGCAAAGTGCTGTGAAAATATTCTTCTACAGATCATAAAGTTTGTAGGTAGAGAAATGAGGTAGGTAGGATTCATAATGTAATACATGCTAACAAACAGCAGAGGAGCATCACTGATTCAAACATTCAGTCATCAGGCAAAAATAAATCTCAAAAACTGACTGAATTAAATAAACGACATACAAGACACATCATAATTCACAATACACTTCTGCTCATAAGTTTACATACTCTTTGTAGAATATGCAAAATTGCAATCATTTAATTAAGTGTTTTTTCTTTCTTTTTTTACTGCATGTTCTTATCTGGATGGCTGTTCTGTGTTTTGTACTAGTTGTTCAAGAGTATCTTCTCTGTCCTGAGCATTTAAAATGCCCACTGTTCTTCAGAAAAGTCCTCTGAAATAGTGACCCTCTAACACTAGCAACTAAAAAAAATAACGACTTATTATTATTTTATTTTTTACTATGAGTGTATATTTTAATTTAGAAAGTCCCTTTAACCATGTTTTTAACAATGTTTTCCTGCAGCTCATTTGGGTCCAGCAGGTGTCCCTAGCGTGCATTCAAAGCCTCCAGAAAATGGGGCACTTTTCATCACATTGGCTGAAAAGCTTCAATGGTTCATGAAGCTTCATCTCGCCACCACTAATTATTATTATTATTAGTAGTAATAGTAGTAGTAGTAGTAGTAATACGCATTTCTGTAGTCTTTATTAGCATTTGCATAGCATTGTTTGTTTTCATCGTTTAGGGATGCAAAAGCTCGAACAGTTTAAATGTCTTACCAGCCACGACGAATGCACACAATGTGACCAAAACAGAGACTGTCATATTCAACACTGATCCACTACAAAATGAACGCATTTTCTATGGAAATGCGTGTTTTGGTCCTACGTCGTTAAAATGAAAGTGAAAGTAAGTTATTTCGACGACAAAAAGGCTAACTGAAACTTAGACATATGTCAAAAATAACATATCATATTCAAATCGAAGCATCATTCGTGTTTTCCCGTTGACGTTTAGATTGTTTTACGAGTTTTGCCGAAGATTCCACAGACGCCATGAAGAACAAAACAACAACACAGCTGTTTCCGGTTTCCGATGTCTGCAGATTTACCGTAATTATCATTGTAAGCGCGCAAATAGTTTTACCTCCACAGGCATAACCAAGGCAGCACTCAGTGTCACATTTTTAAATGGTTATTTTAAAAGTAGCCTACCTGTTTCAAGCTGCCCACTTATTTTGTGATAAATTTGGGGTTGATAATGCGTGCTAGGCATTTGCAATGTCTGCGCAAATGAGATGTTGGGCAGCTACAGAAAGATCTTGTCTTTGGGAAAAAAGTGCTTTGTTGTTGTTTTTTTTGTTTGTTTGCTTTTGTACTGTTGTGCTCAGTGATGGGAGAAACGAACCTTTCCGTAGCTTCGCAAAATGATCCTTGGAATGGAAACACCACGCAATGCCTGCAATAGAAAAAAAAAAATGCAACAAAAACTCATGCCAAAACATGCAACAGCTTTTACAAATCCACTGCAAAATGCCTTTTTGAAATTTTTTTATTGACATTATAAAACCCATCACTAATTTCAGCACAGCGGTGTGCTACTGCCAACATTTCACATAGATACAGCATTCAATAATTCAATAATGCATGAGGAAATTTAAATAAAACATTTGCATATTACAGTTGTGTTAAATGAGACTTTTGTGTGGCTATTGCTTTTCTCTCTCTGTGTTAAGATGTTTCTCATCGTGGTTTGCTGTTTCTATAGAGGGTCTTACATATCTAACAGGAAGACACCCTTAATCTACAAACTAAACACATATGCCCACAAACAAACAATATGTCCACCTAACAGATCAAACCACATTTCTAAGTAAAAAAAAAAAAGTACACTTGAAATACACCATTCAATATATTTTAACTCCATGTAGGCTACTCAATTTGAGAACTGAATTAAAACATGCACCAATTTTTGAATCACTAGAGTTATGCTTGATTTCACTGCACCATAAATTGTAGTTTGTCCTACTCATGCAATATTTTACATTATATATGTGACCCTGGACCACAAAACCAGTCATAAGGTTAAATTTTACAAAACTGAGATATCAATAAATAAGCTTTCTAATGATGTATAGTTTGTTATGATAGGACAATATTTGGCCGAGATACATCTATTTGAAAATCTGGAATCTGAGGGTGCAAAAAAAATCAAAATACTGAGAAAATCACCTTTAAAGTTGTTCAAATTAAGTTCTTAACAATGCATATTACTAATCAAAAATTACATTTTGATATATTTATAGTAGGAATTTTACAAAAACTCTTCATGGAACATGATCTTTACTTAATTTCCTAATGATTTTTGGCATAAAAGAAAAATCAATAATTTTGACCCATACAATGTATTTTTGACTATCGCTACAAATATACCCCAGCGACTTAAGACTGGTTTTGTGGTCCAGGGTCACATATAATTTTTTTTGTAACAGTCAGACCACTAAAACCAATCAATGTTACGTAATAAAAATTAATGTTTTCCACTATTAAAAACATTTAAAGTCTTATTAAGACTACATATAGCTTGTGTACAAAGCACGTGAGCATGTGTAGGAGTGTTGCCAAACTCTTTTAGGGAGGATTCACATGCAAGATTAGCAGTTCTGTTGCATTTGTTTTAATCAGTTAGAGTGTTATCTGTGAACAGTCTTATCAGATCAGACATTTCACTGAGAAACATGCTTATTTTGTTTTGGTTGTGCTGCTGGTCTCTAATTTGTAAGTTATAGGAGCATTTTTATGGTGTCATTTATTTCAGAGTAATGAATAAAATCCTGCTACAGTTCAAATTAGATGTGTTAAACATCTCTCGTTGTTTTAGATATCTAAACTTTTAAGCTTTGAACTTTATCCTTCCTGGCAAAATGTCGCCTTTGGTTTTGTGTTGTGTCTCTGCGGCCATTACTCATTTAATGTTTAAGTGTTACTGATTTTAGACTATGTAAACCAACAGTCAACAAATATGTTCATTGTGTTCAGCAGGTCTGTCTAATGCTGCAAACTAATGAAATATGGTCGTTGTCAGCAATGGATGGAGATTCTGTTACTCTACACACTGATGTTGCTGAAATACATGAAGACGATGAAATAATGTGGAATTTTGGAGCTGAAATCTCTCTGATAGCTCAAATAAATAGAGCCACTGGAATCTTCTTCACATGTAATGATGGGAGATTCAGAAACAGATTGAAACTGAATAATCAAAGTGGATCTCTCTGACCGTCACGAACATCACAACTGAACATGCTGGACTCTATAAAGTAAAGATAATAACAGCTAAATTGTCATCAAAAACATTCAGTGTTTCTGTCTATGGTGAGTAGAATAATTTGCCTTGTCCTTCACATATTGAAATGTTTAATCATGTAGAGTAGAGATGACAGATTCATCACAATACTCTTTATGTACTCAACTTTTTTTTTTTAGATTTTTCCATATTTATCTTTATTCTCTCATGTTTTCCAGCTCGTCTGCCTGTTCCTGTTTCATGTGTCAACATGTTTAGGTAAGTCTATGGTGCGTGAGTTCATTAGTCTGTGATTGAGTTGATCTCAATTTGATCTTTTTTATTTCTCAGACTCTGGCCAATTCTGTGTTTCTACTGAAGCTGTGATTCGATTGGTGCTCTCTGCTCTGGTGGGTGTGGCTATTGTCATAGGCTGAATGGGGTTAGAGGGTCAGACTTGTAACCCAAAGGTTGCAGGTTTGAGTCTCAGGTCCGGCAGGGATTGTCGGTGGGGGGAGTGAATAACCAGCACTCTCTTCACCCTCAATGCCACGACTGAGGTGAGGCCATTGAGCAAGGCACTGTACCCCTAACTGCTCCCCGGGCGCCGCAGCAATGCTCTGGGTGAGTGTTCACTACTGTGTGTGAGCACTTGGATGGGTTAAATGCAAATTCCTAGTATGGGTCACCATACTTGGCCTTACTTCACCTCCGTTCCTTTCCTTTCCTTTCCTTTCCTTTCCTTTCCTTTCCTTTTCTTTCCTTTCCTTTCCTTTCCTTTCCTTTCCTTTCCTTTTATTGTTCTGGTTTATGACATCAGATCCAGAGGAGCTGAACAAGATTGAGCACATATTCGCTCTAGAACATAAATGTTGTTATAACTGATCATATACCTTTTTTAAAATAGTCTTTGTTTGTTTTTAATGGCTGAAAGACCAATGTACAAACCTTAAAGCTGTGGTCCGTAAGTTTTGCCTCTTTGTCGCCATCTCTGTTAAAGACCTGCAATTGCAGCTGTGTGCAGAATTATCTTTCTCATATCTTCCCAAGCTATCTGTAATCAGAAGCACATTTAACCCTTTCAGTGGTGAGTTTAAAATATTCTAGCGGACCCCCCAGAGTGAGTTTTTTTTTTAAGCGACCGTTATTTTAGAACGTTCACCCTTATTGTTTCCATGGCGTCGCGTCAAGCTTGTCACGTGACACAATAACACTGTATGACAGATAGATCGCTTTTATTTCGTTTTTTCCTTTTTTATTCAGTATACTCACACACTTGCTTATCATGGCATGAACTATCTGATATTCCGGTTCACAAATATGTGTGAATTAGTGTGTTTTGTCGTTTAAAACCCTATATAAATGATCTGGATCGTAATCTGTAATGTGAGATGGGCGCAGCCATGTTTGAACGCGCTGTCATTCAGAGAGTCCTGTCAACCGGATTTACAGCACGTAAATTCATCCGTTTCTCCCGAAATACATGCAAGGAAGTGGCTGGTGAACTGGAATAGGAATAGACTGAACTTTTTGGTTACTTAGACTATGTGTATGTGATATGAATAAAACACATCGGCAAATTATATTTGAATAGACTGCTGTTTGCTGCTTCCATATACATATGTGTGTATTTTACAAACTCTAAATGTCTTGTTTTACTAGTACTTATGTGTATTTAAATGTCTGAAACCTAAAATAAGCGTTATGTGGTTAAAAACACTGCATAGTTGTGATTATATGACAAGAGCAGAGCTCGTCCGTCTCTGGCTCAGCGCCAGCCATCGCGCCAAAGCGCAGTTTGAATTTGTCAGTTGCGTGACGTCACCGAACGTTCTAAATCCCATATGTGGGACCGTACTCCCAGGGGCACAGAAATTAGAATCCCATATGTGGGACCGTACCGCTCAAAGGGTTAAAACTGGAATATAATTTAACTTCATTTACATGTTTTTCATAAACACATAATCCTTTCTGAATTTCAATACGTCATCAAAAAAGCAGGTCATTTGTGGAAATTATAGGCAATTAGCAAGACACCCGCAATAATAAAGGAGTGATTCTGCAGGTGGTGATCACAGACCACTTCTCAGTTCTTATCCTTTCTGGCTGATGTTTTGGTCACTTTTGAATGCTGGCGGTGCTTTCACTCTAATGGTAGCATGAGACTTGAGTCTACAACCCACACTAGTGGCTCAGGTAGTGAAGCTCATCCATGATGGCACATCAATGCGAGCTGTGGCAAGGTTTGCTGTGTCTGTCAGCGTAGTATCCAGAGCATGGAGGCACTACTAGGAGACAAGCAAGTACATCAGGAGATGTGGAGGAGGCCATAGGAGGGCAACAATCCAGCAGCAGGACCGCTATACTCAGCCTTTGTGCAAGGAGGAACAGGAGGAGCACTGCCAGAGCCCTGCAAAATGACCTCCAGCTGGCCACAAATGTGCATGTGTCTGCTCAAACTGTCAGAAACAGACTCCATGAGGGTGGTATGAGTGCCTAAAGTTCACAGGTGGAGGTTGTGCTTACAGCCCAACACCATGCAGGACGTTTAGCATTTGTCAGAGAACACCAAGATTGGCAAATTAGCCACTGGCACCCTGTGCTCTTCACAGATAAAAGCAGGTTCACACTGAGCATGTGACAGACGTGACAGAGTCTGGAGATGCAGTGGAGAACGTTCTGCTGCCTGCAACATCCTCCAGCATGACCGCTTTGGCAGTGGGTCAGTAATGGTGTGGGGTGGCATTTCTTTGGAGGGCCAGTGTTCCCTTTATAAAAGCAGAGCTTGTTTCAGTAGAGATTCATCCAAAACAAAACACCTTGTTAATGTGTTTTGTCTTTGTGGGCAAAGTGTGTTACTAGTAAAACATCTATGTATAATACTGTTTTGATGTGTGTGCGTAGATGCACTGGCATGTCAACATCTTATCCTTGGTCAGAAGGTTGATGGGCATCGATCCACAACAATTTCTGATTTTCTGATTCTGATTTGAACATTGATTTATTCCACAATCTGTTTGTTACATATAGGTGTGTGGTTTTTTAAATAATTTATCATTTAGATCAAGTCATGGGCTTTCTCATGTGGCTGCCCATTGACAGCAACATTTGCCAAAGTTGCCCGGCAACATTGCTTAAAAAGTTGCCCAGTGTATCATCAGCATTTAAGCGTACGAACACAACGGTGTGATTCGAACGTTGAGTGCATCACGTGATCAACTGCTGAATTCAAATCTGCTTTCTCCCTTTGGCTGGGGCTGAGCCAGATCGGACGCACTGATTATCACAACTATTTAGTGTTTTCAACCATATAATGCTTATTTTAGGCTCCACACATTTAAATACACATACATACTAGCAAAACCATACATTTATAGTTTGTAAAAACACACGCTGATGTCTATGGAAGTGGCCATAATGATTCTACAATATAATCTGACAACATTTTTTATTAATATCATATACAAATTGTTTAGGTAACTATAAAGGTCACTTTGCTCTTCGCCCAGCTCACCGAAAACTTGCTTTCATGTTTTTTGGGAGGAGAGGATAAATTTGTGTGTCCTAAATCCCACAGCTCGGATTTACCGCGAACATGACAGAGCCATCTCATAATCTTGTACTGCAGTTATATCTGATCAAATGCTTATTATTATTCTTTAGCTCTAGTTGAACAAATAATTTTTGCTTGGTTTCAACAGCAGCTATGCTAATTATGTCTCTATTTTTCTTCTCTGTTTCTGCCATGGGATTTACATCCTGGATTTTACACAATCTTCAGTCTAGATCCAGAACACCTAAGAAGTGATGATACCAACTCCTCAGAGGACCTCAGATGATGCCAAACCTGAAACAACATACAAAACAACAAAATTTTGCTATAAGTTTGATTGTAGCATATACAGTGGGGCAAAAAAATAATTTAGTCAGCCACCAATTGTGCAAGATCTCCCACTTAAAAAGATGAGAGAGGCCTGTA
Source organism: Garra rufa (assembly GCF_049309525.1). NCBI lineage: Eukaryota > Metazoa > Chordata > Actinopteri > Cypriniformes > Cyprinidae > Garra > Garra rufa. The sequence continues at coordinate 16,124,431 of NC_133367.1, read as the reverse complement.
ATTTTCATCATAGGTATACCTCAACTATGAGAGACAAAATGACACACACACAAAAAAAAAAAAAATACAGAAAATCATATTGTCTGATTTTTAAAGAATTTATTTGCAAATTATGGTGGAAAATAAGTATCTCAATACTTTGTTATATACCCTTTGTTGGCAATGATAGAGGTCAAACGTTTTCTGTAAGTCTTCACAAGGTTTTCACACACTGTTGCTGGTATTTTGGCCCATTCCTCTAGAGCAGTGATGTTTTAGGGCTGTCGCTGGGCAACACAGACTTTCAACTCCCTCCAAAGATTTTCCATTGGGTTGAGATCTGGAGACTGGCTAGGCCACTCCAGGACCTTGAAATGCTTCTTACGAAGCCACACCTTTGTTACCGGTGTGGTGTGTTTGGGATCATTGTCATGCTGAAAGACCCAGCCATGCTTCATCTTCAATGCCCTTGCTGATGGAAGGAGGTTTTCACTCAAAATCTGACGATACATGGCCCCATTCATTCTTTACTTTACATGGATCAGTCGTCCTGGTCCCTTTACAGAAAAAAAGCCCCAAAACATGATGTTTCCACCCCCATGCTTCACAGTAGGTATGGTGTTCTTTGGATGCAACTCAGCATTCTTTCTCCTCCAAACACGACGAGTAGAGTTTTTACCAAAAAGTTCTATTTTGGTTTCATCTGACCAAATGACATTCTCCCAGTCCTCTTCTGGATCATCCAAATGCTCTCTAGCAAACTTGAGAGCATTTGGATGATCCAGGGACATGTCTGAAACTGCAGGATTTGAGTCCCTGGCGGCATTGTGTGTTACTGATGGTAGTCTTTGTTACTTTGGTCCCAGCTCTCTGCAGGTCAATCACTAGGTCCTCCTGTGTGGTTCTAGGATTTTTGCTCACCGTTCTTGTGATCATTTTGACCCCACAGGGTGAGATCTTGCGTGGAGCCCCAGATCGAGAGAGTTTATCAGTGGTCTTTTATGTTCTCCATTTTCTAATCATTGCTCCCACAGTTGATTTTTCCCACCAAGCTGCTTACCTATTGCAGATTCAGTCTTCCCAGCCTGGTGCAGGTCTACAATTTTCTTTCTGGTGTCGTTTGACAGCTCTCTGGTCTTGGCCATTGTGGAGTTTGAAGTGTGACTGTTTGAGGTTGTGGACAGGTGTCTTTTATACTGATAATGAGTTCAAACAAGTGCCATTAATACAGGTAACTAGTGGAGGACAGAGGAGCCTCTTACAGAATAAGTTACAGGTCTGTGAGAGCCAGAAATCTTGCTTGTTTGTAGATGAGCAAATACTTATTTTCCACCATAATTTGCTAATAAATTCTTTAAAAATCAGACAAAGTGATTTTGTTCCCCATTTTGTCTCTCATAGTTGAGGCATACCTATGATGAAAATTACAGGCCTCTCTCATATTTTTAAGTGGGAGAACTTGCACAATTGGTGGCTGACTAAATACTTTTTTGCCCCACTGTTATGTGTATAATATGATTTTTACCATACATCTCTGCCATATGTATATCAACTTGACAAAGTCACCACTAATAAGCTACTACTAAATATATTGTAGAAACTTAAATTTTCTGTAAAGCTGCTTTGCAACAATTTGTATTGCATAAAGTGCTATACAAATAAGCTTGAATTTAATTTAATTGAACCTCTGACCTGTGAATCTTCTTTAACTGCTTCATGCATCAGTTTTAATTGACTGATACAGTACTTCACTGTAAAGCAGTTTTAACTAGAGAAGAATCGAGACTGTGAGGTTCATGACAAGCCTTACCTACAAAGAAGCCCTTCACCTACAAACTCAATAAAAGGCCACTTTCCAAAAGCAGTTTGTCCATCCAGCAGATCAAACCAAGTTTATAAAGAAACGACCACAGCAGGTTTCAGTTTGACTCAGTTGAACTGCAAGTGTCTGACATCAATGCTGCAATGTGAGATGGTATGTGATTTTAACTTTTTTGTTTTGCAATTCACAACCACTGAATGATTATAAAAAAACATTTTTAAATCCACAAGTTTATTTACCATCAAATTTAGATTGACTAATATTCACACAATTGTCCACTTTTATACTCTTACACATTCAGCACAGCAAGTATTTTTTTATTTTTATTTTTTACCAGTTGTTAAATGATTAAAAAGGAAAATGTTTTTCACAATTGCAAACTGTTGAAGTCCATTTAAGTGCCAGATTTTTTGGTTGTAAAACACATTCAGATTTTGTGTGTGCGCATTCATTTGAATGTGTGCGTGCGAGCTATGTGGGTCAAACATTTGTGGGAGGATTCACACAACAGGACTTGTGTTTTTAACAGACGGTCTTACTAGATCAGACACTAAAAAAATGTTTTACATGTTTGTTTTGTTCTGTTTGTTCTGGCTGAGTTTGACTGGTAAGTTTTAAAAGCATTTTAATTTCTTTCTGATTCACTAAAGCTTTTGCTTTGGTTTAGATAAGTTAGGATTTGCATATAACATTCTTCCTAGGACTAATAAAACAGATATTACTGTAGGACTTGGCATATAGAGTAAAATAAATGTGAAAATTGAGCCACATAACACCTTAAAGATAAAATGATTAGTTCACACAACAATGTGCAAATTGTTGCCAATACATACTGTTTGGCATGTTCTACAATTCACATTTAGTTCACATTCACATTGTGATATCTGTCTCTGCTTATGTTTTCCAGGTGTGTTTGGTGAGTCAGTGTCAGTGATGGAGGGCAATTCTGTGACTTTAAACTCGGATCTTACTGAAATACATGAAGACGATGAGATACTTTGGAAATTTGGAGCTGAAAACTCTCTGATTGCAGAAATCAGTATAGAGAAACGAGTCTTCACCACGTTTGATGGTCCTGTTGGGAGATTCAGAGACAGACTAAAGCTGGACAAACAGACTGGATCTCTGACTATCACAAACATCACAACTGAACATGATGGACACTATGAACTAGAGATAGACGGACCTAGGTGGTCAACAAAGACATTCAGTGTTTCCGTCTATGGTGAGTAGAGATCATTCTTCTGTCAGTCAAAGTGCTTACAATGGAAGACAATTAACTCATTTTTAGAAAGTTTAAAAGCAGAAATGTGAGGATTTAAAAAAAAAAAAGCAAAGCATAACATACATTAATTGTTGTGCTGAAATGTTATGTTTTCTAGCTTGTCTGCCTGTTCCTGTCATTATCAGAGATTATTCACAAAATCTTTCATCATCATCACAGCAAAACTGTTCATTGGTGTGTTCAGTGATGATTGTGAGTGATGTGACTCTCTCCTGGTACAAAGGAAACAGTTTATTGTCCAGCATCAGTGTGTCTGATTTCGGCATCAGTCTCTCTCTACCTCTGGAGGTGGAATATCAGGATAAAAACACCTACAGCTGTGTGCTCAACAATCCCATCAGCAAGCAGATAAAACATCTCAACATCACTCAACTCTGCCAGACTCACTCAGGTACAACAGTGGTGATAGAAATGATTATCTATAAAGCTAATCTGTTTCTGACTTAAACATAAAACATCTCAGTCTAGATCTCAGTCTAGTTTGAGGTCACACTGACACATTCATTTTGTCCATAACAGATCAGGGCATACCCTTGTTTTACATAGAAAATCAGACAATCATATTGTCTGATTTTTAAAGAATTTATTTGCAAATTATGGTGGAAAATAAGTATTTGGTCAATAACAAAAGTTCATCTCAATACTTTGTTATATACCCTTTGTTGGCAATGACAGAGGTCAAATGTTTTCTGTAAGTCTTGACAAGGTTTTCACACACTGTTGCTGGTATTTTGGCCCATTCCTCCATGCAGATCTCCTCTAGAGCAGTGATGTTTTGGGGCTGTCGCTGGGCAACATAGACTTTAAACTCCCTCCAAAGATTTTCTATTGGGTTGAGATCTGGAGACTGGCTAGGCCACTCCAGGACCTTGAAATGCTTCTTACGAAGCCACACCTTCGTTACCCTTGTTTGGGATCATTGTCATGCTGAAAGACCCAGCCACGCTTCATCTTCAATGCCCTTGCTGATGGAAGGAGGTTTTCCCTCAAAATCTGACGATACATGGCCCCATTCATTCATTCATTCTTTCCTTTACACGGATCAGTCGTCCTGGTCCCTTTGCAGAAAAACAGCCCCAAAGCATGATGTTTCCACCCCATGCTTCACAGTAGGTATGGTGTTCTTTGGATGCAACTCAGCATTCTTTCTCCTCCAAACACGACGAGTAGAGTTTTTACCAAAAAATTATATTTTGGTTTCATCTGACCATATGACATTCTCCCAATCCTCTTCTGGATCATCCAAATGCTCTCTAGCAAACTTCAGACGGGCCTGGACATGTACTGGCTTAAACAGTGGGACACGTCTAAAACTGCAGGATTTAAGTCCCTGGTGGCGTTGTGTGTTACTGATGGTAGCCTTTGTTACTTTGGTCCCAGCTCTCTGCAGGTCAATCACTAGGTCCACCCGTGGGGTTGTGGGATTTTTGCTCACCGTTCTTGTGATCATTTTGACCCCACGGGGTGAGATCAAGCCCCAGATTGAGGGAGATTATCAGTGGTCTTGAATGTCTTCCATTTTAATTTTTTTGCAAGTTTTGCCCCACTGTAATGTGTATAATATGATTTTTATCATACATCTCTGCCATATGTACATAAACTTTAAAAAGTCACAACTAGTAAGCTACTACTAAATATATTGTATAAACTTAAATTTTCTGTAAAGCTGCTTTGCAACAATTTGTATCGTGTAAAGCACTATAGAAATAAGCTTGGATTTAATTATAACGTTCAGTGTTTCCGTCTATGGTGAGTAGAGATCATTCTTCTGTCAGTCAAAGTGCTTACAATGGAAGACAATTATGTCCTTTTTAGAGAGTTTTAAAGCAGAAATGTGAGGATTTAAAAAAAAAATGCATAACATACATTAATTGTTGTGCTGAAATGTTATGTTTTCTAGCTCGTCTGCCTGTTCCTGTCATTATCAGAGATTATTCACAAAATCTTTCATCATCATCACAGCAAAACTGTTTGTTGGTGTGTTCAGTGGTGAATGTGAGTCATGTGACTCTCTCCTGGTACAAAGGAAACAGTTTATTATCCAGCATCAGTGTGTCTGATTTCAGCATCAGTCTCTCTCTACCTCTGGAAGTGGAATATCAGGATAACAACACCTACAGCTGTGTGATCAACAATCCCATCAGCAAGCAGATAAAATATCTCAACATCACTCAACTCTGCCAGACTCACTCAGGTACAACAGTGGTTATAGTAATGATTATTTATAATGCTGATCTGTTTCTGACTTAAAAATAAAACATCTCAGTCTAGATCTCAGTCTAGTTTGAGGTCACACTGACACATTCATTTTTTCCATAACAGATCAGGGCATACCCTTGTTTTACATAGTGCTGATCTCTGCTGTGGTTGGCTTTCTGTTAATTGTAGCTGCAGTCGTGATGTGCTGCATCTGCAGGAAATGTAGAAAAACAGGTGAGGAATTCAGCTATAAACTACAAATATTACCTGCAATTATTCCATATGAATCAGACATATACAGATTTGTATAAAGATTATTAACATTATTCTTTTTTAACATATCTGTGAATATATGCAGTTCAGATACAAGAGGAACACAGGACTGGTTCAGCATTGTCTAAATCAAAACCGAAAAAAACGGTAAGATCATTCATAACAGTTAAAACAGTAAATTATTGCAGACAGTTAGTCTGATTAAAACTGCTTATTGAAGTTTTGTGTTGGACGTTCAGTAAAGAGATGAGGGTGATCAGCCTTAAACATTATTACATTTTACAAAGGGGTTAAAATGGATAGTTTCACTGCTTTTTATGCCGTTTACACTGGGTTTTGTTTACATGTATGTTTAAGACGTGTTAAGTAATTATCAGCGACAATCGGACATCATTCTTTTTAATGAGAGATGTTCGCAGATTCAAGGTACACTCCATAATAGCATGTACTGCACATAGACATCTATTTGATGTCTGCATTTACATTTACAAAATGTATTTTTTAGAGTTTGCTCATCTGCAATACCCCTGATAGCACCCATACATCTGCAAGTTGTCTGTTAAAGATCACTTCATCTGGAAAGCATCTGCTGTGTACAAACATCTGGCAGACGTCTTTCAGATGTCAGTTTTACATAAATTCTAAATCATAAACATCCTAAAGACATCTAATAGACATCTATTTGACATCTGTGAGGAAATGTCCTATAGACGTATTGCAGATAAGCAAACACTCAAAAAATGTCTTCCAGATGTAAATACCGATGCCAAATAGACATCTCTGTGATGTATGTGTGCTATCAGGGACGTCTATAGGACATTTCCTATCAGATGTGAAATAGATGTTTGTGATTTAGAAGGGATGTAAAACTGACATCTTAAACACGTGTGGCAGATGTTTGTACACAGCAGATGCTTTCTAGACCAAGTGATCTTTAACAGACATCTTTCAGACACATGTGAGGTATCTGGGTTGACGGTCAGTGCAACAAGAGCTTATAGCTCATGCATAGCTTCGGGAACGAAGCTTCGCGACAATAGTACTGTAACGTTCTCAAGTAAGGATGGGGTGTTTTAAATGCAAAGGGGTGTTTATTTGGGCTGTTGTTAACCACAACCTACGCCATACACACTACAACTTGTGAAAGAACCGCACTTGAACCAGCGAGGCACTCTTCTGATTCCCCCCTCTATCAATTTCCCCTTCACACACACACACCAAGGGGTGGAGCCTCTTTCCATAAACACTTGAAGATCCAATAACAGTTCAAACGCAAAAAGGAATAAACTGCAAGTCTAACATTAAACACGTGGTTATCCACAACACCACAACATTCTGAACACGTTACACTACCCCCCTCTTACTAAAGTCCTCGACCCCAAATGACAACACATAGAAGAGAATATCTTGGACTCAAAGTTTCTACCTTGATCACTATGGATACTCTGGGGAACCCCAAACCTACTGAACATTCCCTCCACCAAGGCACTGGCAACTGTCTCAGCCTCCTGGTCAGGCAATGCAAAAGCCTCAGGCTATTTTGTGAAGTAATCCATAACGGTCAAAACAAATCGATTTCCCCGTGTGGTGGCCCCATAACGTCAACCCCCACCCTCTGCATTGGCTCCTCCACCAGAAACTGCTGAAGTTGGGCCCTAGACTGACCTTGTGGCCCTATACGCGCTGTTCAAAGATCACAACGCCTGCAAAAGTCCTCCACATCACGCCTCAGTCATCCCCAGTAGAAGGCCTGACGCAGACGTTGAAGTGTCTTTGTCACTCCAAAAAGTCCCGACCCAGCAGAGCCATGCATGACCTTCAACACCGCCTCTTGCATGTCCCTGGGCACCATGACTTGCCATCTCTTTTCTCCTGTTGCAGGTGTAACCCCTCTTCTCTGGTTCTCATGTTCGACTCTCCCGAAAAAGATCAGACAGTTTGCCAAATTCAACCAAGTACTGTATTTACTGAAGATAAATGAGAAAACACCAGACAGACTCGTTGCTCATCCGGTAACAAAACTGCCATTTATCTCAACAGCTTGTCTTGAACTAAAGAGTTTACAATCAATCAATGACTTTGGCGTGATTATGAACTTTTTTTTATGCTTTTGTGAACATGAAGAACATTAAATTAAACAAACAGTTATAGCCTACACCATACCTGAAGATAAATGAGAAAACACCAGACAGACATGACTCATTGCTCATCCGGTAACAAAACTGCCGAAAAATCATACAAATAAGAGTAATCAAAGTAAATACACTGCATTGAAAGAAATACAAAAGATTCCATATACACACAGTGTGCGCAGTCACATGTAAAATACATGAAACAATTACTCGTCAGCTGCGATCTTCATATCGCTCCAATATCAAGTAAAAGAGTTTTAGATTTCCAGATGGATATGCTTCATTTTAAAAGAAAATAATATAAATAATTCAGCAATTTGAGATATTTAACCGGGGAGACATTTTACCTGCCATTCATCTTAACAGCTGGCCTTGAACTGATAAGAAAATGGCTGACGTAGCTGACTATTAATTCTTATTGCCTGTAGGTGTCTCCAAAACTTTCTTGTTAAGATGCATTAACAATGAACAATGAATGATTTTTAGAATTGCAACAGGCATTTTTTTTTGCACAATTCATAATAAATTCCTTTTTACCCTGTTACACTGGGACCACCCAAGCTCGCTCCATCAGCCGCAGACATTTGAACTTGGCCCAAAGTCCCTTGAACATCCAAAAACAGTTCAAACGCAAAAATGAATAAACTGCAAGTCTAACATTAAACACGTTGCTATCCACAACATTCTGAACACGTTACAGTACTATTGTCGTGTGACGTCACCACGTCCGCATCCATCATTGAAGAGCTTATTGTTATTGTGTTTTTGTTTTTTCAATGAATTTTGAATGAATGAATTTGTCCCAAAACACACTACAGAAAACCAATTTTTTTTTATATTAATGGTTTTAATGGTTAAAAGTTGATTTTTTGTAAAGTTTGTATTGGTATTTGTAGTGGAAACCATTAGGATTTCTGTGACGGTTTCTATTGTTTGTTTCTTTGTTTTTTTAGCAGGATTGTGGTAAAGCGGTGTTTCTCAACCCTGGTCCTGGGCGCCCCCAACACATTTTGTATGTCTTCCTTATCTGACACACCCATTTCAGGTCCTGGAGATGCTTTCTAATGAGTTGATGAGTGCAACCAGGTGTGCTTGATTCGGGACACACAATGTGCAGCGTTGGGGAGCGCCCAGGACCAGGGTCGAGAAACACTGTGTTAAAGGATGCTTCTTTTAATGACGGTTAACAAGCATGTATAACGCTTAATTAAACTGTTTATTATTATTTGAAATGTATACCTGGATGATTTATAGCTGTTCCTACATTAGACCAGCGGTTTGGAAAATAAATGGATAGATATGTATGATTAAGCTGCGGGCGCCATCGTCTGGCGAGGCGTGGAATTTTTTTTTTTTGCACCACCCTCACTGTGCATTATGGGTTGTACACTCGTTATTGCCGTGTATTATGAGATCGAATGAGTGCACTTGATGGCTGTGTTAGAAATCGCCCCCTAAAATAGGGCACCCTTTTGGTAGGGTCAGCCATTTGTAGTGGTTTGTAGTTAATCTGTTATTAATTTTCCGTTGTTTCAGCAGGTTCCTGATTTATTATTATTATTATTATTATTTTTTTTTTTTTTTCAGAAATCAAAGACAGAGGCTGTGTATGAAAATGTCCCAAGGAAACGATGATCAAATAGTGCAACTACAGTTAGAGCTCTTTTAGACCTTTTTTTTTAACATTTATTCTGTACAGAATGTTTTTTTTTTTTTTTTTGTTTTTTTTTGCAAACACTCTCCCATGCACATACTGTAATGTTAATTTGCTTCTGTATTAGTTTCATTTAGTGGTACACAAATACCACCAAAAAACTAAAATACAATATTCTATTTTTAGCTTATAGGACAATTTAAGGAATTTCCAATTATTAAATATTGATCATACTTTCACAGTGCTCTTTTTTGTTGTTTGTTTGTTTGCTTTGCACTGTGTTTTACAGCAGGGGTTTTAAACCTGCCTTAGAGGAGTGAGAAAGCTTCCAGAAGAGTGATGAGCAAGGACGCAGTTAATTCTATGCAGTCTTTATTGTTGAAAAATCAGATGCACATATAAATTCTCCTCCCCCCTCACATCTATCACAATTATAATGTATGTTTACACTTTGCGTTGTAAAAAAAAACAAACAAACATCTTACACAGTTTTAAAAGGTGAACTAGCTTTATTAATAATTATTTTGATTTTCTTAACCTAACATCAGTGCAGACTCCTTTGAACACAGCAGAAGTGACTTTTGAGCAACAATCAATATTCAAATATTCAAATTAATTTTCTTTCCTTGCATCCTTCATTTGTATTCTAGTGGTTGTAAGTAAGACACATGGAAAGAAAGAAATATACAAATAAGAAAATCTATCAAAACAGATTTCTGAGGAAAACACCAGAATACAGTAATTAATTAAACCAATGAATGTTTACTGCCCAGGAAAGACTTGCTTGTTAAATTAGATAAGGGCAGCATTACTTCACTTCACATTCACTAGTGTTTTCAACAGGGATTTTTCTCTCTAATGTTGTTGAGATTAGTCAAAATTGACATTTTGATTAGGTATTTATGTTTACAGACAGTTCCAATTGACTGTAAATGAAACATGATTTAATTTGATATGTCAAAACAGGGCAGTTCTTGCAGTACAAAAATAATGTAGTGTTACACTTCGGCTAATACTGGAAAGACACATATAATCCTGCACTGCTCCTGTCTGGGATGCTTTTAGCTGGTGTAAAAAAAACCTCCATAGTTACTTACTAAAAGATTCATGCCTGCTTAGTCCTGCTGCTAATACTTAGCTTTGTTTCTTACTTTAATGCTGATTACAGTGTCTATTTTAAACAATTTTAAACTATAAAAAAGAAGAAGAAAAAAGGGACCACGCTGTCCTGTAACTGTTGGATGGCAAACAAAATGCTGTTTTTCTTTAATAATGCAGCAAACTAGTCAGTAAATGAATTACTTTAGTGATATGAAAACTTGTACTGCAGTGTACTGTATACATATTTTTGTTGTCAGTGTTTTAAATCCGCATCTAAAGTGTGCCACTCTGTGCAGCCCTGCATGTCAAAATGAACAACCCCAAGATGTCATTGATTCTGCCTCTAGAGGCTGATCTTGTACTGTTAAATGACAGCAGAACTTTCTCAGTTGTCCAACAATCTCCAACAATGTAT
>NC_133367.1:16106071-16108571 GCF_049309525.1 Garra rufa | reverse complement strand
CAAAATGACACAAATGATTTTTACTTGCTTATTTATTTATTTGTATTTCTGCTTTAATATCCATGTTATTTATTAGTGTCTTAAATATATATATATTTATATATATTTTTTTAATAGCAAAGTGATTACATTTATTTTCATTTCTTTAGTTTATAAAGTTAATTTAGAAATATATTTGAGACACTTTTTATTCGTTAAATTCTAGTTTTTGTTTTTTAAAGTAACGACCAAGCGGCCAGCGGCAGACAGATCAATTTAGCCTCAAGTCATCAAGATTTAAATTAAAATCCATAGATATAAAAAAAACTTAAAGCATATCTCAATATTAGTTTAATCGTTTAACCTAGATAAATGTGTGCTATTAGGAGCATATCAAATCATTTGTGCGGAGAGTGAAAGCTGAAGCGCACTGTACAGGACATGGAGGCGCCGGTGCGATGTGAAACTATATTTTTGCTCATAAAGGTAAGAGTAATATATCATCCGGAACTGTAAAGGGTCTACCTTAGTTTGTGTGTACTCACAGTATCAACAAAACTTGCTTTTAAAGAAAACAAACAGGATACACTTTCTGATGTCTTGGTGTTGAACAGGAGCGCTTTACAAAAAGTAACGAAACCCAGCTAATTGCCTGAGACTAGGGATGCACCGAAATGAAAATTCTTGGCCGAAACCGACAACCAAAAAAGAGGAAACCAAAGCCGAAAACCGAAACACCGAAAGATTTATGCCAATTATTAGTACCATTGCATTTATGGCTATGACTGTGTACTAATTTGACTAAAATCAAGGCATTGCATTTGCATAAATTAATATTAAAGTTTCAAAGAATAAATCAGTTATATTAATTTAAACAATTATTATCAATCAAGTATTATATTACTTGAATAACATATACATATATTTTACTGCCTTTGTTTAAATGTTTTAAATTTTTATAACACATTATCCATCAGTTCACATTTACAACGTGTTTCTCTTCCAGCAGCAAGCACGTGCAGGCCGCGGTTTCTGTTTGCGTCAACATACTGTTTCGGCCGTGTTGTTTCGGTAATAAAAGTCTTTCGGCCGAAAACCGAAAATGCCCTTTTGGGCCATTTTCGGCCGAAAATTTTCGGTGGCCGAATATTTGGTGCATCCCTACCCACCTGAGACACGATTAATATGGAATGCTTTTAAATTATTACCTCACTACTATAAAACGAAATAATTCAAATAGAAAACAAAACTCTTTCATTAGCTATAGGCTTAATCCATAAAGATGCATTTAGGCATTAAAGGCACGTCAGTGAGCAGATGGCAAGTCAGGATCGTCAACTTCATCTTTGCGACATATACTAATTTATTAATAAATAATTCAAATATCTCCATACTTTTTTTCTCCCGACACATTCATGGTAATTATTCTTGCTGGTCTTTGCAGCCAGCTTTAGCCTTTTGCGTGCATTTGAACACAGAACTCTTGCAGTGGTGCGGTTGTCATTGGGACAGTCACAGCCCTAGTTCTGCTTCCACCATTTGGCCCGTCTTTACTTAAGTAGGGTCTCTCAAATATTGCTCAGTCTCTTTCTTTGCTGTCTCTGTGTTAGTGGCACAGTAGTCTGATCTTCTCCATTCAAATTTAAGCGTGAATGAGAAACGTTTCGCGGGGGATGCAAGGTGTATGAAAAAAAACAAATATTCAAATCTCAAAATTTAAAATTGAATGCCAACCCACTGAATGAATATTCGAATAATCCAATATTATGGTCCAGCCCTATAAGTACATGTAGTTCATTAATATTACTTAGTACTTAAATGTATAATTACATGGTCCGTGTACTTTTTCGTTCATTCATTATTCAATTTCGGAATGAAAGATGAAATTTAAAAAAGGGTGCAGCTTGGTTTTTTGTTTAAAAGAAAAAAAGCAGAAATGGCTGTATTTTGTTTTCCAAATGTATTGTTGTCATCAAATAATAGTAATAGAAAATTGGACGCATTTCCGATCGTTTTTTAATTTTCTAATATTTATTTGTACATTTATTGTATTTCATTTGACTGATCCTATCTTTCCCCGGAAGTAAATTACACCGTCGTGCGGGTATCAATTATTATTGTCTAGTATCACTAAAAATACTACTAAGATCCATATTACTATCACACGAGCCAATGGCAATTAAATGCACGGATGCATAGTCAGATAATGAATGAAATACAACTGTTCACGAACAGAAGATTGTATTTGACTCATGCTGCATACGCAATGACAATTATGCCTACTGTAAATATAGATTTACAACTACGATTAGAGTTGTTTGCATAAAATGCACCGTGAACATTCACACGTTTGCCTAGCTGTGATAGGCTACAATTTATCTCCATTAATACTATTTTCTCAATTCTGCGCATATATTTTCACTTACCTTACATCAATTGCTCGATCAATATTATCATCACATATTTTACATTTGTAACTGTAGGTACCACAAACAATTTAACATAGCTAAGTTTGTGTATT